>NC_088365.1:28023390-28065890 GCF_034508935.2 Berghia stephanieae
ATCATTCACAGACAGTTTTACACACTTTGAATGTAAGGGGGAAATATATCAATAAGATAAGATAAAATAAGATAAGATAATAAAACTTGGCAAAGAATATTAAAAGTCTTAAAATGTGCAGTGGAACAACAAGCGGATATATTATGGTGACTATGATTATACTTATAATAAAATTCTTGTCCAATAAAAATATAAATAATCAAATGATTATCAAGATACTTTATAAACTGATAAAGGTTAAATGATAGTATACTAAAAAGTAGAGAGGAATATAACATAAAAATCGAGTTATTGTGATTGCATAAATATTTCATCTGAGGAATAAATAAATTATTTTGCGGTTATCATCTTAATTCATAGAAATATTTATCATTTGCTTTAAAGTAAAAGATTGTAGATAAGAGATTGAAAAGGAGTTATATATATTATTTCTAAGAAGTAAAATGTTCTATAAATATAAATATAATTATTGAATCACCTCTCTATAATATTATCCTTACTTCACACATAGATAGGTGATTATGTTGGTTTAATTTATTTTTTTAAATAACTTTTACTTTAAATTTAGAACAGGGCACATAAGTTAAGATCATAAATTAGTTATTATCTACATGATTATGTTAAGACTATAAGTGATTGTGAAAATTTATTAATTATCTCTTAAACAATGGGACTATATCTAAGTCTAAGTCAATGAGGCAATGTAAAGTCGAAAATTACCATCATAGAATACTGAAGTTATTGAAAATTGGTCATGATCGAATGAAAATAATAATAAATATTTTTTTAAAGATATTAATAGATAAAATTAAATAACAAAGCGAAGCCAGAGCCAGGAACTTGTGGAAAGTCAGCCGATGAAATAGTTCTGGTTGAATGAATGTAAATATTAAGGGGTTTTTTCCTCCCTGGTAAAAAGAAAATAAACAATAAAGTACCACCACAAATATAGGGTTGTATGATGCAGCCACAATTTATAAATCTACGCATTAAAACATAGTATTCACTCGTGATTAATTCACACAACGTAAGCAATCACCACAAAATCGCCCTTTATTGAATAGCATAGTAAATCCCCGTTTTAGAGAGAGATAAAAACGTTGATGATCAATAAATGATCAAATAAATACACATTACACACTGAAGCAAGCTCTCTTATCTACATAACAAAAACACGCCGTATTATATACTTTATCGTCGTTATGTGTGTAAAGCACAGCTGGACAGAACACACCGCGAACAAAAAAGGGATATTAAATACTATGTATTGCTTTATTGACATTTTAGAATAACACACGCAATGAATGCTGGACTCAAATTAGTAGATAGTATTATGTGTGAGTGTGCGCGCGCACACACACATGTGTAGTTGATTGTTTTTATAAATGAGACCGTTAACAATCTATACTAATAAATAGAGGTGCCTAATGAGTCAATAAAATGGAGATAAAGATAAAGGGAGTAAATCTGACTCATTCCATATTTTTTTAAAATTTTTATTCATACAATACAATTAAATACGAGGCGAAAACGATCCTTCTCAACGGTCGTGAAGCTGCAGTTTATCCCAGTATTAAGTAGCATTAATGAGCAATAACAATTATTGCCTGTTTTTCTTTGGAAAGGACGCTACTTCGTGGCAACGTCCGGGTGACTCAGATACTAATTCATTGCCTTGTGGACAGAGTAGGGACGAGGGGGAAAAAGATATTTGATGTGATGTAGCCTAACGCGCGACCATGTCGTCACTTTGATAGTTAGGAAATTTGCATAGTTGAACCCTTGGAAAAGGCTCTTTACTCACATTATTTCACCGTACTCAGGTGTAAGATGAGTACCTCGCCGTTAACAGCGTTGTCTCTGTCAGAAAAAAAAAGTAATATCACCTAACAGGAGGCATGTCTGGTTCTTCATGTTAAATGTTTTGTTGGACAGGGACCCCTTTGTAAGGCGCTTTGAGCACATCTAGTGGATCTTGCTCTATATAAAAGCTCAAGTTTTTTTTAAGATCATGAAAAGATTTGAGATCAAAGTCTTGACCTCTCTTTATCATAAGTCATTTTTTTTTAAACTATAAATGAAATTTTCAATACACAGTTGGCCTCGACCGACGTATATTTATTTAAAGGTCTGATAGCCCAATTCGATATGAGCTCATTGTTGTAATGGAAATACTTTCAAACCAACTCAAAAAAATTGTCCATTACAACAATGTTAAATCAGGCCCCATAATTGCGTTCGGTTATCAGACCTGTAATAAGCGCACGCCGGCCCCGACCAATATTATTCGCAGGTCTAATAACCGAGTGCAATTTGGGGTTTGATTTAACATCCTTGTGGTGAGAGAATATCTTGCGTAGGGTTGAGAGTTGAGAGTACTAGGTCCTATCCAATACAACGATAAGTCTAGCACAATTGAGTTATCAGACCTGCAAATAAGTGTACGTTCGCCATGGCATGTAAATACCATGTCGATGCGACGCGTCAGAATCCACTTTGTTTTCTCCATGTACGACCTGAGGGATATTCTAATAGCACGAATAGAAGGAACAACGCTGACACCACTCAGCTCTTTGTTATTATTTATGGACAGCCCTGCAGTGATTAGTTCTCACTAAATTATATCAATCAGACTATATGTTGAATTATTTATTACTAGTATTATGATCTTATGATTTCTAATGGTCTAAGAGAAACAACTGTGTCATAATGTCCCTCTACAATACTTTGTTGGTTATTTCCCTTGAACCAAGGGCGTTCACTCTTATGATAAAGTGTGGCTTAGACGACAGAATGAGGATAAGGTTAATTTAAACGGCAATGTAAGCTGGTGTAGGTGGGTGGGTGGGCGAGGATTAGGGGGAATGAATGAGATACTTGATACATACTATGATGATAATATTGTCATTCATCTTGGATGGGTACAGGGTGGGTAGGTGGGCAAATATGTGTGTGTATGTGTGTGTGTGAGTATGTGTGTGTGTGTGTGTGTGCGTATGTGTGTGTCGGTATGTGTGAAGGATGGGGGTTGAAAGTGAGGACAATGACTACAGTGTTGAATTGGAGGGATGGGGCGGGATGGGAGAAAGGAAGGGTATTAGATAGTAGGTGAGAATTGCATTAGGTATCATTTGTAATATAGCAGCAGCAGCAGCAGCATCAACTTTTTCTATACATTGTTTAATTTCTTCTTCAATCTTTATTACTTTATAATTGCCATGGATTTTACATTTGTTGATTTCGCTAAAGACTTTCCAAATGGAGTTGCTAATGTTTTGGTTGAAGAGGGGTTCGACAGTTTGGCAGCCCTTCTTTGTGCCACGGACAGCGATATTGGTGAATTAGATATTAAAAAAGGACACAAAGCCATTCTCAAGATGGCAGTCAAAAACCTGCAATGTCTTCACGGCAAGGGACCTATGTGTGCGTCATCGAATGATGATGGAGGCCTATCTAGCCTCCTTGGTGCTGTAAGAATCAAACCTTCTGAAGAGTCGAGTGTCTCAGGTAGAAGTACCTACTTTAAAATTGTTGATTTTATTTCTCCCTCGCTGGTTACCGACGAGGAAGTTAACATCACAGAGAGTGTTAGCCTTCGCATAAACGCGAAAGTGAAACTAGACAAGGTTTCGCCAGCCATGTGGATAGCAGCAAATGCAAGGATTTTGGCTAAGTTGATAGGATTATCGCCAAATTTTGATGTACATCAATACATCAAATACACAGAGATGGTGGGTGAACTTGCCATGAGATACACATGGCAGTCAGTTCTTATCTTCGACGACGAATATCGTCAGCGACAGTCAGTGGACAACTTCATATGGGGGACAGACGCCCCTCACCTGGCGACAGTAGTGCTTCGTGATCGCACTCCTCAAACGACAAAAAAACAATGGGAATCGTCTCTCAATACCATTCAGTTCAGCAACAAGGAGGTCTGTCGACAATTCAACAGAGGTGCCTGTACATATGGCACAACATGCCGATTTAACCACGTGTGTAGCTTGTGTGGCAGTCGAGAGCATGGAGGCAGAGATCACCATGTGGGTGTTAATTCAGCATAGGATACACAGCAGCAGACAAATAGTAGTGAGGAAAGCCCATTAGCGTTAAGCCCCCTTTCCTCCTATCAATCCCCACCAATGTGAATTTTTAGGTAATAAAGCATCCATTAGTAATAAATTAAATTCCTGGAGGAAAATGTTAGAGTGTGATAAAGATAAAGATTTCATTTTAGACGGAGTAGAGCATGGATTTCGAATTATTGAAAAAGATAGTCAACAAAAAAATGTGATAGAAAATAACCATTATTCTTCCTTTCGTTTTAAAACATTAGTGGAGAAAGAATGAAAGAATGAAAGAATGAGTGCGATCACGAAGCACTACTGTCGCCAGGTGAGGGGCGTCTGTCCCCCATATGAAGTTGTCCACTGACAAATGAAATTCTAAACCTATTTGAAGAAAGACGAAAATGCAACAGAGGGTCTGCAGAATACCAAACATTGAACAACCACATTAAATCCAAATGCATCGAGGCACACGAGAACTATCTAGACTGGAAATGCTGCGAAATCGAAAGAGAATACAAACCCAACCCCCAACAAGCTCACCAAAGAATAAAAGAACTATCAGGGAAAAGGAAAAGCAAAGCAGCAGGAAGTTGTATCCAAAACAAACAAGGGGAACTGCTATTTGAAGAACAACATATAGAAAGCCGATGGGTAGAATACATAGGCGAACTGTACAATGATCCAAATAGAAATGAACCACCACTGAAATTCAAAGAACCATTAAGCGGACCAAACATCACCAAAAGTGAAATTGAACATGCCATGGAACGAATGAGGGATGGTAAAGCAACAGGCCCTGATGAAATATCTGTAGAGGTATTAAAAAGCCTAGGAGATCTAGCAATTGATGAACTTCACATATTATTCAACAATATATACAATACTGGGACAATTACAGAAGATCTCTGTAACTCTATTTTCATAGCAATACCAAAGAAAGCAGGTGCAGTCAGATGCGAAAATTTTAGAACTATAAGTTTAATAAGCCACATCAACAAAATACTGTTGCGTATAATTATCAACAGGCTAAGGAATAAGATTAACCCCGAAATCGCAGAAGAACAATATGGATTCCAACCTGACAGAGGGACAAGGAACGCAATATACCTCCTCCGTGTTTTAAGTGAAAGAGCTATACAGGTTCAGACCCCACTATACCTCTGTTTTGTCGACTACAAAAAAGCTTTTGATAGAGTACGCCACGAAGAAATACTAAAACAACTGCACTCCATTGGCGCTGATGAGAAAGACCTCAGACTCATGCAAACATTATACTACACCCAGCAGGCATCTATCAAAATCGGAAACTCTACAGGAAATTCCATTCCTATTAAGAAAGGAGTCCGTCAAGGGTGTGTTGCCTCACCAGATCTGTTTAATCTATACCAAGAAACAATCATGAGGGGCATAAATAATATGGAGGGAATAAAAGTAGGAGGTCACAACATAAATAATATAAGATACGCAGACGATACGGTACTCATTGCAACATCAGAAATCCAACTTCAAAAGATTGTTGACAAAGTGGTAGTAGATAGTGAAGCCAAGGGAATGGAAGTGAATATCACCAAAACGGAATGCATGGTAATACAGAAAAACCCCGAAAACAACAACACCTGCAATATAACGATTCACGGCGAGCAACTTACCAACGTAGAAAGTTTTAAATACCTAGGTTCAATAGTGACAACAGATGGAAGATGTAACCGAGACATACGAGCAAGAATAAATCAAGCCAAACAGGCCTTCATGGACCTGGGAAACATTTTGAAAAACAAACAGATGTCGTTCGGGATTAGATTCCGAGTCTTGAAGTGCTACGTGTGGCCAATCTTGTTATACGGATGGGGAAAGCTGGACTACAAATGCAGAAACACAAAAGAACATTGAAGCTTTTGAAATGTGGTGCTTGAGAAGGATGCAGAGAATATCGTATACTGCACACAAAACGAACGAAGAAGTGCTAAAACAAACATACCAACAAAGGAAACTAATGCCCTTAATAGTGGATCGACAACTATCCTTTTTCGGACACATAGTAAGGAAAGATAAGAATGAATACCTGGCAAGTTGTGGAAAAATACCTGGTAAACGCGCCCGGGGGAGACAAAGAAAAACACTCATAGACCAACTGAAGGGCTTCACCAACCTAACAATCCAAGAGCTGTTTGAAAAAGCAAGAGACAGGGAGGAATGGAGAGAGATAATTCATGCAGTATCCGAAGCCTGGACCAGGCATGGAACCTAGAAGAAGAAGAAGAAGAAGGAGAAAGAATTAAAGAATCAAATAGCTCAAGGTCATTATGTTGTAGCATCTAAACAGCCAACAGTTACTAGTGCTCTTGCTGCAATCCCGAAAGAGGATGGAAATATTCGACTAATTCATGACGGCAGTAGACCAGTAGGAGAAGCTATGAATGATTATTCTCTACCAGAAAGCACCAAATTTCAAACCGTCTGTGATGCATGCAAATTAGCCAAACCATTTTTCTACTGTGCAAAAATCGACCTCCAAGCAGCTTATAGATCAGTGCCTATCCATCCAGAAAATTACGTAGCCACTGGTATTCATTGGACGTTTGAGGGTGACAGTCACCCCACCTTCCTATTTGATTCTAGGTTACCATTTGGTAGCAATAAAGGTCCAGGACATTTTCACCGCTTATCGCAAGCTATTAAACGAATCATGAATCGTAAAGGATGCAATGGGGTTGTAGCTTATTTAGATGATTTCTTTATCACTACCCCAACGTATGAGGAATGTAAATATTGGATGCTTACACTTATGCAGCTACTTCGTGAACTTGGATTTTATATTAGTTATAATAAAGTTGTGGGACCGACCCAAAACATTCAGTTTCTTGGATTAACAATCAATACTTCTAACAGCACTGTCGAATTAGGCGAGGAAAAAATAATTCGTTTAAAGCAGCAGCTCAATGCATTCAAAAGAAAAAACGTGCCAGCAAACAGCAGCTACAGAGTCTCGCAGGCTCATTGAACTACGCATGCCAGGCAATTCGTGGAGGGAGATTTTTCCTACGTCGTGTCCTGGACATAATTAAGCCTCTAAAGCAGCAGCAGCATAAAATAATTTTGTCATATTCATTTCATCTTGAATTACAATGGTGGATTTCATTTTTAAGTGTGTTTAATGGGATAGTATATTATAATGAATCAGCGCCTGAGCACGTCCATGTGGATGCAAGCAATATCGCCGCCGGTGCCTTTTGGTCTGGCTCTTGGCGCTATTTAGTATTTGATTGCGACCAGCCTGCGGCATCATCGCTTCACATTAATTACAAGGAGATTTGTGCAGTAGTTAACTCATTTGACACGTGGGCGCATTTATGGGCTGGTAAAACAGTAGTGGTGCATACAGATAGCATGGTTACAAAATGTGTCTTAAACAGAGGCTGGTGTAGAAATAGTTATATTAATTCTTTACTTAGAAAATATGCCTTCAAATGTGCACGACTCAATATAACGGTTAGAGCAATACATGTATCTGGGAGTCTGAACCAAATACCTGATACAATATCTAGATTGCATGAACATGGTAAATGTTTGTTGTTATGTAAATTACTAAGTAACTGGCATCATGGTTTAACCCCTCCTTTTGTTATCACAAATCATATGTCATGGAATGCCTTCTTTTTTCTTTTGTCTAGGTGCCTGTGCCTTAACCAATGAATTAACAAGTGAAGTTGACATGTACCGCGGACAGGCCTTTACAGCCAACACAAAGAAGACCTATCAAACACATTTACGGTCTTATATTTCTTTTTGTGAAAAAATGAGAATAGCGCCTGCACCTATTTCGCAAATAAATATTGCCAAATATGCAGCTTATTTGGCGCGGAAATTAAAACCTAGTTCTGTTAAGCAATATATGAATATTATCAGTATTATCTATTTAGAATGTAATCTTCCCAATCCATGTGATGACTCATGGTATATTAAAACAACAATTAGGGGCATTGAGAAAGTTAAAGGAACTGATGTTCAGAGCAAGCCTCCGGTGACGCCTGAAATATTGTTAAAGTTAAAAAAACAACTTAAATTCTCTCATTTAGATGACTATGTATTCTGGGCATCATGCCTTACTATGTTTTTTGGCTTGTTAAGAAAAATCCAACTTGTTTGGGACGGATGCAGGTTTTGATAACAAAAAACAATTGACAAGGAATTGTGTATCTATGTCAGGGGGCTGTTCACAAATAATAATTAAAGTTGGTTGGTCAAAACATAACCAAACGAAAGGTCGTATACAAGAAATTGCATTACATAGGTTAGCAAACCACCCACTATGTCCTGTTTCAGCGATGTACGATATGTTATGCATGACTGCACCTGCAATGCCAGACTCCCAGGCGTTCCCTATGACTGGGTCTTTGTTTAACAAAAAATTGCGCTCTTTCCGCAGCATGTGGTTGTAACACTATATCCAGCCACAGTTTTCGCCGTGGTGGGGCTACTTGGGCCCTGTCTTCTGGCATACCAGGTGAAATAGTTAAGGCGATGGGAGACTGGCAGAGCACGTGTTATTTATTATACCTCGACCAAATTCCCCAATATGTCATTAACCATTACCGAAATAAGATGGGAGAATGTCTACCCCCCACATCACTGTAACTCAACACAAACCAATGTTAATGTGAACACAAGGTCGTTTGGGCAGGACGGTCTTTCAGACCTTTCCTTTGGGATTATGTGATATGAGTGTATGTATCGTTTTTCATTATTTTGTGAAATATCGTAATAAAATGATACCACTCCTTAAGGTTTCTGCCCAAACTTACAACTATTGTTCACGTTTTTTAATATCATTATATTTATATTGGTTGAAAGATGCGAGAATGGGAGTTTAAGTGTGGCTTAGACGACAGAATGAGGATAAGGTTAATTTAAACGGCAATGTAAGCTGGTGTAGGTGGGTGGGTGGGCAAGGATTAGGGGGAATGAATGAGATACTTGATACATACTATGATGATAATACTGTCATTCATCTTGGATGGGTACAGGGTGGGTAGGTGGGCAAATATGTGTGTGTGTATGTGTGTGTGTGAGTATGTGTGTGTGTGTGTGTGCGTATGTGTGTGTCGGTGTGTGTGAAGGATGGGGGTTGAAAGTGAGGACAATGACTACAGTGTTGAATTGGAGGGATGGGGCGGGATGGGAGAAAGGAAGGGTATTAGATAGTAGGTGAGAATTACATTAGGTATCATTTGTAATATAGCAGCAGCAGCAGCAGCATCAACTTTTTTCTATACATTGTTTAATTTCTTCTTCAATCTTTATTACTTTATAATTGCCCCACCGCCAACCCCTGTCTCCGACCTATATTGTCTGCTGCGCAAAAAATCTATTGATATTTATAATAATTTTCCGTTATTTTTTTTTAATTTAAATGTTCATATATTACACCTGACGTAATTGCTTTAATTGTATTCATACCATAAGGAGATCTTGTTGTATATGTGATGGAAATCATATTGTATAATGTTATGTTGTTTATACAAGTAGTATTATGTGTTGTTTATATAATCAACTCCTTGTTTGTTTTTTTTAATATGACTATGATTACTATGTTAAATGTCTCTATATGATGTTTGTGGGATTATGTGATATGAGTGTATGTATCGTTTTTCATTATTTTGTGAAATATCGTAATAAAATGATACCACTCCTTAAGGTTTCTGCCCAAACTTACAACTATTGTTCACGTTTTTTAATATCATTATATTTATATTGGTTGAAAGATGCGAGAATGGGAGTTTAATAACCGGGTGTTTAGTGTTTACATTTTACTTTTACTTTTACTGTTGATTCCTTCCTACTGAAATTCACTCACGATGTCTCCATGTTAATATGTTGTTCTTTGGGTTTGAATAAAAACCATAGTTACAAAAGTATCCTGTGTCATCCTAAATTATGTCAAACTTAACAGGTTATGGGCCCAGTGCCAACAACAGCAGGTATGCAAGATTAGTTTTCGATGGGGATGAGCAGAAGTATGAACAATGGGAGATGAAGTTTCTGAGCTATCTCAGGCTACAGAAACTGAAAGATGTGATCCTTGCGGGTGAAGGGGAAGATCTAGACTTTGAAAAGAATGCAGATGCTTATGCTGAGTTGATTCAATTCCTGGACGACAAAAGCTTGTCTTTAGTCATGAGAGATGCAGCTGATGACGGCCGAAAAGCCCTCAGGATTTTGCGGGGGTACTATGCCAGCTCAAGCACTCCAAGAGTGATTTCTTTGTACACTGAATTGACATCATTAGCCAAGAGTCCTACTGAAAGTGTAACAGAGTACTTAATTAGGGCAGAGACAGCAGCATCAGATTTACGAAATGCAGATGAACAGGTTTCTGATAGTTTACTAGTCGCAATGGTATTGAAAGGGCTACCTAACTCATACCAAGCTTTTGTAGCTGTTGTCACCCAATCAGAGAAGAAACCGACGTTCAGTGATTTCAAAGTAGCTCTGCGAAGCTTTGAGGAAACAGAAAAATCAAGAGTAATCTCTACAACTTCAGAAGATTCAGTTTTAAAGTACAAGGCGACTGCTAGGCCCAACTATGCGTCTAAAATGAAACAACAAAATCCTTCGAAAGAAATACTTTGTTTCAACTGTGGTCAGCATGGACATTTTAAAAGAGACTGTCCAGTCAATAAAACTAAAGCAAATAGACTGTGGTGCAGTTTTTGTCGCAAAGATAACCACACTGACAAAACGTGTCGATCGCGAAAGAAAACCTCAACGACCAATAACACGCAGGCACATGCAGCCTTCCAACCTGATGGAAATGAACATAATTTTGCATTTAAGGTGAATGAACATTTCGATATATTAAATGTGAATAAGAAAGAGAAACTTCTTGTGGATTGTGGTGCAACGTCACATATTTTCAACGACTTAACAAAGTTTACCGAATTTGAACAAAACTTCAACCCGAGTGAACATTTTATCGAGCTCGCAAATGGCGACCGAGCAAATAACCTAGCTCTTAAAAGAGGACAGGTGGAAGTAACAATGGTTGACGACGAAGGCAACAAGTGTAGTGGACAACTCCGCAATGTTCTTTATGTTCCTACATTCCCTCAGAACATTTTTTCAGTTCAAGCAGCTGCTGATAATGGAGCAAGTGTGCATTTCAGACAAAATTCTGCAGAATTAATGGACAAAAGTGGCAGAAAATTTGACATTCATAGGCATGGCAGACTGTATTATCTCCACATTTATAACAATATAGTAATTTCAGAAAGTGATACGCAAACTGATGTTAATGTTAAACAAACTTTGCATGATGTGAATTACACTTTAGATTTACAAGACTGGCATAAAATTCTTGGCCACTGTAACTTTGAAGATGTTAAGAAACTTGAACAAGTGGTTGATGGTATGAATGTAAATAAAACAAATGGTGAGAATGAGAAAGCTGAATGTGAGATTTGTCTTGAGGGGAAAATGACTAACGTTAAAAACAAAACTCCACGCATTCGCTCAGAAGGCCCACTACAGTTGATCCATACTGATTTGGCTGGTCCAATTACTCCAACCTCTAGAGAAGGTTTCAAATATGCTTTGGCATTTACCGATGATTTTTTCCGGAATGTCCTTTGTGTATTTTCTTAAACAAAAAAGTGACACAGTCTCAGCAACTATAAGATTTTTGGCGGATTCGAGCCCTTACGGGATAGTGAAATGTCTGAGGTCAGATAATGGGACAGAATTCACGTCGGATGAATTTCAGTTGTTAATGCAAGAGAATAAAATAAGGCATGAAACCTCTGCTCCTTATTCTCCACACCAGAACGGTGTCGCTGAACGGAATTGGAGAACCATTATTGAAATGGGTAGATGTCTTTTGTACGAGGCTAAACTAGGTAAAGAAATGTGGCCATATGCTATCCACACAGCTACATACACCCGTAACAGATGTTACAATAATCGTCTTGGGGATACTCCTTACCATACATTTACTGACAGAAGACCAAACTTGTCAAATATGAGACCATTTGGTAGTGAGTGTTATACATATGTACAAAACAAACAGAAACTTGATGCCAGAGGCACAAGGGGAATATTTGTGGGCTACGACAGGAATAGTCCTGCTTATTTAGTTTATTTCCCAAACACTGGAAAGGTGCATAGACACAGGATTGTGAAAATTCTGTCCACCAAAAACAGCGCTCATGAAAGAGAGAAATATTTCACTCACTTTCCAAATGATGAAAATGATGATGAACTAGAACTTAGACCTAGACAAGAAAATGAAGAAATAGAACTAGATGAAAAAAGCACCCAATTGTAGTTGTTGACAAAAGAAAGGGAAATTTACATTATCCTAGGCGGGAAACTAAACCACCAAAGTACTTAGATGATTATGAAACTTGTTATAGAACAAATGTTGATTATGATGATGATGTACATGTTGATAATGATAATGCAAATGTTGATTACTGTTACAAAATGTTGTACTGTATTCCCAAAAATTACAAAGAAGCAATTGAATCCCCAGCTTCTGACTTCTGGAAGGAAGCTATGGCAGAAGAAATTAATGCCTTGAAAGAACATGAAACATTTACTTTAACAGAGCTTCCAGAAGGCAGAAATGCAGTGGGGGGACGTTGGGTATACACAATGAAAGAGGACTCAAAAGGCTCAAAGTCATACAAAGCTAGATATGTAGCTAAAGGTTATAGCCAGATTAAGGGTATTGATTACACTGAAACTTTTGCACCAACTGCAAACATTACATCAATTCGAATATTGATGCAACTTGCTTGTCAGTACGGCTTGATTTTAAACCAAATGGATGTAAAATCCGCATATCTGAATGCCCCAATTGATGCAGAAATATACATGGAGCAACCAGAAGGCTTTGAAATCAAAGATTCAAAAGACAACAAACTAGTTTATAAATTGCAAAAGTCTTTGTATGGACTCAAGCAGTCAGGGAGAAATTGGAACAACCTGCTGCATACTCATCTACTTAAAAATAAGTTTGTGCAGAGCCAGTCTGATCATTGTGTACACCAAGTTCACTGAAAATGAAACTGTCATTATTATAGCATGGGTTGATGACCTTGTTATTGCTGCAAATAATGTAAATGTCATGTATGATACTAAGAAAGTTCTTAAAGACAGATTTAAGATGAAAGATTTGGGGAATCTATCCTATTTCCTGGGTATACAATTTGAGCAAGGGAAAGGATATGTGAAAATGAACCAGAAAAGATACACTCAAAAAATTCTGGAAAGGTTAGATATGACTAATTGCAAACCAAGAGCAAATCCCTCTGAACAAAAATTTGAGTGGTCAAATGATAGTGATCCAATAGATGAAAGAAAATACAGGGAGGCTGTTGGTAGCTTGATTTATCTTATGATATGCACTAGGCCTGACATCTGCTGGATAGTTACAAAACTTTCTCAACATTTGTCCAGACCATTGGCATGCCATTGGGTCCCCCTCGTGGATCTTTACCTTGCAGTTGGTGAGGGGGCTTGAGGCACACGGGAGGGCAAAGGTGTAAATCCCGGTCGACCGTCACGAGACCATCCCGGGTATCGAGCCAACGAGCCACATGAGCTGCTCGCCCCGGTGTGTGACTAAATTTGATCCAAACCCGGTGCCCGAATAGCAGCCCTATCCCGGGCGCCACACTATTGTCCTTATGTCGAGTCCCAATCAGTCCCGTCAATGGCGAAGCGGTCTGCCGCCTAGCCAAATAATACCGCGTTCGTGTCGCCAGGGTCGTCGGCACGTCCGAGAAAAAAGCAAACGTCCCATGCATCAATCGATTCGCGGCCTGCCGATCTGAAAATGCGACGGCGGGGATGGCGAGCTGACGCGTATATTGTCCCTGAACGTCGAGAGCCAGAGTATGGCAAAAAATGAGCTTTTATCAAAGCTATTGGCCGTTCACTGCGTAGATATCCTCCTTTTACAGGAGACCCACCTTTATTCAGGCGCGCAATCTTCCCGATTCCAGATCCCAGGCTATACGGTGGTCCAACGCGAGGACACTTCGAGCTCAAAGGAGGGGTTAGCGTTTACGCTAAAGAGCCACCGAAGGTAAGGGTCATTGAGAGCGTAACGGACAGCAATGGGGTGAACCGAATTTCCGTGGAAGTAGGTGGACTGTGTTTGCATAATATTTACAAACCACCTAGAGCGACTTGGACTACACCACCGGTACCGGTGGTCAGCCATCCTTCCATCTGTCTGGGAGACTTTAATAGCCGCCATCACGAATGGGGCTACCGAGACTGCAACGAGGCAGGAAGACAACTCCGCTCATGGATGGACTGTAATGATCTACACCTAGTGTACGATCCTACAGCCAAGGGTACCTTCCGGGGTACCCGCCATAAGAAGGAGTATACTCCAGACCTCACCCTCGTAACGAAAGGCGCGAACGGTGAACCGTTGCAGGTGAAGCGGACAGTCCTCGGGGACTTTCCGCATAGCCAGCACAGGCCGGTTCTTGTCACAGCTGGGGTGACAATACCGAGGGTGCAGTCTCTCCCACTTTGCAGATGGAATTTCAGGAAGGCTGACTGGGAGGAATTCAGTTCCTATATCGAGCAGGTCTGCCCTGCCATTCCTCCCAAGTCCAAGAATATAACCAGATTTAGTAGGCTACTGGTTAAGAGCGCTCAACGCTTTATTCCACTGGGCAAACGGAAATTCTACACCCCTTGCTGGACAGCAGAGTCGGAAGAGCTGTACCGAGAGTACCAGCAGACCCAGTCCCAGGACACAGCCGATAGACTACTCCAGTCTCTGGCAGAGGGAAGGAAGCAACGGTGGCAGGAGACCGTGGAAAGTCTCGACTTTACACACTCCAGCCGCCACGCTTGGCGTTTGATAAAGAAATTGGACCCAGATCGGAATTTCGCGAAGGCTGCACCGGAATGCGAGGCAGACACAATTGCCAAGAATATTAAGAACCGTAGCAAGCGGGTCCCTAATCAGGCTTTTGAGCGCGGTGTCCGCAAGGCGTACCGTACGATTTTGGACTCGCTACCTGCGGAGGAGTCGGACTGGACGGCCCCGTTCAGTCCCCGAGAAGTGGGTGCAGCCATTAGCGAAGTGAAGAACGGCAAAGCAGCTGGGATAGATGGTGTATATCCCGATATGGTGACGCATCTGGGCCCCAGGGCACGGGCCTGGCTAGCAGAGGCAATGTCTGACATCCTTGCAAACGGAAAGCTTCCACAAGTGTGGAAGCATGCGAAGATAGTTGCCATCCTGAAGCCAGGGAAGCCGGCGAAGGAGGCAGACAGTTACAGACCCATATCGCTGCTGAGCTGTCTTTACAAATTGTTGGAGCGTGTTCTATTAAACCGATGGGGGCCGGTCCTAGACGCTGCCCTGCCACCTGAGCAGGCAGGCTTCAGGGAAGGGAGGTGCACCACGGAGCAGGTCATTGCCCTTACAGAGCATATTGAGCACGGGTTCGAGAGAAAACAGCAAACAGGTGCTGTGTTTATAGACCTATCAGCGGCGTACGATACGGTCTGGTGCGATGGGTTAATGCTCAAACTTGCAAAAATCATAAGGTGCAAAAAGACCTTGAAGTTGTTCTCTTCGATCTTAGGGGAAAGGCAATTCCACGTCGCGCTGGGAGACGTCACGAGCAAAGTTAGGAAATTGAAGAATGGGGTCCCTCAGGGGTCGGTACTTGCGCCAATGTTGTTTAACGTTTACATTAGCGATATGCCGAACACTTCCTCCCTGAGGCTGGGATACGCAGACGACTGGCACTCGTTACTCAGAGTAAAGTGTGGACCCGTCTCGAGAGCGTACTCAGCGAGGACGTCACCAGACTCAAATCCTACTTCGACAAGTGGTACCTGAAGATGAACACTTCAAAAACCGTGGCCACTGCATTTCACTTATGCAGTGGTTGGCACACCCGTAAACTGATTGTCCTAGTCGGGGACCAGCCACTCCCATATGAGCCGCGTCCAAAATACCTAGGGGTGACGCTGGATCGCAGTCTTACCTATCGGGTTCATCTCGAAGGGGTTGCCCGGAAGATAGAGAAGCGGAATAGTCTTCTGAGGAAGCTGGCGGGATCGACTTGGGGCGCTAGCCAAGCGCTCCTGAGAACGTCCGCCCTGGCACTATGCTATTCCACCGCGGAGTATTGCGCTCCAGTGTGGGGTAGAAGCAGAAACGTTGAGAAGGTGGATGTAAAACTTCGCAAGTCGATGCACATAGTGTCGGGAACGCTAGCAACAACCCCTAGAGAATGGGGCCCGGTGATGGCAGCGATCCAGCCCCCCGATGTCCGGAGGGAGACCATTACGGGAAACTGGCTGAGTAAGATCAAAGAGAGAGGGAATGGGGATACCCCTCTCATGCGCATAATGAACGGTGCCCCCGTTTCGAGCCGAAATAAGTCCCGGCAACCCTTGTACGCAGAATCCCTGACTACGGACAGAGCTGCACATACGAGATGGAAGTCGGTTTGGACGAATTCAATCCCTCGTGGGGGCGGGGACCTACACTCCTCTAAGCTTGGTGAGAAGTTGCCAGGCTTTGATACCAGTAAGAGGAGACACTGGGTAGCTGCGAATCGGCTTCGGTCGAGGAGCTGCCTAACGGCCGGTGCGTTACATCAGTGGGGTCTAACTTCCTGTCCTTTATGTCCACGCTGTGGGCAAGAACCCGAAACGGCAGAGCATCTAGTCGAAAGGTGTGTTGTGACGATGCTACCAGGCGGGTTCGCGACGGTGCACGAATGCGGACCGGACTTTGCTGATTGGGTCGATCGTCATAACATAATAGTGTGAACCATAAGAAGCAGCTGCTGCCATTGGGTGACAGTCAAACATGTATTTAGGTATTTGAAGGGAACCATTGACTATGAATTAACTTACAGAAGAAGTATTGACAACCTTTCTTTGATAGGGTATAGTGATGCCGATTGGGCTTCAAGTCCTGGTGATAGGCGATTATTTAGGTTATTGTTTTGGTCTGACATCTAATGGAGCTTTAGTTTCTTGGAAATCTAGGAGACAACCCAGTGTTGCTTTGTCTTCATGTGAGGCAGAGTACATGGCTCTTGCACTTGCAGTACAAGAAAGCCTTTACTTAGACCAGTTGTTGAAAGACATTGACAGAGAATATCAATCAGGCAATGTTTTGATTTTTGAAGACAATCAGGGAACAATCGCTTTAGCGAACAATCCAGTGAACAGACAAAGATCTAAACACATAGACATGAAATTCCATTTTATTCGCACAGAACTAAGGAATGGAAAGTTTACTTTAAAGTACTGCCCTACTGCAGACATGTTGGCAGATATTATGACAAAGCCTTCAACTAAATTTCAATTGCAGAAATTCAAATCCTTGATTTTTGGCTAAAATATGGTGATAGCCTTGAAAATTGTTTTGGATGTATTATTTTGACACATAATAATGTGAATACTTGTGTTGATGAGACACACATACATGTATTATGATTCTTGTTTTACTTTTATTGTTCTATCAAACAACTTGATAAACATGAATATGAGTCTTATGATTTTGTTTCTATCTGACATACAAAATTATTAGGGAATGTTTTGCACTTTTAATTTCCTTTTGAAAATTAATATGGACTTGACTTGTAACATTATAACTACATGTATAAGAATTTGAGAATTTGTGAGAATCTCAATTAGAATTTCTTCAGTAAGTAACTTGTTTTATTTACTCAATGGATAAACCAACATTTATATATTATAATGGATTAATGTACGTTAAAAGTTTTAAATTTCAATTAGAATCATTAGATCAAGTGGGGGTGTTGAATTATTTCTATGTATTATTACTATTAGTATATGATCTTATGATTTCTAATGGTCTAAGAGAAACAACTGTGTCATAATGTCTCTCTACAATACTTTGTTGGTTATTTCCCTTGAACCAAGGGCGTTCACTCTTATGATAAATAACCGGGTGTTTACATTTACTGTTGATTCCTTCCTACTGAAATTCACTCACGATGTCTCCATGTTAATATGTTGTTCTTTGGGTTTGAATAAAAACCAGAGTTACAAAAGTATCCCGTGTCATCCTAAATTATGTCAAACTTAACACTATAGATAGTTCGAAGTTGACGTCACTGAGGTCTTTGTTATTGTTTTTTGCCATCCGCGTTTATGAGTAATGCTCACTAAACGGTATTAATATTAACCTGACTATAAACGTTCATAGATACACACAGTTTTGTGTGTTCGTCCGTTATACTTACGGATGGCAATGTTATGAGCTTCTTAGCCAAGCGCATACTATCTATTAACCAGACTATAAACGTTCATGGAAACACAAAGTTTTGTGTATTGGTCCGTTATACTTCCGGGTTGTATGATGCAGCCACAATTTATAAATCTACGCATTAAAAAATAGTATTCACTCGTGATTAATTCACACAACGTAAGGGTTGTGAGCTCCTTAGTCACGCGCATACTATCTATAACGTTTTAGGTAACGCCGTAGTTTTGTGTGTTTGTATGTTACAAACGGCTGGCGGATGTTATGAGTATTTTATCTAAACGCTTAGCATTAATACCATTACCATTTCATTGCGGTGGGTCGAAATCCGCTATCGACGTTTTCTACATCTACAACCCGAGAGAATAGATGGTGTGCGCTTGGCTAACAAACTCACAACATTGCTATCCGGAAATAAAGCGGACCAACACACAAAACTATGGGTATTCCTTAAAATAAATAAATAAAATTCCCTTTATTCATCCTCAATGAGAAATTTTCCTTTTGGGTCTATTTCAAGGGTAGACTGGAATAACCCAATCGTCAGCCGCAGTGAGCTAGGGCGAGGTGACTTGCTCAAGGCCACACAACGAACTCGGTACCTTTTGGGTACGAAGCAAGGACCGTACCGCTTAACCACGCTGCCCCCTGAACGTTTATAGATAGAATGAAGTTGACGTCACTCGGGACTTTGTTATTGTTTTGTTGTTTTGTTGGGGTTTTTTGCCATCCGCGTTTATGAGTAATTCTCACTAAACTGTATTAACCAGACTATGGATAGTTCGAAGTTGATGTCACTCATGTCTTTGTTATAGTTTTTTGCCATCCGCGTTTAAGAGTAATACTCATTCAACTGTATTAACCAGACTATAAAAGTTCATGGTTACACAAAGTTTTGTGTGTTTGTCTCTTATACTTCCGGGTGGCAATGTTGTGAGCTTCTTAGACAAGCGCATGCTATCTATAGTCTGGCTAATTCAATTTAGTGAGAATTACTCATAAACATGGATGTCAAAAAACAATAACAAAGACCTGAATGACGTCAACTTCGTTCTACCTATATGTAATAATAACACGAAGAGAGAGAGAGAGAGAGAGAGAGAGAGAGAGAGAGAGAGAGAGAGAGATAGAGAGATCTGTATTAATGAAGTGTTTTATGACTAATTTGAAAGATAATTACTATGGCGGTTTGATTGATGGGTGAGTGCATTAACAATTTTTTCCCTGGATCAGTGACTGTTGATAATAGTAAAGCGTAGGGGCTCGGAAACGGTATTTAATATTACTGAGGGTAAATTACAAAGGCAATTATGTACAAAATTCATTTACAAAAGTACATTTACAAAAGGGGTGCAAAGTGGCCGAGTGGTTAAGGCATTGCACTGTGACCCGAAAGATCTCGGGTTCGAGCCCCGCTTCAGGCACTTTCATTTTTTTTCCTCGGGCAAGATTATTAACCCCCAATTTGGTCACTTGGACAACATGGGTGATTCCTGCGGGCATCAGACATATTGTTTGATGAATATCTCCTTTCGCCGAATGCCAAGGCGATGATATATCTTATGATGTCGTGGCGGAAGGACATAATTTATTTAATTTTTTAACTAAGGTAGATCAAGTCAGTGCATGACATAATCAATTTTAATCTTTATTTGAAATAAATCGGGTGTTTTTTCATGAAGTTATGGCCAGATGTATGGGAAAGGTATTCAGCAACTTTTCTCAAAATTCATACTTTTTCAACTAGTAAAAAATATTTAGAAGTGAAATTAAGCTTTGATATTTCCCGAAAATGTACAAAAAGGGTTGATTTAATCATTTATGACCAGAACTCATATTTGATTTTAAAAATTGACGTTCTAACTAAATTTGGCAATATCTCAGTTCAAACCTTTTCACCACCCGACTGATTACGATATTCACTGTAACAATTATCATATTCCCAACGAAAACTACTAATGTTTAGAATATTAATAACATCTCTCTCTTTTCTCTCATTTCTCATTGTCGACCCCCCCCCCCCCCCCCTCCCCTACTTCTTCTTCTCCCTTAACATTCTCCCCTCTCTCTATTCTAAAAATGGTTTCATTGCTTAAATGTAATAAAATATATCATTACATTGCATATTTTGTATGCCGTCCGACAGACGAAGGACTTAGTGGCCGAAACATTGTCTTTGGGTGGGGGGGGGGGGGTTCTTGTTTTTTATTTTATTTTAGCTTTAGAACCCATTAGGCGGACGAAGTGGCCGAATGGTTAATGTATTGCATTATTATACTGTAGGTCCCGGGTTCGAGCCTCGCTTCAGGCACTTTCGGGGTTTGTTTTTTTCTTTCCATTGGGCAAGATTATTAACCCCCAATTTACTCACTTGGACAACATGGGTGATTCCAGTTGACATCAGACATCCTGTTTGATGAATTATCTATATTCCTTCATGGAATGCCTAGGCGACTGGATCTATTGGTGTCGAACGTTGCGAAAGAGTGTAAGTAAATTAATACTCTTCAACAGTCGTAACGTCACTTCCTTCCTAATGACGCATGGTAACTTAGTAACACTGGCTCTAAACTATTGGAACATTGGCGGACGCCCGTATGAAATATTTCTCCGGCGAACATAAAGGGTATCCAGAGGGAAAAAAAAAACAAAAATTTGATTATGTTTTGACTTTTACACATTCTGATCACAAGGCATATGAAAAGTTCTAGCCAGCATGAAAAATAAAAGTAATGATTTTCTTTGTTTAGAACCAAGATGGCCGTCGTTGCCGGGCGGCGTGACATCAGACTATTGAATCGTATTAGATCCCATATTAACTCTTGATATTGTCCTAACATTTTGACGTAACATTTTGACGGGCTTACTCGGGCCCTTTTCGCCCTGAGAAGTGACATTTATCTCACTTGCCTCTTATCCAGGGCTATGTGGTCTGGTGGTACGACTCTCGCCTTCGGACCGGGAGATCCAGGGTTCGTGACCCGCTCTCAGCGGCACATAGTTGAGTCATTGCAAAAGACACTTTACTCACATTATCTCACCGTTGTCTGGTGGTTAATAAGTACCTGGCCTGTTAACAGCGTTGTCTCTGTCAGAAACAAACGTTGTAAAATCGCCTTCCAGAAGTTATGTCTTGTTTTAGGTGTTAAGTGTTGCTGTTGGCTTGGGACCCCTTGTAAAGCGCTTTGGCATGTTTAATGCATATTGCGCTAAAAAGATAATGCTCTAGGTCTTTCGACCTATTATAGATTGGATGTTAAGAAATCATTTTTTTTTAACGAACACTGCCCCTTTGTAGTAAAGTAAAAAAATGTTAAACGCTTAACAAGCAATAGTATTGAAAATTACGGTGTTTATTTCAATAACGTAATAGCATTCCATCTTTGAGTCTATGAATAGACGCATTTTTATATCATGTATTAATGATATATGCATTCATTAGAAATAGTAGTAGTAGTAGTAGTAGTAGTAGTAGTAGTAGTAGTAGTAGTAGTAGTAGTGGTAGTAGTAGTAGTAGTAGTGGTAGTAATAGGAGTAGTAGTAGTAATAGTAGTAGTAGTAGTAGTAGTAGTAGTAGTAATAGTAGTATAGTAGTAGTAGTAGTAGTAGTAGTAGTAGTTAGTAGTAGTAGTAGTAGTAGTAGTTGTAGTAGTAGTAGTAGAGGTAGTAATAGTAGTAGTAATAGTAGTAATAGTAGAAGTAGTAGTAGTAGTAGTAATAGTAGTAGTAGTAGCAGTAGTAGTAGTAGTAGTAGTAGTAGTAGTAGTGATAGTAGTAAAAGTAGTAATAGTAGTAGTAGTAGTAGTAGCAGTAGTAGTAGTAGTAGTAGTAGTAGTAGTAGTAGTAGTAGTAGTAGTAGTAGTAGTAGTAGTGGTAGTAATAGTAGTAGTAGTAGTAATAGTAGTAGTAGTATTAGCAGCAGTAGTAGTAGTAGTAGTGGTGATGGTGGTAGTAGTAGTGGTAGCAGTAATAGTAGACAAAATAAATAGTTCTAGAATTGATAATTTTAATATAATATCATTATATAAAGTACAATGTATGAATCGGTAAGCATAATAATTATCACCAGCATAATAATTGCATTTGAATATGAGTGCATGACGATCTCAAACATAACAATTGCATACCGTCTTTAAAGCTACGAACATAACATTCATATTATCATTATAATAGATGTCAATGCTTTTGACAACACCAGCATGGCATTAACGTATTTTTTTTCACATATTTGTAATTATATACAATTACAGGTTGACCGAATAAGATTTTAAGAGTGCAATTTATTTAAATAGTAGTATCTAGGTGCGCAAAGGACATGGTGTGCAATACTTTATGCGGCTATGTGGTCTAATGATATGACACTCGCTTTTGTACCGGAAGGTCCTGGGTTCGAGCCTCGCTCGACGCATAGTTGAGTCCTTGGAAAAGTCTCTTTACTCACATTCTCTCCACCGAAACTTCAAAATCAATTTTTTGATGGATTTTCCTAATAACTAGAATCAAACCACCCCTCAGACCGTAGCCATCGTTAACGTATAGATAATATGCGCTTGGCTAAAAAGCTCACAACATTTCGATCCGGAAGTATAACGGACCAAAACACAAAACTAATGTGTAATCATGAACTTTTATAATCTGGATAATACAGTTAAGTGAGAATAAGCTTCAACAGTCGTAACGTCACTTCCCTCGTAATGACGCATGGTAACTTAGTAACTGGCTCTAAACTCTAAAAAGCCCCCATTAAATCCTGCGACCTTGATCCCCTACCAGCACAGCTTTTGGCCAGCTCCATCGATACATTATTACCATCCATTACATCAATCATAAATACATCCATACTGACTGGCGAAGTTCCATCGTGCTTTAAAAGTGCCCTCGTCAAACCACTTCTGAAGAAACCATCACTGGACCACAATATATTAAACAATTATCGTCCTGTATCAAATTTACCTTTTTTGTCAAAACTTTTGGAGAAGGTAGTTCTTACACAATTAACATCTCATCTTAAGAACAACAGTTTGGAACAACCCTTTCAGTCAGCCTACAAACATCAACACAGTACTGAAACAGCGCTTCTTAAAATCTTTAATGACTTGTTATGCAATGCTGATGCTAACAATATCAATGTATTATGCCTTTTAGATCTTTCAGCTGCCTTTGACACCATTGACCTGACATTTTGTTAAGAAGACTAGAAAATACGTTCGGCATAAAAGGAATTGCCCTTAAATGGTTTACATCATATTTGCAGGATCGATGGCAGACTGTCGTGGTGAATGGTACAGAACAAGTTTTACTAAATTTTGGAGTGCCACAAGGCTCTGTTCTTGGCCCTGTATTTGTTACTGTATATATGCAGCCCCTTTCTAGTGTGATATCCAGATTCAATATGAGTTATCATTTTTATGCAGATGATACGCAAATATATGATTCAGCACCCCTTAGTAATTTACAGTTCTTAATACAACGAATTACGAGCTGTTTTAATGAGATTAAATCTTGGATGTACCACAATAAGTTAAAATTAAATGATAGTAAAACTGAGATTTTAATGTGTGGAAGGCCGAGTATCCTTAAACAGGCAAATAAATCACCTATTACTCTCGGAAATAGCACAATAGAATTTTCAAATAAAGCAAAAAACCTTGGCGTCATCATTGATAAAGATCTTTCCATGGCAAGCCACGTGAATAACACCATACAATCTATGTACATAGAAATGAAAAAAAAAGCAAAATTCGTAATTTAATACCGAAGCATATAGCAGAACTTTTAATTAATTCCCTGGTTTTATCTAAATTGGACTATTGTAACTCCCTTTGGGCGAATTTAGCTAAAGACAAAATTAGCAAACTTCAGGTTGCTCAAAATAACGCAGCCAGGCTCATTGTACGCAATAACAAAAAATACCCGTCAGCAACTCTTCTTCTCCGTGAATTACATTGGCTTCCTGTGGAAAAAAGAGTTGCCTATATGATTTGTACTGTTGTCTACAAATCCCTGAGCACGAACAGTCCCTCCTATATTAAAGACCTTCTAAACATATATGTCCCCAATAGAAACGTGAGGTCAAGCAATGACCAATCAATCCTTGTCAAACCTAAGCCATTACGTAAGATAGGTGAACAGTCTTTTCAATTTTCGGCCCCCCCCCCCATTTTTGGAACTCTCTCCCATCACACGTGAGATGCTCGGATTCGTTGACAACGTTCAAATCTCGCTTAAAGTTTTATCTTTTTACGTCATAATGTTGCAATATTATTTTCATATTTTGTTGTTGTTAAATTGAATTCGTATCACGTTTCCTTCACACTTGTCTCACTGTAATATGTTTTGTTTATATCACTGTAAAGCGCTTAGAGCCTGTGACAACGGGGTAAAGAGCTATATAAATGCCATTTATTATCATTATTATTATTATTATCATTATTATTATTATTATTATTATTATTATTATTATTATTATTATTATTATTATTATTATTATTATTATTATAAACTATCGGAACAATAGCGGACGCCCTTACGAAATATTTCTCCAACGAGCATAAAAGCGTATCCAGAGGGGAAAAAACATTATAAATCTGATCATGTTTTGACTTTGACACATTCTGATCACAAGAGAGATGAAAAGCTCTAGCCAGCATGAAGAATAAAATACAGATTTTCTTTGTTTAGAACCACGATGGCCGCCGTTGCTGGGCGACATGTTTCAGACTATTGAATCCAATTCGAGAAATAGAAAAGACAAGTCTTTGACCACAAAAGAAAACAAGTCGTGAGTTGTATTCAGTAGTTCAACCAATGTGATCACTTGTTTCCTTGAACTCTACTAACGACAACTCACTAGATGTTGCACAAACCTAAAGAATGACGTCAAACTATAAGTCTCAGTGGGTTCTAACGTAGCCATCGTTAACTTATAGCCTGACACTGATCAATAAATGGCTTCAAAATACCAGTCTTTGACCACAAAAGAAAACAAATCGTGAGTTGTATTCAATAGTTCAACAAATGGAACTACTTGTTTCCTTGAGCACTACTAACGACAACTCACTAGGCCCGTGCAAAAACCAAATAATGACGTCAAAATGCCAGTCTTTTTGGGTTTCAGTGTCAGGCTATAACTTAACGATGGCTACGGTTCGAGTGTAGCCATCGTTAAAATATAGCCTGACACTAGAACCCTCTAGGACTGGCAGTTTGACGTCATTTTTTAGGTTTGTGTAGCGTCTAGTGAGTTGTCGTTAGTAGAGCTCAAGGAAACAAGTTATTTCATTGGTTGAACTATTGAATACAACTCACGATTTATTTTCTTTTGTGGCCAAAGACTGGCTTTTTGACGTCATTTTTTGGTCAGTGTCAGGCTATAACTTTACGATGGCAACGGTTCTAGCGTCGCCATCGTTAACTTATAGCCTGACACCGTAGCCATCGTTAAGCTATAGCCTGACACTGAAACCCAAAAAGACTGGCCTTTTGACGTCATTATTTGTTTTTTGCACCGCCTAGTGAATTGTCGTTAGTAGTGCTCATGGAAACAAGTGGTCCCATTGGTTGAACTATTGAATACAACTCACGATTTGTTTTCTTTTGTGGCCAAAGACTGGCATTTTGACGTCATTTTTTGGTCAGTGTCAGGCTATAGATAGTATGCGCTTGGCTTAGAAGCTCATAACATTGCCATCCGGAAGTATAACGGACCAACACACAAAACTGTGTGTATCCATGAACGTTTATAGTCAGGTTAATACAGTTCAGTGAGCATTACTTATAAACGCGGATGGCAAAAAACAATAACAAAGACCTGAGTGACGTCATCTTCGAACTATCTAAAAGCCTGGCCTTCGTAAAGTTATGGCCTGATACTGACCAAAAAATGACGTCAAAATGCCAGTCTTTTGCCACAAAAGAAAACAAATCGTGAGTTAGTTGTATTCAATAGTTCAACCAATGAATTAACTTGTTTCCACGAGCTCTACTAAGACAACTCACTAGGCGGTGCAAAAACCAAATAATGACGTCGAACTGCCAGTCTTTTTGGATTTCAGTGTCAGTGTCATAACATAACGATGGCTCCGCTGACACTGACCAAAAAATGACGTAAAAAGACAGGTCTTTGGCAACAAAAGAAAACAAACCGTGAGTTGTATTCAATAGTTCAACCAATGAGATCTCCTGTTGCCATGAGCTCTACTAACGACAACTCACCAGAACCTGTACAAACCTAAAAAATGACGTCAAACTGACATTTCTAGAGGGTTCTAGTATCAGGCTATAACTTAACGATGGGTACGATTCTAGTGTCAGACTATAGATAGTATGAAGTTGACGTCACTCAGGTCTTTGTTATTGCTTTTTGGCACCCGCGTTTAAGAGTAATTCTCACTAAACTGCATTAACCAGATTATAAACGTTCAAGGTTACACATAGTTTTGTGTATTGGAGCGTTATACTTCCGGATGGCAATGTTGTGAGCTTCTTATCAAGCGCATATTATCTGTAGTTTGCGTTGGCTACGGACAAACCCTATTGCCCGCCCAGACAAATGTTAATACATTGCGTTTACTTTAAAAACTGGTAACAATGCCAGCCGGATTTTCCGTACCAACACACGACACAGTGTGTAACATTAAACGTTTATGGATAGAACGAAGTTGACGTCACTTAGGTCTTTGTTATAGTTTTTTCCCATCCATATTTATAAGTAATTCTAACTAAACTAATTTAACCAGACTATAGATAGCATGTGCTTGGCTAAGAAGCTCACAACATTGCCATCCGGAAATATAACGGACCAACACACAAAACTCTGTGTAACCATGATTTTTTATAGTCTGGTTAATATAGTTTAGTGAGTATTTTAAGTCAAAACTAACAAAAATAGGAAGTCTTTTCGTTATATCTAC
Organism: Berghia stephanieae; assembly: GCF_034508935.2. Taxonomy (NCBI): domain Eukaryota; kingdom Metazoa; phylum Mollusca; class Gastropoda; order Nudibranchia; family Aeolidiidae; genus Berghia; species Berghia stephanieae. Next base: position 28,050,657 of record NC_088365.1, read on the forward strand.
GAAACAATACTTACGATCCATCATTTCCATCACCCCCCCCCCTCCCCAATCTGCATTACTCACATTCAATTTAGCATGGTCGATTGTCGCTTGTTCAAATTGTCCTGTGCCGGTGGTTCCACCTCTGTTACAGATTCTGTTGGTGGAGATATCGCTGCTAGAGACGAAAACAAAATGGCAGATCAAATTAATAATAAAGTAATGGATAATAAAATAATGATGCAGTGGCGGCTTGTATGGATGGGCAAGGTGGGCACCGCCCATGTGGTTTGTTTGAATTAAGTCAATTATAAATTGATCTGCAAAGACCAAATACCAAGTTTTATATTTTTTGACGAGCAGTACACGCTTCAACATCGCCTCGATCGAATTTGAAGTAAAAGTATTATGATCAAAATGAAAAACGGGTGTTTGGGGAAGTGCGGCATTTTAAGCCAATTAAATTAAAGTTAAAATAACGTATCACTAAAATAAATAGCGAGTTGAATATGTCAGCTTAAACGGCTTCCCTTTTGTTTCGTTTTCGTTTATCTAAAATCTTAAACCGTGACCCATTGCCTCAGAATGGTATTTTATGAGGGGGAACTTAATGCCAAAAAAATAGGTTTTTAAATTTAAATGACCTGAAGAAAAAAAATAAATGTTGTTTTTCTTTCTCTTTCAGAGATTGGGTTCTTTCTCCCCAATTAAACATTATCAGAAAAGTTTGTGGAACATGCACTTATGTTGATAATACGAGTAATGAAGTGAGTGGAAAAGTACCAGAAGAGAATAGAGAATATTTTTTCTCGTGGCGACGGGGGCTCAAAACCGCGATTTTACTAATACGACAACTCCGCCGACTTACCCAACACGAGGTTTGAGCACGTTTAGCAGATATTGCGCTATATGAAAGCTCAATTATTTATTAATTATCATGATGATGCCAAACTAGACGGTAAACAACACTTCTCGTGACTTCGTGGTTTCCACGAGGGAAAGGCGATCACACGTCAAACCAATTCATGGGAACAAATCACAGCGCTTGGATGGCAGCCTCGTGTCATTCCATTAGTATGGCTAGTGTTACTACTACTACTGCTGCTACTACTACTACTACTACTACTACTACTACTACTACTACTACTACTACTACTACTACTACTACTACTAGTAGTAGTACTACTACTACTACTACTACTACTACTACTACTACTACTACTACTACTACTACTACTACTACTACTACTACAACTACTTTTAACATTATTATTATCATTATTATATTATTATTATTATTATTATTATTATTATTATATTATTATTATTATTATTATTATTATTATTATTATTATTATATTATTATTATTATTATTATTATTATTGTCGTTATTATTAATATTGTCGGTATCCCATACTTACATTCAGTCTTCACTGCTATATTTCCAGTTGCTGATATAACTGTGACTGGTCGCACTACCGAATGTACAGATGAAATGAGATGATAGCAGTAGTACTAATAGTAGTAGTAGTAGTAGTAGTAGTAGTAGTAGTAGTAGTAGTAGTAGTAGTAGTAGTAGTAGTAGTTGTTGTTGTTGTTGTTGTTGTTGCTGTTGTAGCAGCAGCACCAGCAGCAGCAGCAGCAATAGTAGTAGTAGTAGTAGTAGTAGTAGTAGTAGTAGTAGTAGTAGTAGTAGTAGTAGTAGTAGTAGTAGTAGTAGTAGTAGTAGTAGTAGTAGTAGTAGTAGTAGTAGTAGTAGTAGTAGTAGCAGATATTGCGCTATATGAAAGCTCAATTATTTATTAATTATCATCATGATGCCAAACTAGACGGTAAATAAACACTTCTCGTGACTTCGTGGTTTCCACGAGGGAAAGGCGATCACATGTCAAACCAATTCATGGGAACAAATCACAGCGCTTGGATGGCAGCCTCGTGTCATTCCATTACTATGGCTAGTGTTACTACTACTACTACTACTACTACTACTACTCCTACTACTACTACTACTACTACTACTACTACTACTACTACTACTACTACTACTGCTGCTACTACTACTACTACCACTACTACTGCTGCTGCTGCTGGTGCTGCTGCTACAATTACTACTACTACTACTACTACTACTACTACTACTACTACTACTACTACTACTACTACTACGACTATTATTACTACTACTACTACTACTACTACTACTACTACTACTACTACTACTATTAATACTACTACTACTACTACTACTACTACTACTACTACTACTACTACTACTCCTACTACTACTACTATTAATACTACTACTACTACTACTACTACTACTACTACTACTACTACTACTACTACTACTACTACTACTACTACTACTACTACTACTACTACTACTACTACTACTACTACTACTACTATCTACTACCACGATCTAAATGTAAACGAACTGAAAAATTACAGACCTGTCTCCAACCTTCCATATCTATCCAAAGTGCTTGAACGCATTGTGTTAAAAAGACTTTTGTATCATATCCATCTAAATAATTTAAGTGAAAATTTCCAATCTGCCTATAAATCACATCATAGCACTGAAACTGCCCTTTTAAAAGTATGCACTGATATTCTTAATAGTATTGACAAAAATCATGTCTGTTTATTGACTATGTTGGACCTTTCGGCTGCATTTGACACCATTGATCACGAGATACTTATAATCGATTAGAAATTACTTTTGGAATAAGAGATACTGCGCTTAGTTGGTTTAAATCATACCTAACATCAAGATCTCAGTCGGTTCTGATCGATGGCGCAGTATAAGAAACATTTCCTCTAAATTAGGGCGTTCCGCAGGGGTCTGTCCTTGGTCCTGTTATTTTTACTCTTTATACTCAACCTCTTTCGGATATTTTTGTTAAAAATAAATTAATGTATCATTTCTATGCTGATGACACTCAGATCTATGTAAGCGATATCCCTAGTAATATCCCATCATTGATTACCCGTGTTGAAGACTGTATTAGAGATGTTAAATGCTGGATGGAAATTAACAAGTTAAAGCTGAATAATGAAAAGACAGAGGTGATGGTGTGTGGTAGAAAAAGTGTTTTGAAAGATGATATTCTGAAGTTTACTCTAAATATAAATGGGTGCACAATTAACCTCTCAACGTGTGTGAAAAACCTCGGGGTAATGCTAGCTCAACATATAACTATGCAGGCACAGTTTGATTCTCTATGTAGAAGTTTGACAATAGGATTAAAAAGAATTGCTTCAGTTAGACCTTTCCTAACAAGAGAAGTAACATGCAAACTAATAACATCTTTCATTCTATCTAAAATAGATTACTGTAATTCGTTAATCTCGAATGTAAGCAACGATAAAATATCACGCCTTCAAAGTATCCAGAATGCGGCTGCTAAATTGATTTTAAGAAAGAAGATAACATCCTACTTATTGCCACTTTTGTATGAGCTGCATTGGTTACCAGTTAAAGTGAGAATCGAATTCAAACTAGCAGTATTGTGCTACAAGTGCCTTAATGATCAAGCACCATTGTATATTACTGAATTTTTAGAAACTTATAAGCCAACGAGGAGTCTACGTTCTGCACTAGATTCTACAAAATTAATTGTTACAAATAAATATAAATATACATTTTACGGCGGCAGATCGTTCAGTCACGTCGGACCTTCCATCTGGAACTCTCTTCCTAAAGAATAAGAGAAGCGCAGTCCTTATCAATATTTAAATCAAAGTTAAAACACCATCTCTTTGTTAAAACACATCTTGATTAATGCATCTTTGTAATTTGACCCCAAAATGAAGGTTAATTTAGTTTATGTTATTATATCATTATTTTATATTATTTCCGTATTTGACCTAGCATGTGGATGTATTATAACATATCTTGTATTAATGACTTTATGTTTAGTTATTACATTGTTGTATAATGATAATATTATGTTGATGTAGTTTGTATAATGTTTCATTTGTATAATAATGCCACTGTATTATTGTTTCGCGCATTGAGCATCACCCAGTGATGAAAATGCGCGTTATAAATGTCATGTATTATTATTATTATTACTACTACTACTTCTACTACAACTACTACTACTACTTTTAACATTATTATTATTATTATTATTATTATTATTATTATTATTATTATTATTATTATTATTATTATTTTATTATTATTATTATTATTATTATTATTATTATTTATTATTATTATTATTATTATTATTATTATTATTATTATTATTTTATTATTATCGTTATTATTAATATTGTCCGTATCCCATACTTACATTCAGTCTTCACTGCTATATTTCCAGTTGCTGATATAACTGTGACTGGTCCCACTACCGAATGGACAGATGAAATGAGATGATAGCAGTAGTAGTAGTAGTAGTAGTAGTAGTAGTAGTAGTAGTAATAGTAGTAGTAGTAGTAGTAGTAGTAGTAGTAGTAGTAGTAGTAGTAGTAGTAGTAGTATAGTAGTAGTAGTAGTAGTAGTAGTAGTAGTAGTAGTAGTAGTAGTAGTAGTAGTAGTAGTAGTAATAGTAGTAGTCGTAGTAGTAGTAATAGTAGTAGTAGTAGTAGTAGTAGTAGTAGTAGTAGTAGTAGTAGTAGTCACAATGTTAATAATAATAATGATAATAATGATGATGATGATGATGATGGTGATGATGATGATGATGATGTAATAATAATAATAATAATAATAATAATAATAATAATAATAATAATAATAATATAATAATAATAATAATAATAATAATAATAATAATATAATAATAATAATAATAATAATAATAATAATAATAATAATAATAATAATAATAATAATAATAATAATAATAATAAATTGCGCTTATATAACGTATATTCCCGTTGAAGGGCTCCGTGTCCTTTAAAATAAAATCCCGAGAATAAAAAGAAACATGAAAACATGAAATACAAATATTACGACAGGTCTATACATATATGCTTGTATATACATAGTAGTAGGCATCCTTCCGTCTCAAGAGACGATGGTTTGCGCCCTGTATGGCTTTAGTCTCATCAGTCCTGTTGAGAGCAACGACGGGTGTGACTCAGCAGACCAATCCTTGCATGGCAGTCTCTACCGCAGTTGTTGCACACATAGTTTGACTGTGTGTTTGGTATTTGGATCTGCTGCCTCTCTTTCCTCCTTGCTCTCCTCTCCTCAAACTTCATCTTTCTCCTCTCCTCACCCCTCTTCACTCCCTCCATCACCGCATATCTCCAGCCGCTGCGGTCGTCAGCAAGCGACTCCCAGGTGTTTGAGTCGATGCCTGTCAATTTCATGTCTCGTTTGCAGACATCATAGAAGCGAAGAGCTGGACGGCCAATTGGATTCAATAGTCTGATGTCACAACGGCGGCCATCTTGGTTCTAAACAAAGAAAATCATTACTTTTTATTCTTCATGCTGGCTAGAACTTTTCATTCCCTTTTCATATGCCTTGTGATCAGAATGTGTAAAAGTCAATACATGATCAAATTGATGGGGTTTTTTTCCTCTGGATACGCGTTTAAGCTCGCCGGGGAAATATTTCATACGGCGTCCGCCATTGTTCCGATAGTTTAGAGCCAGTGTTACTAAGTTACCATACGTCATTAGGAAGGAAGTGACAATACGACTTTTGAAGACTATTGGCCGCCGTCCAGAAGCTAGTTCACCGTACATGATATCTTTGGGTATGCGTCCATCGTCCATCCTGTGTACGTGAACAAGCCATCGCAAACGTCGCTGGCAGAGCATGAAATATATACTGAGGGAGTTAGCTCTTTCTAGCACTGCATTGTTAGTGAGTCTGTCCTGCCACCTGATGCCGAGAACTCGTCGTAGACAGCGAATGTGGAACTTTTCCAGGCGGTTCTCCTGTCTGGCATATGTTGTCCAGGATTCACTGCCATACAGTAGGCTACTGAGTACACATGCCTGGTATACTCTGAGTTTGGTGTTCAAAGTGAGTTGGTTGTTGGTCCACACTCTCTTGCTCAGTTGTGCCATGACAGCGGCAGCTTTGGCGATGCGCTTGTCTAATTCTGCATCAAGTGAGAGGTGATGGTTGTGCCCAGGTATGTGAAGTGATCAGTGACTTCTAGCTCCTCGTTGTCAATGTAAATTGCTGGTATAGAGGGGACATCCTGACACATTACATTTGTTTTCTTGATGCTGATCGTCAGCCCGAATTCCCTGCATGCGTGGGAAAACCTGTCCATCAACCGCTGAAGGTCTTCCTCGGTATGCGCGCATAGAGCTGCATCATCTGCAAATAGCATTTCCCTTATGAGGACTGTGCGGACCTTGGTCTTTGCTCTCAGCCGTGCCGGATTGAACAGCTTCCCATCACTTCTGGTGTGTAAATGTACTCCTTCTGCGGACTCTTTGAATGCAAACCTCAGCAGTAAGGAGAAAAAGATACCAAACAAAGTCGGTGCGAGGACACAGCCTTGTTTCACGCCGCTGCGCATGGGGAAGGGTTCAGAGGCTCCACCGTCGTAGCTGATGGTGCCCTTCATGTCGTCGTGGAAGGAGGCAATTATGCTAAGCTGCTGAGGAGGACAGCCAATCTTCTTTAGCAGCTGGAAAAGGCCCTTCCTACTAACAAGGTCAAATGCCTTTGTCAGGTCAATAAATGCAATGTAGAGGTAGAGTAGTAGTAGTAGTAGTAGTAGTAGTAGTAGTAGTAGTAGTAGTAGTAGTAGTAGTAGTAGTAGTAGTAGTAGCAGTAGTAGTCACAATGTTAACAATAATAATGATAATGATGATGATGATGATGATGAAGATGATGATGGTGATGATGACGATGATGATGATAATAATAATAATAATAATAATAATAATAATAATAATAATAATAATAATAATAATAATAATAATAATAATAATAATAATAATAAATTGCGCTTATATAACGCATATTCCCGTTGAAGGGCTCCGTGCCCTTTAAAAGAAAATCCCGAGAATAAAAAGAAACATGAAAACAAGAAATACAAATATTAGCGACAGATCTATACATATATGCTTGTATATATATATATATATATATATATATATATATATATATATATATATATATATATATATAAATACGATGAAAAATGTGTCAAACGTAACAGGGACACAAATAGATATATATTAAAATGGTATAAAAAGTCGAATCATTATTCGTGATTTTTTTAAACGAATCCAATCACAAATAAGCTAGTCAAGGAATAATGCCAACACTCACGGCCATAGGATGCCCGAATTTGTCCATATTTGAACCGGTCATTTTGGTTCATGAACAGAAATTCGATCTCTTCCAGAGATCGTCCTTTAGTCTCCGGGACGCGGAGTAGAGTGAACACGGCGCCCGTTAGGGACACCAGAGCGTAGATTATAAAGGCGCCTGGACAGATAAGATAAAGACAATGATAAGATAAGACGACGCTTTTTAATATGAAAATTATGGCTTAATAGAAGAAATGATGATTTTGACGTCAGTCGGCTCTTTGTTATTGTTTCTAGACAGCATTTCTAATGAGAAGCTCTCACTAAATCTTATTAATCAGAATATAAACGTTTTAGGTTACACGTAGTTTTGTTTGCTGGTATGTTTTATGTGTTTGGTGTGAGTAAATTACAGAAATGTATAGATAGTATGCGCTTGGCTAAGAAGTTCATAACATTGCCATCCGGAAGTATAACGGACTAACACACAAAACTATTTGTAATCATGAACTTTTATAGTCTGGATAATAAAGTTTAGTGAGTATTACTCACAAATGGGCATGGATGGCAAAAAAACAATAATAAAGACCCGAGTAACGGCAACTTCATTCTATCTATAGGTCTATGACACACTGGTTATTCGCGAACAGGAGAGATAATTGAATGAAATTGAATGCACTCAGTTTACAGCCTAACGTGCATCATAAAATGACGCCTAAAGGAAGCGTTCGATAATCTTTAAAAATTCTGCTCAATGCGAATCGTTTATTTTTTATATCTATCTATGTGCTGAAATCTCTGGGGAAAAACGCATAACATCAGCCAGCCGGATATAACGTACCAACACACAGAACTATGTGTAACATTAAATGTTTATAGATAGAATGCGCTTGGCCAAGGAGTTCACAACATTGCCATCCGGAAGTATAACGGACCAACACACAAACTCTGTGTAACCATGAATTTGTATAGTCTGGTTAATACAGTTTAGTGAGAACAACTCACAAACGCGGATGGCAAAAACAACAACAAAGGCCTGAGTGACGTCATCTGCATACTATCTATAGATAGAATGCGCTTGGCCAAGGAGTTCACAACATTGCCATCAGGAAGTATAACGGACCAACACACAAACTCTGTGTAACCATGAACTTTTATAGTCTGGTTAATACAGTTTAGTGAGAACAACTCACAAACGCGGATGGCAAAAACAATAACAAGGGCCTGAGTGGCGTCATCTTCGAACTATCTATAGATAGAATGCGCTTGGCCAAGGAGTTCACAACATTGCCATCCGGAAGTATCACGGACCAACACACAAACTCTGTGTTACCATGAACTTTTATAGTCTGGTTAATACAGTTTAGTGAGAACAACTCACAAACGCGGATGGCAAAAACAATAACAAGGGCCTGAGTGGCGTCATCTTCGAACTATCAATAGTCTGATTGGTAGAATTTAGTGAGAACTAATCGCAATAATGGCTGGCTAAAAACAATAATAAAGAGTTGAGGGACGTCAGTTTCGTTCTATCTACAGAATTCATTGAACACTAATCATTAATATGGCTGTAAGCAAACAATAACAAAGAGTTTAGTAACGTCGTTTTTGTCTGTTCAGATAGTATAAGTTTGGCTAAGAAGCTCACAACATTGCCATCCGGAAGTATAACGGACCAACACACAACACTATGTGTAACCTTGAACGTTTATAGTCTGGTTAATACAGTAAAGTGAGAATTACTCATAAACGCGGCACACAAAAGCAATAACAAAGATTCGAGTGACGTCAACTTCATACTATCTATAGATAGTATGCGCTTGGCTAAGAAGCTCATAACATTGCCATCCGGAAGTATAACGAACCAACACACAAAACTTAGTGTATCCATGAACGTTTAAAGTGGGGTTAATAGGGAATGAGATTAGCGGAAGAGTAACGTCCCTTGATTGGAAGTCACGAGCGGAAAAGTTATTAGAGAGAGAACGTCATGTTGGTTGGGCGGCATGAGACACTTCACCGAAAGCGAGGACGAGAGAGACGCATGCGCAAAACCATTTTGACGTTCTCTCTGTAAGGTGACGTTCAATCAAGGGACGCTACTCTTCCGCTAATCTCATTCCCTATAGATAGTATGCGCTTGGCTAAGAAGCTCACAACATTGCCATCCAGAAGTATAACGGACCAACACACAAAATGGTGTGTATCCATGAACGTTTATAGTCAGGTTAATACAGTTCAGTGAGCATTACTCATAAACGCGGATGGCAAAAAAAACAATAACAAAGACCTGAGTGGCGTCATCTTCGAACTATCTATAGAATTCAGTGAGCCCTAATCATTTATATAGATAGAATGCGCTTGGCCAAGGAGTTCACAACATTGCCATCCGGAAGTATAAAGGACCAACACACAAACTCTGTGTAACCATGAACGTTTATAGTCAGGTTAATACAGTTTAGTGAGAACAACTCACAAACGCGGATGGCAAAAACAATAACAAAGGCCTGAGTGACGTCATCTGCATACTATCTATAGATAGTTCGAAGATGACGTCATTCATGTCTTTGTTATTGTTTTTTTGCCATCCGCGTTTATGAGTAATGCTCACTGAACTGTGTTAACCCGTCTATAAGCGTTCATGGATACACACAATTTTGTGTGTTGGTTCATTATACTTCCGGATTGCAATGTTATTAGCTTCTTAGCCAAGCGCATACTATCTATAGATAGAATGCGCTTGGCCAAGGAGTTCACAACATTGCCATCCGGAAGTATAACGGACCAACACACAAACTCTGTATAACAATGAACTTTTATAGTCTGGTTAATACAATTTAGTGAGAACAACTCACAAACGCGGATGGCAAAAACAATAACAAAGGCCTGAGTGACGTCATCTGCATACTATCTATAGCTGCATGCAAACAATAACAAAGACCTGAGTGGCGTCAATTTCGTTTCATCTGTTGTCTTACCTTTGACGTGTATAAGGCTGATCAAGGGAACAAATGTCAGGCTGGCCACGCCGTTGGAAATCCAGTTGGTGAAAGTGGCCATGGAGTTGGCCACCGACCTGGCCCAGATGGGGTAGATCTCCGAATTGATCGTCCAGGGGAGAGGGGCAGCACCTGATGAAGGCAAATATTGTAGAAGGAAGGAAATTGACGTCATTCGGCGTTTTGTCATTGTTTTAGACAGCTATTTTTTGGGATTAGTTCTCACTAAATGTGATGCTGGCTGAGAAAACCCGGGAAGATGCGGCAAGCTTCGATTTTTTCGAGATATGAGCCAAAATCGAAGATAAAGTGTTTCCCATAGCAAAAAAAATTATTCAGGAAAAAATTCATAACTTGGGTTCTAATAGACATAGAAAGAAAATTTAAAGTGGTAAATGATCTTGATACACCGCTGCATATATAACTTTTATGAAATTTGCGCATCTTTCCAGGTTTTCTCAGCCAGACACACAAATGATATCAATCAGACACCATTTGGCAACGGCATCAATAGATAAACAATTTAACTTTTATATAGAGGAATATCCACTAAATGTGCTCAAAGCGCTTTACAAGGAAATATTTAGGAAGGGACAATGCGCCTGTTAGGTGATGTTACAATTTTTTTCGGACAGAGACAACGCTGTTAACGGCCAGGTACTCATTTTACACCTGAGTACGGTAAAAGAGTGCGATTCGAGTAAAGAGTCTTTTCCAAGGACTCAACTATGCGTCGAGCAAGGCTCGAACCCAGGACCTTCCGATCCGAAAGCGAGTGTCATACCACTAGACCACAAAGCCGCACAAAAGATACCGTCGCCTTGGCATTCCATGAAGGAATATAGATAATCCATCAAACATGATGTATGATGCCAACAGGAATCACCCAAGTTGTCCAAGTGAGTAAATTAGGGGTTAATAATATTGCCCAATGAAAAAAAATGAAAGTGCCTGAAGCGGGTCTCGTACCCGGACCTTTCGAATCACAATGCAATGCCTCACCACTCGGCCGCTTCGCCAAGGTTACACACAATGTTGTGTATTGGTACGTTCTATACGGCTGGCGGACGTTGTGAGTACTTTACTGAAACGCATAGCATCAATATGATTTTTAAAAAATTGCATTTGTATTGATAGTATTTGTTTAGGTAAAATACTCATAAATCCTTCCGGATATAAGGTAAGAACACACAAACATATTATGTGTAACCTTTAACCTTTATAATAATAATATAGATAGTATGCGCTTGGCTAAGAAGCTCATAACATTGCCATCCGGAAGTACAACGGACCAACACACAAAACTGTGTGTATCCATGAACTTTTATAGTCCGGTTAATACAGTTCAGTGAGCATTACTCATATACGCGGATGGCAAAAAACAATAACAAAGACCTGAGTGACGTCATCTTCGAACTATCTATAGATAGTATGCAGATGACGTCACTCAGGCCTTTGTTATTGTTTTTGCCATCCGCGTTTGTGAGTTGTTCTCACTAAACTGTATTAACCAGACTATAAAAGTTCATGGTTACACAGAGTTTGTGTGTTGGTCGGTTATACTTCCGGATGGCAATGTTGTGAACTCCTTGGCCAAGCGCATTCTATCTATAGTCTGGTTGATGGAATTCAGTGAGAACTACTCATTAAAATAACGGACCAACACACAAAACTCTGTGTAACCATGAACTTTTATAGTCTGGATAATACAGTTAAGTGAGAATTACTCATTAACGTGGATGGCAAAAACAATAACAAAGACCTGAGTGACGTCAACTTCATTCTATCTATATTCTGATTGATAAAATTTAGTGAGAACTTCTCATTAGAAATGCTATCTTGAAACAATAACAAGGAAATGAGTGACGTCAATTTCGTTCCATCTATAGACTTTATCCAGAGAGAATCTAGCGGAAAGCATTATGCGATAGAAGTGGAGTGGCGTCCTGTCAAAGGGATAGCAATCAATTGCATTTGTCTGTTGAACGCTTTAGAAACCGGGATTAATGAAAGGGATAGACACTTAGATAACCACGCCTCTCTGACAGTCGTCACAATATGACCAATGGCAGTGATTGGTAAACATAACGAACGACACAGGTTTTACTATCGATGTGTCTAAATAAAATACCCACATTGTTCTGCCGCTTGATCAATAGAATGAACACAGAAAATTTTCTTTAAAATTAAATATATATTATGATTAGAAAATCGTGTGATAACAAGTCACCTATTTGGCGTTTTAAAAAAAACACCCAATAACAATTATCTGAGACAGGTCGATTTCATTCACGTTATTGTTTATCACCCAACTATGCTTGTCCGAGCACGTGTGAAGGTGTGTCACAAATTCCATGTTTTGATTGGTCAAAATCCCACTGGTTAATTAGTTTTGTATCGTGCCTAAGTTCAGTTTTGCCTCGATTCGATGCAGCGTAAAACTCTGATGGATCTTTTATGTTTCCTGCGTCTCAGTAATAAGGAACAAACGTGTGATTGTCAAAAAAAAACTGGTTCTAATCTCATTGGAAGTGTAAAACCGCTCTTCTGGTTGATAGGATACATACCTCGTACAACTGATCTTCTAGTGTCATAGTGACGTCATCATATTTTCTAGTCTAAATAAATAGAGCTTAAAATAGAGCTTTTTTATAGCGCAATATCCACTAAATGTGCTCAAATCGCTTTACAAAGGTCCCTGACTAACAGCAACACGTAACATGTAGAACGAGACATGACGCCTGTTAGGCGATATTACAATTTTTCAGACAGAGACAACGCTGTTGACGGCCAGGAACTCATTTTACACCTGAGTGCAGTGAGAGAATGTGAGTAAAGAGCTTTTTCCAAGGACTCAACTACGTTGGTCGTTAACAAAGCTCATCCATCCTCGCTTTTTTACGACCTGTCATTTTAAGAATCTGCCTCTGCCTCCTGTCTGCTGCTAAAATAGTTATGCCACCTTACGATTCAATATGTAACCTATTCATTATTAGTCCTCCAACGGACTGGTTACATACACGCTTCCAAGGGATTTGGAACCAGAAGATTAGAACGTGTCCCAGGTTTGGTTTGAGAGTTTTTGCCAAGATGAGGGTATATTAAATCGATCAATATTTAAAACACGAGTTTTTCTAGACAATATGAAAAAAGTTGAGCTTTTATATAGCGCAATATCCACTTAACATGCTCAAAGCGCTTTACAAGGGGTCCCAGGCTAACAGCAACACTTAACATGTAGAACGAGACATGACGCCTGTTTTGTTTTGTTTTTCCGACAGATACAACGCTTGTTAACGGCTAGGTAATCATTTTACACCTGAGTACGGTGAGAGAATGTGAGTAAAGAGCCTTTTCCAAGGACCCAACTATGCGCCGAGCAAGGCTCGAACCCAGGACCTTCCGATCCGAAAGTGAGTGTCACAAGACCACATAGCCGCATCTTTCCAGAATGCGGGGCAATCATTATCTGGTTACATAAAATTCAATGAATATGAACAAACTGTCCAGTACAGAGGAAGAAGAAACACAATGAATATGAACAAACTGTCCAGTACAAAACTAAAAGTGACACAATGAATATGAACAAATTGTCCAGTACAGAACGAGAAGAAACACAATGAATATGAACAAACTGTCTAGTACAGAACGAAAAGAAACACAATGAATATGAACAAATTGTCCAGTACAGAACGAAAAGAAACACAATGAATATGAACAAATTGTCCAGTACAGAACGAGAAGAAACACAATGCATATGAACAAACTGTCCAGTACAGAAGCAGAAGGAACACATGAATATGATCAAACTGTCCAGTACAGTACCTGGTGCGTAGAAAATGACGAATAGGACCATTCCTAAGAGGGGTATTTTGGCCGAGTCGTTCGGGCAGTATTCGCTGAAGAGTTTGAAGTATGATTTGGCTGTGGTGTTCAAGGCACATCTGAAACAGGGATTTGATTAATTGTTTTATTCATTTACCTTTAAAATTACTTTTTCAAGAATTTATTTACCTTTAGAATTACTTTTTTTTAAATTTATTTACCTTTATAATTACTTATTTTTTAATTTATATACATTTAAAATTACTTATTTATTTATTTATTTATTTACCGTTAAAATTACTTAGTTATTATTTATCTATCTCTTTATCTATCTATAATATATTTTTTACTCACTAATTATGTGTCTGTTTATTTATGTATTTGCTAGTCCGTTAATCGTATAAAGTTGAAGCAGGGGGGGGGGGGGTCCCGATAGCTCAGTTGGTGGAGCACTCCCTTAACACGCAAAGGGACCGAGATCGTAGGCGGGTGAAGTCAGAAACATATTCTAACCCTACTTGTCCACACAGCAGTGAGTCGGTAGCTAGGTCTGTTAGATCTGGCGGAAACTACTTTGCGATAGACTTTCGTCCTATCCAAAGCGTAGCAGGCAGTCGCTATTGTCCCTTTAGGCTACAGAAACTCCGGACAAACTCCGGATCCATGGTCCAATGGCTATGAAGGACTACTTTATCACGAGGTCGAAACGGACCTGTAATTTGAGCTTAACTCGATCTTTTCTATAGTGCAATATCCACTGAACGTGCTCAATTTGACCCAAAAAATGTTGGATTTGTATTCATGCGCACCAAAAGATTATTTATAATTACCAATCAGCTGTCTTTTGCACCAAATTTCACACCAATTAAAAGTGCGAAAATATTAGGCAATCGTTGAATAAAATTTTTTATTCAATGCGTTCAAAGGATTATTCAACGATTACGTATACTTTACTAAGAAATGATAGGGTTTTCCAATAGGAAGGCTGTAATAACATTATTTTATCCATTTGTCCTACGTGCCTTCCGTGAACGGCATGAAATGTCTCGTGTTCAAGATGAAATGCCATTTTCACACACGCTCCCTTCTCATTGAAGCCCGTCCTGTCGATGACGCAGAAGCCGCACCCCTCGTCGGAGCTTCTTAGACAAGAGTAACAGGTCCTGAAATAAATAGTAGAATAGAATA
>NC_088365.1:28070890-28073390 GCF_034508935.2 Berghia stephanieae
AGAAAGAAAAATACAAGACTAAAAAACATCCTAAAAAAAATCAGTCTAGGTGGTCGGGATGTGATTTTTGTTCTTCTATTTTTCTTTCTTGCTTTGTTTAACTGATACGCCTTAACCTAGGTACTCCAATTAGCAGGTCTCATAACAGAACGCAATTATGGGTCAGATTTAACATTGTTGTAATGGACAATATTCGGCGTCGGTTTGAGAGTATTTCCATTACAACAATGAGACCATAACAATTTGGGTTATCAGACCTGCAAATAAGCACACGTCGGCCTTAACGTATAAATAATAGAAGTCTTTCAGAGCCATGAGACCCATGGAGCCGGAGTTTATCCCGGTTTCTATAGCGTGAGACGGTCAATAGCAAATTTTGCTACCCTTTAGATAGGACGCTAGTCTATCGGAACTCTTTCCTCATATCTAGCTGACCCAGCTACCCAATCACTGCTGGGTGGACAAGCGGGGAGGGGGGGGGGGTCAGAAAAAAATCTCGACCTCACTCGGAATCGATCCCGGTCCCTTTTGATTGTGAAGCGAGTGCTCTACCAACTGAGCTATCGGGACTCCCTTATTTTTTGACATCGTGCGGCTATGTGGTCTAGTGGTATGGCACTCGCTTTCGGATCGGAAGGTCCTGGGTCCTGGGTTCGAGCCTCGCTCGCCGCATAGTTGAGTCCGTGGAGAAGGCTCTTTACTCACATTCTATCACCGTACTTAGGTGTAAAATGAGTACCTGGCCGTTAACAGCGTTGTCTCTGTCCGAAAAAAAAATGTGATATCGCCTAACAGGCATCATCATCATTTCTCTTCCTAAACGTTAAATGTTTCTGTTGGCCAGGGACCCCTTGTAAAGCGCTTTGAGTACGTTTAGTGGATATTGCGCTGTATAAAAGCTCAATTCAATTTAACTGAGCTATCGGGACACCCCTTAACTGATAAAATCTGACTTAACCCTTTGATTACCAACTATAGGAATATCGTCACATTCGTTGCGACACAACCAACATTTTTCTTAGTCAAATTTCTTTTGTACATCATAAAATTTTAAGGAAATGAAGAGTGTGTTGTAGAATATGTTTAGCTAAAGAAATTATGTATGGCAAGGACGTATTGCTGTTATGACAGTGATAAAAAAAAAATCAATTTTTGTCAGTTGGGTGTGAAGTTTTGTGGAAAATCCTGAAAATGACTGGTACGGAAAGAGTTAAAACAAAGAATTGTATTCTCTCTCTTTTTAACAACTGTTTTATCCCCGAGCCTTACAAGACAGCGTTGATTCCACAGAACTGTTGAAACGCCTGGAGTAAACAGCCAACCTTCAAGGCCCTACTCGAGTGAGGTGTCCGGAAAATTGATCTCCAAACGCTGTAATCTGAAGATTGAACGAATTTTTTTTTTAATTTTGTTGTAAGTGGATGTTTGGGTGTGTTTGTGTGTGTGTGTGTGTGTGTGTGTGTGTGTGTGTGTGTGTGTTTGTGTTGTTTTGTTTTGTTTTGTTTGGGGTTTTTGTTTTGTTTTTTACGGGGGGGGGGGGAATAAATGTTTTTTTAGCATGAGTTGTCTTGTGTATTGTCTTTTTAATGTCTTACATTGTACGTTGTATTTGATTGTTTGTGCTGGGGTTTTTGTTGTTTTTTTTCCGTTGTAGCTATAGTTTTGTTTCGGTTTGGGGGGCGGGGGGGTTGGGAGGGGGTGTTTTGTTTTTGGTCTTTGGTTTTGTACTGGACGACTCTTTAAGTCTGGATCACCAGATTAACCAGATGGTGAGGACCATGAATTTTGAATAAACAGATTGAAAAGAATGAAACGGTTGAATTCTCCCATCCAACCAGCTTAATTAAAGCAGTTGTCTGTGCTCTCATTCTTTCACGCCTCGACTATTGTAATTCGCTGTTGGTGGGCCTTCCTGACAAGAAAGTTGACAAACTCCAAAAGCTACAAAAACAGGGCGGCCAGAATGGTTCTGGGCATTAGACGACACGAGAAAACAAGTGTAAAATATCTATGCTCAGAACACTACACTAGCTGCCTGTTCGAGCCAGAATCAAAATTGCCCTTTTTTATTTCAATGCACTAAATTCCCGATCTCCGAACGACATTCAAGAACTTGTTTCCCCCTACTCTCCAATTCGCCAGCTTAGGTCATCGGAGATCCAGCTACTGAAAGTGCCAAAAACACGGCTTACTAATTTCGGCGATAGATCTTTCTATAAAGCAGGACCGACCATTTGGAACTCGCTTCCGTTGTCAGTAAGGCTCACTTGCAGCGTAGAAAATTTTAAGAAAAATCTGAAAACACATCTTTTCCAGAAATTTTTATCGTAGGCATTTAAATTTTTTTCTTGGTGAGTAAATTATTCGTTTTATTTTTTGATTCCATTTTGTTGAATGTCAATTTCATTTTTGTAAAACGTGCATAGTTAGTGTGTGCGACTGTTGTGTGTCTCTGTTTGGCTCGGTATGAGTGTGTTTAAAGTTTGACAAGTATAATATT
>NC_088365.1:28088390-28250890 GCF_034508935.2 Berghia stephanieae
TGAGGCTATGTGGTCTTGTAGTATGACACGCGCTTTCGGATCGGAAGGTTCTGGGTTCGAGGATTAAGTAATAATATAGTGGCCAGGAAATGACTTCTGTCTGCTTCAAACCGGTATACACTTTAGATTCACGGTGACTTCAATCACAATTTGTTTATGATTAGGTGATCAATGTTGTTAAAATTGTTCGAATCATTTTATTGATTTTAAATAGAGGCTGAATCAATAAGACATTAGAAGTTTAAAATACGTGTATCCCTCCATCTCTCTCTCTCTCTCTCTCTCTCTCTCTCTCTCTCTCTCTCTCTCTCTCTCTCTCTCTCTCTCTATCTATCTCTCTCTCTCTCTTTCTCTCTTTCTTTCTTTCTTTCTTCCTCACTCACTATTTATCTATCTATCTATCTATCTATCCATCTATATCTCTCCCTTTCTCTCTCGCTCCCCCTCATCTATCTCTCTCTTTCTCTTTCTTTCTTTCTTTCTTTGCCTCTCTCTCTCTCTCTCTGTCTCTCTCTCTCTCTCTCTCCCTCTCTCTCCCTCTCTCTCTCACACACACTCTCTCTCTCACACACAAACACATACACACACACACACATTCACAAACCATTCCATCCGGGTAACCAGTCAAGCGAATTAATCCTACCAAAATCATTGTTCTAGCATTCCGCCAGGCGATAGAGGTGTGTCATTGTATTGGATCGGTTCCTCTAAACACACACACACACCCACACACACACACACACACATACACCGGATCGTATTAAATCATACTTTGTTATTGGTAGGTCCAACCAAAGACCTCTAATTAGCTGTAATGCGTCAAACATGCCATGATAGGCTATTATAGGAGAATTGATTTGTCTATCATGCTGTGAGGTTTTCTATTCTTGATGTTGGATTTATAATAATATTATAATAAAATAATTAAACAATCTTTAAAAGGTAGGTACCTACCGTCAATTTTTCATGTTTACAGCATAGCTATTATCAGTCTAATATTAACAAGAGGACGTCGTTTTTTGGGGTTTTTTTTTTTAATGATGATTAAGAACTGAACAAGTGTGTATTTCTTGTTTTGTCTGGCACCTTTCATACATACTTGTTGAGGACTTTATCTTACACCGGTGCCTGCTCCTTAATTTCTTAATTTTATGATGACTGTTGTTTTATTTTTGTTTTTGTTTTTTGTTTTTAGTTGTCTGTTTAGTTTGGGGTTGTTTTTTTTTTTGGTTTTTTTTTTTTTTTGTTGTTGTTTTTTGTTTTGTTTGTTTGTTTGCTTTTCTTGGTTTTTTGTTGGTTTGTTTCTTTTTCTTATTCTTTATTTCTTTTCTTTATTTTTCAGTTTTTGTTTTTTGTATCTTTCCAATGTTTTTCTTTGTAGTGTTTGTTTGTTGTTGTTTTTGTTGGAGAGAGGTGTCTTGGTTTGTATTATTTTTTGTTTGTTTTTGTTTTGTTTTTCATTTTTTGTTTTGTGGGGTTTTTGTTTGTTTGTTGGTTTGTTTGGGTTTTTTTTCTTTTCTTTTTCATTTATTTTTGCTACTGTGCATGATGTATGTTAGTCGGGTTTTTTTTTTACTATTTACTTTAGCAGGGGAGGGGGTAACGGTTCTTTTTTTAACTTAACTTTTTGAACTGCATTTTTATGTGCGTATATCGACCTGTATAAATTATAAATTATAAGTTGAGCTTTTATATACCGCAATATCCACTAAACGTGCTCAAAGCGCTTTACAAGGGGTCCCTGGCCAACAGCAACACTTAACATGTAGGACGGGACATGACGCCTGTTAGGCGAAATTATATTATTTTTTTCGGACAGAGACAACGCTGTTAACGGCCCCGTACTCATTTACACCTGAGTACGGTGACGGAATGAGAGTAAAGAGTCTTTTACAAGGACTCAACTATGCGCCGAGCGAGCCTCGAACCCAGGACCTTCCGATCCGAAAGCGAGTGTCATACCACTAGACTACATAGCCGCACAGAAGCGTACAATAATATTTTGATACTGTACGATAACAATATATTGTTTTGTTTTCTTCACATATCTTTGGATTCCAATCTCGATTGATTATTTTTTAAACCATCAAACAATCAAACACTATTAAATGGCAGGATAAAACCAAGTCAGTTATCATCACTTATTATTATTATTTTCATTATTATTATTATTATTATTATTATTATTATTATTATTATTATTATTATTATTATTATTATTATTATTATTATTATATTATTATTATTATTATTATTATTATTATCATTATTATTATTATTATTATTATTATTATTATTATTATTATTATTATTATTATTATTCATCATTATTATTATCATTATTATTATTATTATTATTATTATTATTATTATTATTATTATTATTATTATTATTATTATTATTATCATTATCATTATTTTGATTATTATTGTTGTTGTTGTTGCTATTGTTATTATTAAATTATTATTGCCATCATCTTCATTACCATTAATATCGTTATTATCATTATTATCATTTTGGTTATTACCACAGAATTTCGTCTAGTCAAACCAATAGTTTTTTGTTTATTTAAAATTCTCTTGGGGAAGGGGAGGAGGGATCTATTCAACGGTCACCGTTTGATTGTTGGCCATCACCACCACTATCATTATTATCATACTCACCATCAGCTCGTCACCACCACCAGCAGCAGCAGCAGCAACAACAACAATAACATCATCACCACCACCACTAGCAGCAACAACAACAATAACATCATCACCACCACCACCAGCAGCAACAACAACAATAACATCATCACTACCACCACTAGCAGCAACAACAACAATAACATCATCATCACCACCAGCAGCAGCAGCAACAACAACAATAACATCATCACCACCACCAGCAGCAACAACAACAATAACATCATCACCACCACCACTAGCAGCAACAACAACAATAACATCATCAACACCAGCAGCAGCAGCAACAACAACAATAACATCATCACCACCACCACCAACAGCAACAACAACAATAACATCATCACTACCACCACTAGCAGCAACAACAACAATAACATCATCACCACCACCACCAGCAGCTGCAGCAACAACAATAACATCATCACCACCACCACCAGCAGCAGCAGCAACAACAATAACATCATCACCACCACCACTAGCAGCAACAACAACAATAACATCATCACCACCACCAGCAGCAGCAACAACAACAATAACATCATCACTACCACCACTAGCAGCAACAACAACAATAACATCACCACCACCACCACCAGCAGCAGCAGCAACAACAATAACATCATCACCACCACCACTAGCAGCAACAACAACAATAACATCATCACTACCACCACATAACATCAACACACAACAAAATAACATCATCACCACCACTAGCAGCACAACAACAATAACATCATCACCACCACCACTAGCCACAACAACATAAACAACACAACACATCAACACAACACATCACCACACCAACAACAAATAACATCATCACCACCACCACAGCAGCAACAACAACAATAACATCATCACCACCACCAGCAGCAGCAACAACAATAACATCATCACCACCACTAGCAGCAACAACAACAATAACATCATCACCACCACCACCAGCAGCAGCAACAACAACAACAATAACATCATCACTATCACCAGCAGCAGCAACAAAAATAACATCATCACCACCACCACAAGCAGCAACAACAACAATAACATCATCACTCACCCACCACAGCAGCAAACACACAAACATAACACCAACAACAACAATACATCATCACTACCACCATAGCAGCAACAACAACAATAACATCATCCTCACCACACCACTAGCAGCAACAACAACAATAACATCATCACCACCACCAGCAGCAGCAACAAACAATAACATCATCACCACCACCACTAGCAGCAACAACAACAATAACATCATCTACTACCACCACTAGCAGCAACAACAACAAAACATCATCACATCACACCACCACTAGCAGCAACAACAACAATAACATCATCACCACCACCACCAGCAGCAACAACAACAATAACATCATCACCACCACCACTAGCAGCAACAACAACAATAACATCATCACCACCACCACTAGCAGCAACAACAACAATAACATCATCACCACCACCACCTGCAGCAACAACAACAATAACATCATCACCACTACCAGCAGCAGCAACAACAATAACATCATCACCACCACCACTAGCAGCAACAACAACAATAACATCATCACCACCACCAGCAGCAGCAACAACAATAACATCATCACCACCACCACTAGCAGCAACAACAACAATAACATCATCACCACCACCACTAGCAGCAACAACAACAATAACATCATCACCCACCACACCACCACAAGCAGCAGCAACAACAATAACATCATCACCACCACCACCACCAGCAGCAGCAGCAACAACAATAACATCATCACCACCACCACCAGCAGCAGCAACAACAACAATAACATCATCACCACCACCAGCAGCAGCAACAAAAATAACATCATCACCACCACCACAAGCAGCAACAACAACAATAACATCATCATCACCACCACCAGCAGCAGCAACAACAACAATAACATCATCACCATCACCACCACTAGCAGCAACAACAACAATAACATCATCACCACCACCACCACCAGCAGCAGCAGCAACAACAATAACATCATCACCACCACCACCAGCAGCAGCAGCAGCAACAACAATAACATCATCACCACCACCACAATCACCACCACCACCACCAGCAGCAACAACAATAACATCATCACCACCAGCAGCACCAACAGCAACAATAAAATCATCACCACCAACAACAACAACAACAACAATAACATCATCACCACCACCCCAGCAGCAACAACAACAACATCATCACCAGCATCACCAAATTCATCATCTCCATAGGGAAGAAAAGTCGTGACATCACACCTTCTATTATTTTCGGTTCCAAAATCCTTGGAAGTGTATATGGAACCTGTCCTTTGAAGGAGTTATAAAAATGAATAGGTTATATATTGAATCATAAGGTAGCATAACCATTTTAGTAGTAGCAGGATGTATAGGCAGATTCTTAGGATTACAGGACATAAAAGAGCCAGGACGGATGATCTTTATTAATGACCAGCATATATTTAGACTAGAAAATAAGATGCCATCCCTCTGAAACCAGAATAACAATTACACAAAGTATGTATCCAGTCCCCAGGAAGATTGATTTTACACTTCCAATGAGATTGGAACCAGTTTTTTTTATTTTTTTTATTTTTACATTACACATTAAATGTGTCCCCTATACATATAATCGCCATCACCATCATCATCATCATGTTAGTTCATTTACAACCTAGTTCATATCAATTGACTTAATGCACCGATGTTAATCAATATACAATAATTACAAAATCGAAGGTCCCAATTGATTTGCGATACAAAGTGTTCCCATTGTGTTGTGTGTAAAGTCTGTGTTGATTTCACTCAATAATTTACACATCATTCTGTAACCAATGTGTAAAAATAGAGATCGCCAAGGGCATTGGGAAATTGCTCGAAATAATAATAATAATAATAATAATAATAATAATAATAATAATAATAATAATAATAATAATAATAATAATAATAATAAATGGCATTTATATAGCGCTTTACCCCGTTGTCACAGGCTCTAAGCGCTTTACAGTGATATAAAACAAAACATATTACAGTGAGACAAGTGTGAAGGAAACGTGATACGAATTCAATTTAACAACAACAAAATATGAAAATAATATTGCAACATTATGACGTAAAAAGATAAAACTTTAAGCGAGATTTGAACGTTGTCAACGAATCCGAGCATCTCACGTGTGACGGAGAGAGTTCCAAAAATGGGGGGCCGAAAATTGAAAAGACTGTTCACCTATTTTACGCAATGGCTTAGGTTTGACAAGGACTGATTGGTCATTGCTTGACCTCACGTTTCTATTGGGGACATATATGTTTAGAAGGTCTTTAATATAGGAAGGACTGTTCGTGCTCAGGGATTTGTAGACAAACGCTGGACATGAAACGCTGGAGTTCACGAACCTAGTATTATTTCTTCATCATAACGCTAAATATGCCGTTTCTAGAAAAACCCATATTTGAACATTTGGCCAGAAAACTCGTCCTTCAAACATCGATCGATTTAAATGACCCTCATCTTGGCAAAACTCTCAAACCTAGGACTACGAAGTCGTTTTCTTAATTAAATTGAAGATTACATTCAATTTCATATTGTCATTTATGTCTTTGAGCTTCGAGCAGCAAAATTTACATTTTATTTCCAGATGGCGAGTGACGTGAATTCAGCCACCGTCCTACGGAATCTGGCCAAGGACCTGTTAACCCCTGAAGAAAATGCGGAATTCAAATCAGCCCTGCAGACCTACCGGAGCACCAGTTCCATTACTGGGCTGGTAGCACAGCTCACAAAGGTGGTCACCTCTACAGAGAAATTGATGCTTCTTGTTGAGATTAGCTGTTTCCTGTCCGAGCCGTTAAGACGAGATTTCCAGAAACTTTGCTGCCTACATTTTCCCAAGTGAGTCGTTTCTTCTTTTTTTAAAATATAAAATTAAGAAATTAAGGAGCAGGCACCGGTGTAAGATAAAGATTTGAACAAGCGTATATGAAAGGTGCCAGACAAAGCAAGAAGGAAAAATACCAGGAAAAAAAACCAACACAAAAAAATCAGTTGATCTGTAATGGTAACATGACTAAACGGTAGCCAGAAGGTCTGAGGTTTGATCCCCAATCGCGGTCGACTGATTTTTGTAGATTTTTTTTTTTCTTCTATTTTTCTTTCTTGCCTTGTCTGTCACCTTTCATACACACTTGTTCAGGTCTTTATCTTTTTCATTCTAAGGCATTTGGGTTGGATTCTTTTGGTCGGTTTTTTCTGGGTTTTTATTTGTAAATTTTGTTATATATTTGTTGTTGTTTTTTCCAGTTAAAACAGTTACGTTTATTACCACACAAATATCCTTGTGCGTTTAGTAATAATAATAATAAGAATAATAATAATAATAATAATAATAATAATAATAATAATAATAATAATAATAATAATAATAATAATAATGATAATAATAATAACAATAATAACAAAGATAATAATAATAACAATAACAATTATTATTAATATTTTTGTTATTATTATTATTATCATCATCATCATCATCATCATTATCATCACACCATCATCATCATCATCATCATCATTTTCATCATCATCATTGTCATCACCATTATCATCATCTCACCGCCTTCTCCTCCTTTTGATCTCCTTCGTGTCTTTTCTCCCTTCCTTCTTTCGTACCAAACTCTCTCTCTCTCTCTCTCTCTCTCTCTCTCTCTCTCTCTCTCTCTCTCTCTATCTATCTATCTATCTATCTATCTATCTATCTATCTCTCTCTCCCTATCTATCTATCTATCTATCTATCTATCTATCTATCTCCCTCTCCTTCTCTCTCTCTCTCTCTCTCTCTCTCTCTCTCTCTCTCTCTCTCTTTCTCTCTCTCTCTCTCTCTCTCTTTGCTTCCACATCTTAATGATAACATCAATAATGATATTATCATTGTTGCATGAAGTGAAAACAAGTAGTTAACACATACACATACCCACACCGACACACGCAGACACCTACACACCCACACTGACACATACACACACACTGACACACACACACCCTAACACACACACACACATCCACACACACGGACACCCACACCCACCCACACACACACATATGTACATGTCACCAATAGCTTCTAAACGGTGTTATGTCGAGATGGGGGGAGTGAATATTTGACACATTTACTTACTTACTTACCTACTTCCTTACTTACCTACCTACTCCCTTAATTACTTAATTACTTACTTACTTATTACTTATTTGTGCATCTTTCCGGGTTTTCTCAGCCAGACACACATTGTCATTTCTTGGCAAATCTATTATATGAGTAGCTTTCCTTCCTCTTTTTTTTGTTTCACCTTCCAGATACGACTCTTTCCTGACCTATTTCACCCCAAACTCCGTGGGTGAGAGGAACACCACGATCTCCAAGGATTCCACTGGTCAGTTCCAGGTGATATCCGCTGGACTCGATGACCAGTTCTTTGCACCGAATGACCAACGGTCTCTACAGGTAAGACTTGGTCTTTAGTAGCAATAGATAGAAGTAAATTGACGTCATCCAGCTCTTTGTTATTGTTTTTATCCAGCCATTTTTACGAGTAGTTCTTATTAAATTGTATCAATCAGATATAAACCTTTAAAGGTGAACAGAGTTTTGTATATTGGTAAGTTTTATCTGGCTGAGGAATGTTGTGATTATTTTGGCTAAGTGCACAGCATCAATATCATTAACACACTCCTAAGATAACAAGGTATTCTATTATTGATGCTACACATGTGGGTAATTTACTCATCTGTTCTGCCCGCCAGATTCATCGTACCAACACACAAAACTCTGTGAAACCTATAACCGTAAGTGTCTGTCAGCGGGACTGTATTGAGAACTAATCACCGAATTGGCTGTCTAAATACAATAGAAGAGAGCCAAGTAGTAGTAGTAGTAGTAGTAGTTGTAACAACAAGATATGAAGTGAGTAGAAAAGTGACAGAAGACAATAGAGAATAAAAAAAATTTTCGCGGCGGTGGTGGGGTTTGAACCTGCGACCTTATTGGTACGACAACTCCGCCTGGCAGGTGAGAGCGTGGCTCTACCGTGTGAGCTATCCACGAATACAAAAATATTCGTTTCAAACCCAAGTCATATTACTAGAGACCTCTCTCACCCACTTCTTGAGATCGCAGGCTCGCTCGCGCACAACCATCGCGAAGTTATTTTTGACCAGCAGTTAAGCTTAATAGCCAATATTCTCAACACAAACATATAACATAGAAACGATTGAGACATTGAGTATGCTCCGGTATATGGGGTGAATTTTTAATTCAGAACAGTGAGCGGAGCAGGCACTTATGTTGGTAACAACAAGATATGAAGTGAGTAGAAAAGTGCCAGAAGACAATAGAGAATAAAAATTTTAGTAGTAGTAGTAGTGGTAGTAGTAGTAGTAGTAGTAGTAGTAGTAGTAGTAGTAGTAGTAGTAGTAGTAGTAGTAGTAGTAGTAGTAGTAGTATTAGTAGTAGTATCGTTCGGCTACACTTCTATGTTCAAGGTATCAATCCATGTTCGGAAGTCATCATCACATTTGTTGATGGTTTCAAATCCCCCTTCAAGTTTTGTCTCTGGGCAATCTAGTACGAGGTGGTTTGCATCTTGTGGTGCTTGGTTGCACTTTGGGCATGTTAGTGATTCTTGGACCCCCCATTTGTGCATGTTGGCAGCTGTTCTTGTATGTTTTGACCGTAGTCTATTTGCAGCTACCCAGTATTTTCTTGGTTGATCCTGTAGACCTGGGAGACTTTTACAGGGATCTTCAATTAGTTTCCCTCCTGTTGGTTTATTCCTTTTCCATTCCTCGCACCAGGCTTCTTGCGTGTTGTAGTTTTCTTTCTTTGATAGGTATAAAGGTGAACGAGACTTTAGTCTTGATGTTGGGGGCGCAGTTTTGTATATGGTTTGCAGAGGAGTTCCACTATCTTCTTCAGCTCTAGATATCCATTTCTGTGTTGCATCCTCTCTCCTCAAGTGGGGTGGTGCTACAGCGCTCATGACTGGCAGCCATTGTGTTGGAGTTGATTTCAGGCATCCAGTTACTTTTCGCATCGAGCCTCTTAGTTTCGCATCAACAAGGTTTGTATGGGCACTTCTCGTCCAAACAGGAGCACAATATTCTGCCACACTGTAGCAAAGGGCCAGGGTTGATGTTCTGAGAAGAGTTTGCGATGCTCCCCATTCAGTTTTCTGAGTAGACAATTTCCTTTCCCTATCTTTCTTGCTGTACCCTCAAGATGGGTTCTATAGGTCAGCCGTCTATCCAGTGTCACTCCGGGGTATTTTGGATTTTGATCAGTTGGTAGTGTTGTGTCAAGTGACGTCAGTTTATCCATTCAATTCTATGCATAACCAATCGTCTAATAATGTTTTTATGTCGAGGTCCCGGTGCACATATTTGCAGGTCTGGTAAGCAAAACACAATTATGGGCTTGATTTAACATTGTTGTAATGGACAATAGTTAGCGTTGGTTTGAGAGTATTTCCATTACAACAATGAGCCCATAACAGCTTGGGTTACCAACGCACAATATTATCCATTCATCTTCATCGTCATCATCACCATCACCATCACCATCATCATCATCATCATCATCATCATCATCATCATCATCATCATCATCATCATTATCATCATCATCATCATTGTCTTTTTCACCCTGGGTCAGGGTATAGGCCACAGACAAAGTTTCCATCCTTCTCTATCCTGAGCTAACTTTTTTATCTCGTTCCATGCCTTATCGTTTCTCTGTCTATCAGGTTTTTTTAAATTCTTCTCCGTGTTCCCCGTGGCCTTCCCCTTAATCGAAGCTGCTTTGTTTGAATTGAGTAGAATTTCTATTTCTATTTTATCATAATCCTATGAATCATAAAATTTTTACATCCCATCAAAACAACGCAATCTATCCAGGGTGAGAGTGGTATTGACGTCAACAGTGACGTAGACGACATCTCCCGTCATGGCGGTGATCCAAACGGCCTTGGAAACTCCTGGAAGATTGAGAGTAGGTCACACCGTGGGAGTGTGTCCAGCCACGCCGGGCACTCGGCAGCCTCCGTCCCGACACCCAAAGGTTCGGTCTCCAGCAATAAACAGGTACGTACGCGAATGTTATGTTATCCTTCCTTTACGGTGGGTTTCGATAGCTCAGTTGGTAGTGCACTCGCTTAATACGCAAAGGGACCTGTATCGAACCCATGTGCGTTCAGGATTTTTCTTTCATAACCCCCCCCCCCTTTCCCTCCCTCCCTCGCTCCCTCTACCCCATCCCCCGTATGTGGGAAGTTGGGTCTGTTATAGCTTACGGAAAGTGTTCTATGACGGCCTAGCAGTATTGCTCTTTCCCTTTTAACTCACTAAACCCAAACACCGACTATATCCGTAGTTTAACCGGGGTTACTTTTACCCAATGCCTATTTGTTACATTTTCTGAGACAATTTATAGGTGTATATCAAAGCTAATGTTTTTTTTAGTTTTTGCATGTTAATGATAGACCCTAGTTGAATAGAACTATCTATGTACATGCTCATTTTTGATACATTTTTTCTAATTTTGAAAAGTAGCAAAAATCTCTAGGATTGAGTGAGTTAACGCTATAGAAACCGGGATAAACTCTCACAGTGCATGCGCCCAATGGCTCTGAAGAACTACTTTTCTCTAGAAACCCAATATCATCGTCCCGAATATTGCTCTGATGTGCTCGTCTTCGTTGTCGGTAAAAATAACAATTGTGACCCTTCGCCTCCAAACGGTATTAAGTCGGGTTGGTTAAGATGTTGAAATTGAATTTATAGCCAGAAATATCAGACTTGTGTTGAGTTTATATGTTTTATTGAGGAGAATGGATACCATATATTAGCGTGCTAATGCCAACATTTTAATTTTTGACTAGTTTAACATTTAATTTAGATTTTAAGCATCTGGTTCGTTCCGACATCATACCGTTTTGAGACGATGGGTCACAATTGTGATTTTATAAAGCGCAATATCCCCTAAACATGCTCAAAGCTCTTTACAAGGGGTCCCTGGCCAACAGAAACATTTAACATGTAGGACGGGACATGACGCCTGTTCGGCGATATTAATTTTTTTCTGACATAGACAACGCTGTTAACGGAGTACGATGAGAGAATGTGAGTAAAGATCCTTCTCCAAGGACTCAACTATGCGCCGAGCGGGGCTCGAACCCAGGATCTTCCGATCCGAAAGCGAGTGTCATGCCACTAGTCAACATAGCCGCACAGTAAGTTTTATCTCTCTCTCCTTACAGCTGGAACAATCGTGGAAGCAGTCGCACACGTCGCTTCCAACAGACCAAGGGGTAAACATCAGAAATCGTGCACGCTCTCTACGCATGCTCAGTGGATCTATGCCTTCCGTTCTAGCGATGCGAGGTTCCAGTCCGGCCCGGCCTGTTGATGACCGTGTGAAGATCTTGCTGAAGAGGCGAGAGGATGGAAGTCTTGGGTTGGGTGTCAGAGGTGGGAAAGAGTACAATGCCCCTATTGAGGTATTTCAGGTGGAGCCAGGCAGTCAAGGGGAACAGCAGGTGAGGGATTGTGTTGTTGTTGATGATGATGATGATGATGATGAGGAGGAGGAGGAGGAGGAGGAGGAGGAGGAGGAGGAGGAGGAGGAGTTGGAGGAGGAAAGAGGATAGTGTTATTGTTGTTGATGAAGATGATGATGATGGTGATGATGATGATGATGAGGAGGAGGAGGAGGATAGTGTTGTTGATAGTGATGGTTATGATGATGATGATGAGGAGGAGGAGGAGGAGGAGGAGGAGGAGGAGGAGGAAGGAGGAAGAGGAAGAGGAAGAGAAGGAGAATGTGGTGGTGGTGGTGGTGGTGGTGGTGGTGATGATGATGGTGGTGGTGGTGGTAGAGGAGGAGAAAAAGGATTAGGAGGAGGTGAAAGAGATAATAATATTGTATAAATGAATAACAGGAAAATGTCTCGTCTACTGAAATTCAAGCAACACTGAAGGTGTACAGTGACCGAATTGGTAACATATCATGATTACAACATTGGCTCTCTCTAGATTGCAGTCGTCTTAGCAAAGTCACTTTCCACACAATACCCCTGACTGAACTCTCGTTTTTTTTTCACGTTTGAACGTGAAACGACAACAGGCAATGATGTGTATTTTCAAAGTTTTTGGCATCATTTGCTGGGGTATTGAATATAACGCTAGATGTGAAGCGCATTGAGCATGGTGAAACTGTGAAATGCGCTATATAGATTAGACTTGCATTCTTTATAATATAGAGGCGAAGTGGCCGGGTGATTAGAGATTCCACTGTGTTCGAGCCCCGCTTCAAGCAGTTTTGTTTTTTCCTTGGGCAAGATTTTTAAACCCAATTTGCTCACTTTGGACAACATGGGTGATTCCTGTTGACATTAGACATCGTGTTTAATGGATTATCTATATTCCTACAAGGAATGCCTTGGAGATGGTGTTGAATGATGCCGTGGCGGAAGGGCGTAATTTTTATACTGGTAATAATATGCCCAAACGCTTTTCCTTCTCTACAGGGTCTTCGTGTCGGGGACCGAATCCTCGACGTGAACGGGACAGATTTCACCAATGTCACGCATGCCGAAGCTGTGATGATGATGAGAAACGCCTGGAACATTATCATGATTGTCCAACACAAAAGAAGGAACCATAACGATTCTATGGCAGATTGTCTGGATGGAGGTCAGTAAAAAAAAACACAAGCAATGTCTTATGTCCCCCAGGAAACAGTTCTTACGTGTCATGGGGAGGACGCTCTGTTTCTAGATGCGTCCAAACGCTCTGAAAATAACTTCCAAAAGAACCAAGGTATTATTCATCTGAAGAATCTGTTTTAAAAAAGCATCTTAAGATTTTGTGCGGGGTATATGGTCTTGTGGTATGACATTCGCCTTCGGATCAGAAGGTCATGGGTTAGAGTCCCGAGCGGCGCATAGTTGAGTCCTTGGATACGGCACTTTACTCACATTCTCTCACCGTATTCTGGTGTAGATGAGTACTTGGCCGTTAACAGCGTTGTCTCTGTCCGAAAAATATATTGTAATGTCGCCTTACGGGAATCATGTCTTGTTCTACAAGTTAAATGTTCCTGTTGGCTAGGGGCCCATTGTAAAGCGCTTTGATCACGTTTAATGAATATTACGCTGTATAAAAGCTCAAGCTTTTTTGTTTTTGTTTTGTATTTTGTTTTTATTGTTTTTAAACACAAGCAATTTAATGTCCCTAAGACTGTGTTGAGTGAGATGTTGGAGTACACAGAACTCAAGTGACATTCTTGTGCGCCCTGTTTAGTTCTTACCGTATCTATTCAAAGATCGTTTCGTTTGTTTGTAATGTAAAGTAATACTTAATTGATTTGCATAGCACACAGAATCCGCGAAGTGCTCTGGGCTACTACACATACGAAGACAAAAGATTACACAACACGCAAATCCTGTTACTACTAAAAGCCTGCCTGTATAGGAGTGTCTTCAACTTTCCAAAAGTTACTGACCTCGGGCGCGTCTTAGATTACTTTGGGAGGCCTTCCGAAAGCTCCTACATCCCCAGTATTCTTGTGCTAGTAGGGGGTTTGGGAGGGGGGAAAACTGTTTTTATAATGGTCTAGTAGGGGGTTTGGGAGGGGGGACTTTAAAAAAAAAATTAAAGTTTCCCCCCTCAGAACATTATAAAAAAACAAGAATACGGGGGATGTAGGAGCTTTCGGAAGGCCTCCCATTACTATTATTATTATTATTAATTGGAAAAAGGTTGATAACAAAATACATGAAAAAGGAGAAAAAAGAAAAATGGCATTTTAAATTCACTAATCGGAGTGGTCCACCCTTGAATTGAATTTTCTGACCCATGGCATTTCTATCTGATGGTGCCAAAGCCAAACAACGCATTGGCATTCATCGTCTGTGGCACATACATACACACATACACATGACATGTGTTGAGATCCGTTGGAATGTGTTAATCCTGGAAAATGTGTGCAAGCAATCCCATTCTGGACAAATTTCAATGGAACACCTCGAGACCTGGCGTACGCTGGCAAAACACATTTAATTTGTTCATCTTTGGCCAGACTTCCCGTCATGTGATTCATCCTAAAAGGCTCCATACACTCACGGTTTTGATAGGCGTCCGAACCACGATCAGGCAAACCGGGGTGAAAACGCCATGTGTGTGGCCAAATACCTGGCCGATAAACCTAGGTACGGTCGATCGCCCGCACAGCCCGCTTTGCTTAATATTTTTCGAGGCGATCGGCGATCGGGGGCGTGGCAGTATAAAAAATTGGACAATTTTTTTCGGATTTTCGCTGTTTTGACGTCAGATTCGTGATCAGCGTCGAATTTACAATAGGTTTGATACCAAGAACTATGTTTTTACTCCAAAAATTGATGAAATTAGAAATAAATTTTAATTAATATTGAGGCTATGTGGCCGACAGAAAAGTGCCCCTCCCTGTTTTGTGATGGATCAAGTGGTATGACTCTCGCTTTCGGATCGGAAGGTTCAGGTTTCGAGACCCGCTCTGAGTGACGCAGAGTTGAGTCCTTGGAAAAGGCTCTTTACTCACATTCTCTCACCGTACTCAGGTGTAAAATGAGAACATGGCCGTTCGTTGTCTTTGTTGGGAAAAAATGTCACATCGCCTGACAGGCGTCATGTCTCGTCTTTCAAGTCTAATATTGCTGTTGCCTTGGGACCCCTTGTAAAGCGCTTTGAGCACGTGGATATTGCGCCAAATAAATGCTGTGTTATTTTTTTTTTTAATAATATTTTTATAAATGTTGCGCAAGGAAGAGGTAGATGGCAAAAGTTTCGTTCTTGTTCATCGTAAAACTTATAAAGGATTTCATACAAAATAAAAAATAGTTTTCATAATTTTCAATGTAATGATATAATAATATGCCAGTTCTTTTTTTTTTTTTTTCCTCCTCACCCGTTGACGCGACATGACGGTCGACCTTGACACAGACATTTGGGATTGGCAGATGTCAAAAAGCCTTGGAATGGGGTGGGCATTGTAACCTTGAATTATAATCTACAAACAACGCCCCCCCCCCCCCCCCCCCCAAAAAAAAAAAAAAAAGAAAAAGAAAAGAGCTGTGTGCGTGGTGTGTGGTGGTGGTGGTGGTGGTGGTGGTGGGGGGGGGGGGGTGCGAATGCGAGTAGTCCCGAGGAGTACCCGTTTAACCTGCCACGGGAACACTGTCGATTTGTTTTATAAATAATAATAATAATAATAATAATAATAATAATAATAATAATAATAATAATAATAATAATAATAAAATAATATAATAATAATAATGATAATAATAATAATAATAATAGTAATAATAATTAATAATAATAATATAATAATAATAATAATAATAATAATAATAATAATATAATAATAATAATAATAATAATAATAATAATAATATAATAATAATAATAATATAATAATATAATGACGATAAATAAAAAATCTTTATTGTCCACAAAATGGAAAAATTTCCGTGGTCTACGTTGCTTTTAAACTTAAATCGGATTGCAAATGTATTGATGTTATGCGTATTGGAAAAATACTCACGACATCTCCATCGGGGTATAACATATTAACACACAAAACTGCAAACGCGAACGTTCATTGTCTGATTGATATAACTTAGTGATAAGTTAATTATAAAATGCTGTCTAAAAGCAATAACAACGGGTTGACTAACGTCAAATTCATTCCTTCTATTGATGCTCTGTGTTAAATTAAAATACTCACAAAGTCCGCCAGCCATAAATATCACTCCAGCCCAAAGATCTACATGGAACCTTGAACGTTATAGTCTGATATATTTTAATGAGAACTAATCATAAAAATGGGTGTCAAAAAACAATAACAATGAGATGAGTGACGTCAATTTGGTTCCTTCTATAAATATCCAAGAACTTTACTCACTCCATCCGCTCTCTCCTCCTTCAATACATATGAATCTATTCTCTCATCACTTTTTTGTGCGGCTATGCATGTGATCTTGTGAAATGACACTCGCCTTTGGATCGGACGGTACTGGATTCGAGTCCCGCTCTGAGTGGCGCATAATTGAGTCCTTGGAAAAGGCTCTTTACTCGCATTCTCTCACCTTGTTCACTGTTAAAATGAGTACCTCGCTGTTTACAGCGTCGTCTCTGTCGGGAAACAATTGCAATATCGCTTAACAGTCATGTCTCGTCTAACATGTTTTTATGTTGGCCAAAGACCCTTATAAAGTGATTTGAGCACCTTTATTGAATATAGCGGTATATATAGCGCAAGTGAATTTTTCTCTCTTTCTCTTTCTCTCTCTCCCTCTCTCTTTCTCTCTCTCTCTCTCTCTCTCTCTCTCTCTCTCTCTCTCTCTCTCTCTCTCTCGACATGTTAGATTATTATAGCTATTGCTACATATGATGCGAATATCTTGGACGGTTATTGATGCTATGAGTTTAGGTAAAATGCTCGCAACATCCACCAGTCGGAAATAACGTACCGTCATACAAAACTACGAGTAACCTTGAACGTTAAAAGTCTGATTGATATAATTTAGTGAGAACTAATTACCAAAATGACTGCCTTAATACAATAACAAAGAGTGGAATGATGTCAATTTCGTTCCTTCAACAGTCTAATTGATATAATTTAGTGAGAAGTAATCACTATTGTGGCAAGACGAAAGATAGAATAACAGACAGTAACTGGGATCGGTTCTGTCGGCCACATAGCCTCACTATTAATTAAAATTTATTTCTAATTTCACCAATTTTTGGAGTAAACACACAGTTCTTAGTATCAAACCTATTGTAAATTTGACGCTGATCACGAATCCGACGTGAAAACAGCGAAAATCCGAAAAAAAATTTTCCACTTTTTATACTGCCACGCCCCCGATCGCCGATCGCCTAAAAAAAATATCTCCCCGTATGTGGGCAAAAATCATCTGCGATAAACGCAGGGATGGGGTCAAAGCGATAGGTCATCCGTCCCGCTACCAGCGGATGTCGGCGTCTATGGGGGGGCTTAAAGCTACCAGATTGAGGTCATGAGTTTAAAATAGATTTCATCTTAAACGACGTGCTCATATTTTCACTTTTGTTGACCAAATGCAAGTTTGGGCCTTGGATTAACATTATTGTCATAGGTGATATTTTCCGCTGGTTTGAGAGTATTCCTTTACAACAACGGGCCCATAACCATTTAGGTTATCAGATCTGCAAATATGCAAACAAACGTCAATCGTAAGCGATCGATTTCATCATGACACCCCCTTTAGATTTGATTTTTTCCTATTAAGATACGGGCCTGAAAAATACTGATATCTGCCCGATTGGTGATGTGATAAACAAATAATTTACAAATCATTTATTCAACATATAACCCATCGTCTCCAAACGCTATGATGTCGGATTGACTAAGATAGTGAAAATTGAATTTATAGCCAAAAATCACAAAATCACATTATAAAAAAATAATTTTGGCCAAAAACTCGTCCTTCAAATATCGATCAATTAAAATGACGCCATCTTGTCAAAAACTTTCAAACCTGGGATTTCATTGAACACTGTCTAAAGTTACATATTTGAGCCTGTTTTGTTTTGTTTTTTGTTTGTTTTGTTTTTTGTTTTTTTTTTTTGTTTTTTTTTTGTTTTTTGTTTTTTTGTTGCTGTTTTTTTTTTTGGTTGTTGTTGTTTTTGTTATGTTTTTGTTTTGTTTATGTTTTGTTTTTGTTTTGTTTTTCTTGTTGATTTTTTGTATTTTATTTTATTTTGTTTTTGTTTGTTTTGTTTTTGTTTTGTTTTTTGTTTTTTTGTTTTGTTTTGTTTTGTTTTGTTTTTGTTTTTTTTGGGGGGAAGGTTTTTTTTTTTTTGTTTTTTTTTTTTTTTTTAAACAAAATTGGGGGCATTTTGATCGATCGATAAAATATGGGCCTGTTTTCTGCCCCATTTCTTATTTTTCAAAATGTGTTTGATACGACGGTACCTACTACAGAACAGACATGGTCTATGTGTCGGTATTGTGATTAGCCTAATCCCAATCCCTTTGAGCGGCCAAGCGGGTTTTAATCACCCGGCGATAATCCACTCCCACGAGTGCCTTCTTGACAGTGACCTCAGATTAATCATATTTATTTTGACCTCGGCACACGGGGACCCCTCCGGCCACTCCGGTACTGTGATACGAGAATGCTTATCATGAGATTCAACGTTATGCAATGCTGCCGGGCGCTGGAAAAACACATATTTGAATATTTGGCCAGAAAACTCGTCCTTCAAATATCGATCGATTTAAATGACTCTCATCTTGGTAAAAACTCTCAAACCCGGGACTTCGCCGAAGTTTTTTTGATAAAGGGGAAACCCGAAACGTTCATTTGATCTGTTTTAGTAATTAAATTGAAGCTGACATTCAATTTCACATTATTATTTATTGGTGTATTTTATTGGAATTTTATGAAGAGTTGATATCAAGGTCGATATGGATCAAAATTGGGAAAAGTCACTATCGATTTTCATATTGATAATCCTCAAACGAGTTCCTTTCCCTCGTTTAACAAAATGAAAATGGATCAATACGTATCGATAAAACAGACTACTTGGGAAATTAATCGTGTTTGTGTATGCGTGTGCGTGTGTGTGTGTGTATGTGTGTATGTGTGCGTGTGTGTGTGATTGTGCGTGTGTGTATGCGTGTGCGTGTGCGTGTGTGTATGTATGTGTGTGTGTGTGTCGTAGATAACTAAATAATGTAGTCCCTAAAAGCCATTCGATCCATGGAGCAGGAGTTAATTCCGGTTTCTGTAGCATTGAATGACAGTATCAATTGCTTGCTACCCTTTTGATTGGACGCTAGACTATCGCGAATGACATACTTTACTCAAAATCTAACAGACCCAGCTACCCAAATATTTTTGCTTTGGGGGTTGGACGGGGGTCAGTCAAAATCTTAACTGCCCCCGCAGTTGATACCCGTTCTCTTGAGTGCTTTTAAAAATATCAAATTTAGAAAATTGGGAGCAAGCACTTCGCCGAAGTCCTGGGTTTGACAGTTTTTAACCAAGATGAGAGTCATTTAAATCGATCGATATTTGAAAGACGTGTTTTCTGGCCAAATTTTTTAATATGTTTTTGTTGGATTTTTTTTTTTTTTTTCAGAGTAGGGCAGACTGGTTGAATAGGGACTTTATCCATAATTAGCTTTGTAAGGTAAGCTGTTAAACCAGTCAACTGTCGTAATCTGGAAAGACACTTATTTCAAAATTTGGCCAGAAACCTCGTCCCTCAAATATCCATCGATTTAAATGACTCTCATTTTGGAAAAAAAAAAACGTTCAAATCTGGGACCTCGCGAGGTTTTCTCTAAGTCTCTAAGTCTGTGAGGGGTTTTGCCAAGATGAGGGTCATTTAATTCGATCGATTTTTGAAGGACGAGTTTTCTGGCCAAATTTTGAAATACGAGTTATTCTTGACACCGACAGTTACTTGTTTAATCACTAGGAACGACGGTGTTCGATCAGATTACACGTAAAACGTGGAGATTACAAATGGTTTTGTCTTATGAATGAAAGACGTAGAATATTAAATAGAACTGATTAAGGGCGCTGGAATTCAAACGCAGTTTGCAGTAGGGTTGTTACGTATTGGATTCATCTAGATCTAATTGAAGGCTGGTTTTTCAAAACTCATTTAGTCGATTTATCTACTTTTTGAGATTTTCTATCCATGAGATTAATTGACATCAACTGGCACAATAATTTCCTTAGATTTGTGTGAATTTAAAGTATAAATTATGATAGAATAATAGACCGAATGAGGAATTGTAGGGGAAATAATCATTAATTTCTCAAAATGGGAAAAACGGAGTTAGGGAGTTTTGGAAAGCCACTCTTTAATTATATTATATGGATTTCCAATAGCTCAGTTGGTAGAGCATTCGCTTCACATGCAGAGGGAACGGGATCAATCCCAGTGAAGTCGACATTTTTTGTTTGACAACCCCGTTTAGTGGATATTGCGCTATATAAAAGCTCCAAAAAAAAAAAAACATGCATCGACGGGATCTGAGGGAGTCAGCGGACTGTCTCCATTGTCAGGGAACGCCAGAGACAGCAGACCGCATAATCTTCCACTGCCCTATGACGAGATTGGCGGGAGGTTTCGAGGCTGTCCTCAACTGCGGTGACGAATTTAAAGACTGGCTAGAGACTTCCAGTGTGGAGATGTAGCCTTACGCTCCTACTACTACTACTATGCGCTCGAGGTGCTGCTTGTACGTTGCGCAGATTTTAGTATTGTCTTAGTATCTTGAATGAAAGATCGCCAAAATTAGAAAGTAGAAAAGAAAGAAATGACACAAATATTTTTTCAAAGTCTGAGCTTTTATAAAGCGTAATATCCACTAAACGAGCTCAAAGCGCTTTACAGGGTGTCTTTAGCCAATAACGACACTTAACATGAAGGACGAGACACGACGCCAGTTAGTTGGTATTACAATATTTTTTTCTGACAGTGACAACGCTGTTAATTAACGGCCAGGTACTCATTTTACACTTGACTACGGTGAGATAATGTGAGTAAAGGACCTTTTTTTTTCCAAGGACTAACTGAGATGGACTCGAACCCAGGACTTTCCGATCCGATGGCTGCTGCTTCTTATGGTTCACACTATTATGTTATGACGATCGACCCAATCAGCAAAGTCCGGTCCGCATTCGTGCACCGTCGCGAACCCGCCTGGTAGCATCGTCACAACACACCTTTCGACTAGATGCTCTGCCGTTTCGGGTTCTTGCCCACAGCGTGGACATAAAGGACAGGAAGTTAGACCCCACTGATGTAACGCACCGGCCGTTAGGCAGCTCCTCGACCGAAGCCGATTCGCAGCTACCCAGTGTCTCCTCTTACTGGTATCAAAGCCTGGCAACTTCTCACCAAGCTTAGAGGAGTGTAGGTCCCCTCCCCCACGAGGGATTGAATTCGTCCAAACCGACTTCCATCTCGTATGTGCAGCTCTGTCCGTAGTCAGGGATTCTGCGTACAAGGGTTGCCGGGACTTATTTCGGCTCGAAACGGGGGCACCGTTCATTATGCGCATGAGAGGGGTATCCCCATTCCCTCTCTCTTTGATCTTACTCAGCCAGTTTCCCG
Source organism: Berghia stephanieae (assembly GCF_034508935.2). Lineage (NCBI taxonomy): Eukaryota > Metazoa > Mollusca > Gastropoda > Nudibranchia > Aeolidiidae > Berghia > Berghia stephanieae. Next base: position 28,110,326 of record NC_088365.1, read on the forward strand.
TAATGGTCTCCCTCCGACATCGGGGGGCTGGATCGCTGCCATCACCGGGCCCCATTCTCTAGGGGTTGTTGCTAGCGTTCCCGACACTATGTGCATCGACTTGCGAAGTTTTACATCCACCTTCTCAACGTTTCTGCTTCTACCCCACACTGGAGCGCAATACTCCGCGGTGGAATAGCATAGTGCCAGGGCGGATGTTCTCAGGAGCGCTTGGCTAGCGCCCCAAGTCGATCCCGCCAGCTTCCTCAGAAGACTATTCCGCTTCTCTATCTTCCGGGCAACCCCTTCGAGATGAACCCGATAGGTAAGGCTGCGATCCAGCGTCACCCCTAGGTATTTTGGACGCGGCTCATATGGGAGTGGCTGGTCCCCGACTAGGACATTCAGTTTACGGGTGTGCCAACCACTGCATAAGTGAAATGCAGTGGCCACGGTTTTTGAAGTGTTCATCTTCAGGTACCACTTGTCAAAGTAGGATTTGAGTCTGGTGACGTCCTCGCTGAGTACGCTCTTGAGACGGGTCCACACTTTACTCTGAGTAACGAGTGCCCAGTCGTCTGCGTATCCCAGCCTCAGGGAGGAAGTGTTCGGCATATCGCTAATGTAAACGTTAAACAACATTGGCGCAAGTACCGACCCCTGAGGGACCCCATTCTTCAATTTCCTAACTTTGCTCGTGACGTCTCCCAGCGCGACGTGGAATTGCCTTTCCCCTAAGATCGAAGAGAACAACTTCAAGGTCTTTTTGCACCTTATGATTTTTGCAAGTTTGAGCATTAACCCATCGCACCAGACCGTATCGTACGCCGCTGATAGGTCTATAAACACAGCACCTGTTTGCTGTTTTCTCTCGAACCCGTGCTCAATATGCTCTGTAAGGGCAATGACCTGCTCCGTGGTGCACCTCCCTTCCCTGAAGCCTGCCTGCTCAGGTGGCAGGGCAGCGTCTAGGACCGGCCCCCATCGGTTTAATAGAACACGCTCCAACAGTTTGTAAAGACAGCTCAGCAGCGATATGGGTCTGTAACTGTCTGCCTCCTTCGCCGGCTTCCCTGGCTTCAGGATGGCAACTATCTTCGCATGCTTCCACACTTGTGGAAGCTTTCCGTTTGCAAGGATGTCAGACATTGCCTCTGCTAGCCAGGCCCGTGCCCTGGGGCCCAGATGCGTCACCATATCGGGATATACACCATCTATCCCAGCTGCTTTGCCGTTCTTCACTTCGCTAATGGCTGCACCCACTTCTCGGGGACTGAACGGGGCCGTCCAGTCCGACTCCTCCGCAGGTAGCGAGTCCAAAATCGTACGGTACGCCTTGCGGACACCGCGCTCAAAAGCCTGATTAGGGACCCGCTTGCTACGGTTCTTAATATTCTTGGCAATTGTGTCTGCCTCGCATTCCGGTGCAGCCTTCGCGAAATTCCGAACTGGGTCCAATTTCTTTATCAAACGCCAAGCGTGGCGGCTGGAGTGTGTAAAGTCGAGACTTTCCACGGTCTCCTGCCACCGTTGCTTCCTTCCCTCTGCCAGAGACTGGAGTAGTCTATCGGCTGTGTCCTGGGACTGGGTCTGCTGGTACTCTCGGTACAGCTCTTCCGACTCTGCTGTCCAGCAAGGGGTGTAGAATTTCCGTTTGCCCCGTGGAATAGAGCGTTGAGCGCTCTTAACCAGTAGCCTACTAAATCTGGTTATATTCTTGGACTTGGGAGGAATGGCAGGGCAGACCTGCTCGATATAGGAACTGAATTGCTCCCAGTCAGCCTTCCTGAACTTCCATCTGCAAAGTGGGAGAGACTGCACCCTCGGTATTGTCACCCCAGCTGTGACAAGAACCGGCCTGTGCTGGCTATGCGGAAAGTCCCCGAGGACTGTCCGCTTCACCTGCAACGGTTCACCGTTCGCGCCTTTCGTTACGAGGGTGAGGTCTGGAGTATACTCCTTCTTATGGCGGGTACCCCGGAAGGTACCCTTGGCTGTAGGATCGTACACTAGGTGTAGATCATTACAGTCCATCCATGAGCGGAGTTGTCTTCCTGCCTCATTGCAGTCTCGGTAGCCCCATTCGTGATGGTGGCTATTAAAGTCTCCCAGACAGATGGAAGGATGGCTGACCACCGGTACCGGTGGTGTAGTCCAAGTCGCTCTAGGTGGTTTGTATATATTATGCAAACACAGTCCACCTACTTCCACGGAAATTCGGTTCACCCCATTGCTGTCCGTTACGCTCTCAATGACCCTTACCTTCGATGGCTCTTTAGCGTAAACGCTAACCCCTCCTTTGAGCCTCGAGGTGTCCTCGCGTTGGACCACCGTATAGCCTGGGATCTGGAATCGGGAAGATTGCGCGCCTGAATAAAGGTGGGTCTCCTGTAAAAGGAGGATATCAACGCAATGAACGGCCAATAGCTTTGATAAAAGCTCATTTTTTGCCATACTCTGGCTCTCGACGTTCAGGGACAATATACGCGTCAGCTCGCCATCCCCGCCGTCGCATTTTCCGATCGGCAGGCCGCGAATCGATTGATGCATGGGACGTTTGTTTTTTTCTCGGACGTGCCGACGACCCTGGCGACACGAACGCGGTATTATTTGGCTAGGCGGCAGACCGCTTCGCCATTGACGGGACTGATTGGGACTCGACATAAGGACAATAGTGTGGCGCCCGGGATAGGGCTGCTATTCGGGCACCGGGTCTGGATCAAATTTAGTCACACACCGGGGCGAGCAGCTCATGTGGCTCGTTGGCTCGATACCCGGGATGGTCTCGTGACGGTCGACCGGGATTTACACCTTTGCCCTCCCGTGTGCCTCAAGCCCCCTCATCAACTGCAAGGTAAAGATCCACGAGGGGGGATCCGATGGCGAATGTCATACCACAAGACCACATAGCCACACAACTGCTTTGTCAGAGGGTTCATGGCGTAACTTTTCCCCTTAATGTTCAGTCATTACAAACATTAAAAGTAATAACAAAATAACATTGGATATAATATTGTCTTTTGTATAAAATTTATTTGAAACTCTCGAATGTACAAGTTGAACATGCAAAATGAATGTAAATAGAGTTATTCATACTACGAATATTGAATATGACATTTATGTATTAGATATTTAATTCTCAATCTTCTCAATTAACTGACATTGAATACTGGATATTTATATAATTGATAAATTGTATCTATGAATAAAAGTTACACAGAGCATTTAAAGGCTTTTAGAACTTATTAGCTCTTAAACGATACGATACGATACGAATCGATACGAATAAACTCTTCAAAATTTAGTCTGGCAAAGACTTCCAGCACAGACGCAAATTTTAAAAAAGAAATGTATGGAGTACAATAAGCCATTGACATCAAAGGATGAAATAATGTTTTGTATGGTCTCAGAGCTGCCAACTTGAAATTTCAAAATTTCATTGTTTCCAAGGGAAAAATAGAAATATTTACTCTAATTAGCTTTAGAAATAAACAATTTGTCTTCAGCATGATCCAAACATGGTTCAAAGCCTTGACTATTACAGGTGGTTCTGAGGAACTAAACTTTTCTTTTCCACAAGATTGATTGAGTCAACGAGGCGAATGCAGTACTGTATAGCTGGGGTCAAAAATTCGTATTTCTACGAATTTTCGTAGAACTAGGCAGGTCTGTGTACTACTTAATACACAAAATGGTTTTTCCGTGGTTTTAAAATAGTTTTATTGTCAAAATCATCTTATCTCTTATAAGATCTTTGAAAGCCTTTAAGGGCGGAGTTCGATTTTATTCTAACTTGGCATTTCGCTTTCCCATTTTCACCCCGGGACAGTAGTCACGATGCAGATCGATCTTTGTTGAAGCCTTTATTTTTAAAAACTAGAGGGTTTATATAGCTCAATATCCACTGAACGTGCTCAATGCGCTTTACAAGGAGTCCCAAGCCAATAGCAACACTTAAAATGTTAGATGAGACTGTTAGGCATTATTACATTTCGCTAAGTCCCAGGTTTGAGAGTTTTTGATAAAGATGAAGTTCATTTTAATCGATCAATATTTGAAGGACGAGTTTTCTGGCCAAATTTTTAAATAGTTACGTGTGTTTTTTCAGATTACGGCAGGTAACTGGTTAAAGCCTTAAAAAGTGAAGATGAAGATAGACGCATTGTTTTGATTTTTATCGAATCTTTGAAAGGAATGCGTGGTTTGCTTAACTCTTAACATTAACGTATCATTTGGATAATAATTGGTTTTGCTTCAACTCCTCTGGACAATGAATTGATCCAATAGTTAAGGTTGAAAGTTGAAGTCAATAGAACGTTTAATAGAAATAGAAATTGCTGAGTGGATAATACAATGAATTCAGAACACTCCCTTTTCATTTTACTTTTCAGTAATGGCTCGGATGGATGCGCACCGATGTGCACACAATATTATTTGCACGCCTGATAACTGAACGAAATAGCCTTCAACAGGGGTGACGTCACTTCCCTCGTAATGACGCACAGTAACTTAATAACTGGTTTTAACTATCGGAACAATGTCGGACGCCTTTATGAAATACTTCTCCGACGAGCATAAAATTGTATCCAGAGGAGAAAAACATTATAAATCTGATCCTGTTTTGACTTTTATACTTTCTGATCACATGACGTGTGAAAAGGTTCTAGCCAGCAAGAAGAATAAAAAATTACCGATTTTCTTTGTTTAGAACCAAGCTGCTCGTTGCTGGGCTGACGTGACATCAGACTATTGAATCCAATTATGGATTTTTAAATTATTTTTTTTTTTTTTTGCGACGTGCACTAATTTACAGGCCTGATAACCCATATTGTTATGGGCTCATTGTTATAATGAAATTGGATTCCATAGTCTGATGTCACGTCGCCCAGCAACGGCGGCCATCGTGGTTCTAAACAAAGAAAATCGGTACTTTTTATTCTTCATGCTGGCTAGAACTTTTCATATGTCTTGTTATCAGAATGTGTAAAAGTCAAAACATGATCAGATTTTTAATGGGTTTTTTTTCCCCTCTGGATACGCTTTTATGCTCGTCAGAGAAATATTTCATAAGAGCGTCCGCCATTGTTCCGATAGTTTAGAGCCAGTTACTAAGTTACCATGCGTAAATACGAGGGAAGTGACGTTACGACTGTTGAAGCGTATTGCTGAGTAGATAACACAATGCAGAACACTCCCTTTCATTTTACTTTTCCGTAGTGGCTCGGATGGATGCGCACCGATGTGCACCTAGTATTATTTGTAGGCCTGAGAACTGAACGCAATTATGGATTTGTTTTGTTTTTTGTTGTTGTTTTTTTTTTTTTGTTTTGGGGTTTTTTATTTCGATGTGCACATATTTAGATGTTTGATAACCCACATTGTTTTTGGGCTAATTGTTATAATGGAATTACGTAAAATATTATCCATTCCAATGTTAAAAGTAAGCCCGAAATTGCGTTCGCCTATCAGACTTGAAAATATGTGCACGTCGCTTTCTTGATTTCACATTGTTGCAATGGGCAATATACGATTCTTACACTCTTGCTTTTTGGAATTCCGGACGTGTTCCCAGCCGCTGCAGGAGCGTACACGCGTTGGGAACAAAGTTCGAATCCCAAAACACAAGAGTGAAAGAAATCTTTTATTCTACCCCTCAGTCGATTCCGATTTCGTCATCTCTGAGTGAAATACATTTTCTAAAATATTTAAATGATACTTAGAGTTCTTTCAAAAATATAATTTTAGTGAAATTCAACCTTTGATAATCTGACGTCACAAATTATTATTGTAAACTTGATATCATTACGCGTTACTATAAATTTAGAGAGAGAGGTGGAATAATAGTTAATGTTTCATTGGTTTGGGACTACAATAATTTCCAATACAACAATGAGCCCATAACGAGTTGGGTAATCAGACCTTCAAATAAGTAGGTACACAATTATATCATATCACCTCAAAACGTTATTATGATTAAGATGTTAAAAATTGAAGTTATATTCACAAAATATGAATAAAAAGTAGTTTTTCAGAGCCATAGGCTCATGAAGCCGGAGTTTATCCCGGTTTCTACAGCGTGAAATGGATAATAGCAATTGCTTGTTATCCTCTTTGGATAGGACGCTAAGTACTTTCCACCAGATCTATCAAACCCAGCTACCCAATCACTACTGGGTGGAGAGGGAGGGGGGGGGGGGTCAGAAAAAAATCGACTGCACCCGGGATCGATCTCGGTCCCTCTGCTTGTGAAACAAGTGCTTTAACAACTGAGCTATCGGGACCCCCAAAAACCTGAGACTTTGTGAAAATTAAGTTCAGTTAAGTGAGATACATAACAAAGTAAACGTTTCGGCCTTTGGCCTTCTTCGAGTAAACAAGAAAAGGAAATATGGTATATTACATTGGAACACACACACACACATACATACACATACACACATATACACACACATACACACACACATACACACACACATACACACACACCCATCTGCTATAGAACCACTCTGGCAATTAATCATAACGTTCCGGTTTAAGGCCTTAAATTTTCCCTATGACAGCTATATTAAACAAGGGAAATAACTGTGTTAATACATATATTTTCCTCATATTCATTGTATTTGGGGAAATTGGGCTAAAACCGTGCACTTTGGGATTGGAAGCGTGAAAAGAACATGTGGTGGTAGATCCGTTCCGTTTAATTGTAATTGTAATCACATTTTGTCGTTGCCTTTTTATAGGAATCGTTTCAACATCGATGGATGACTGGGAAGTCTCTGTTTATCCAACCAAGAAAGGGAAGCTTGGATGTGGTGTTTACAGGTGGGTCAAAGGTTAGAAGTTAATGGGATGGGGGGGGGGGGGAGGACTTGCGGCTATAGAGAGGACGTCAGCCACTCTCTTCGCAAGTCAGTAGTCAGTGGTTATCAGCTAAGTTGGGGGGGGGGCGGGGGGGGGGGGGGGGGGGGGGGGTTTAAAATATCTAGATATCTAGTGCGGCTATGTGGTCTTGTGATATGACACTCGCTTTCGGATCGGAAAATCCTGGGTTCGAGTCTCGCTCGGTGCATGGAAAAGGCTCTTTACTCACATTCTCTCACCGTACTCAGGTGTAAAATGAGTACCTGGCTGTTAACAGCGTTGTCTCTGTCCAAAAAAAAATGTAATCTCGCCTAACAGGCGTCATGTCCTGTCTCACATGTTAAGTGTTGCTGTTGGCCAAGGACCCCTTGTAAAGAGGGTTGAGCACGTTTAGAGGATATATAAAAGCTATATTTTTTTAAGCTCAATTTTATCTCATTCCCTTTGACCAACGTGCATTTATTAGCAGGTCTGATAACCCAATTCCTTATGGCCTCATTGCTGTAATGGAAATTTTTTTTAAATGACGCAAAATATTGTTCAGACCTGCATATATGTACACTCCATATATAAAACCATTAAAATTATGATTTTTCATCATCACCATCATCGTCATCACCATTTTCATCATCATCATCGTTTTCATTATCACCATCATCATCATCAGCAGCAGCATCATCACAATCATCATCATCATCTATTTTGCCGCTATGTAGTCTAGTGGTATGACACTCGCCTACAGATCGGAAGGTCCTGGGTTCGAATCCCGCTCTGAGCGGCTCATCGTTGAGTCCTTAGAAAAGGCTCTTTACTCACATTCCCACATCGTACTCAGGTGTAAATTGAGTACCTGGTCGTTAACAGGCGTGTCTCTGTCCGAAAAAATAATGTAATATTACTTTCCAGGCGCCATATTAAGTGCTGTTGTATTTTGTTGTAGACCCCTTGTAAAGCACTTTGAGCACTTATAGTGGATTATATTGCGCTATATAGATGCTCAAGTCTTTTTTATTATTATTGCGCTCAATGTCTAGACCAAGCTTAGAAGAATTTTTTAAACCTCTGAATTGTTGTATGCGCCAAATATTATTATTCTACCCACAACCCCCCCCCCCCCCCCCCCCCCCACCCTTCCCATTCCTCCAGGACCAATTCAATACTGTGTCAAGATGTTGTAGACACCTGTCAAAGCACTCGCAGAGCACTTTTAGTAGTAGATTATATGCGCGAGTATCAGATTTTCAAACTCGGTCTTTTAACATTAATGTGTGCTCACATCTCTTAGACCAAGTTGAGTGAACTTTTTAACCTCTGAAATGTGTTGTGTACGAGCCCAAAGTATAATTATTACTACCCACAACCCCCCCCCCCCCCACCCACCCACCCCTTCCCTTATTTCTCTTCTCAGAGACAATCTCAACTACATCGTGGTCAAGAACGTTGAAAAGAATTCACCTGCCAGCAAAGCAGGACTCAGCAAAGGAGATCGATTTTTGGAGGTCAGTAAATCGATTGAATAACTCGCCAGCGAGGTCAACAGATTTCACAACCTCAGCCGTGCTTTTAACATCTCAATGGTGATAGCAATCACCATCCACTTATGAAGGGCTATGAGTATGAGGTGTGACACTCTCTTTCCACCTGTTCAACATGTACCCGTTGTGGTAACGAGCCCGAAACCGTAGAGCATCTAGTTGAACGGTGTGTTGTTGTGACGAAGCTTCCGGGTGAGTTTGCGACGGTGTACGAGTGCGGGAAAGAATTTGCTGATTGGGTCGATAGCCGGAGAGATATTTTGATGTACTCGAATCTTTAGAGTTCGATTATTTTATCAGCTTGAATACGCTTCAACAGTCGTAACGTCGCTTCCCTCGTAATGACGCATGGCAAATTAGTAACTGGCTCTAAACTATCGGGAAAATGGCGGACGCCATTACGAAATATTTCTCCGACGAGCATAAAAGAGTATCCAGAGGGAAAAAAACATTATAAATCTGATCATGTTTTTGAATTTTACACATTCTGATCACAAGATATATGAAAAGTTCTAGCCAGCATGAAGAATAAAAAGTACCGATTTTCTTTGTTTAGAACCACGATGGCCGTCGTTGCTGGGCGACGTGACATCAGACTATTGAATCCAATTATTGCAACATCGTAGCAGGTCCATTCATTGCCTGTCCTTGGCAGATTCTGCCGTATATAATACTGATAGATATAATATAGATAGTATGCGCTTGACAAAGGAGATCACAACAGTGCCATCCGGAAGTATTACGGACCAACACACAAAACTCTGTGTAACCATGAACTTTTATAGTCTGGATAATACAGTTCAATGAGAATTACTCATAAACGTGGATGGCAAAAAAAAACAATAACAAAGACCCGAGTGACGTTAACTTCATTCTATCTATAAGATATATTAGATATAACTCTCGTTGCCAGATTGAAGACATCCCCGTGTGCGGACTGTCCGACAAGCAAGTGGCCACCTTGACGCACGCCAAACGAATTAGGATTAAAATACTCAGACCAGCAGGTAGGTCGAGACCAGATTTGAATAAAAAATAAATACAAGTTGATCTGGAATCACGAGTGATGAAAATGAAAGCTTTATTTTAGGTTAATTTTGAACTATCTGGGAGCAAATTTTGAACGCATTACTGTGCCCATGAACATTAAGCGCTTAGAGTCTGGTGTCTCGGAGTTATAACGTCATATAAGTTTTCAGCATTATTACGATTGATATTAATTTTTATTATTTATTATTATTATTATTATTTATTATTATTATATTTATTATTATTATTATTATTATTATTATTATTATTATTTATTATTATTATTATTATTATATTATTATTATTATTATTATTTATTATTATTATTATTATTATTTATTTATTATTATTATAATTATTACTATTATTACCCGTTCACATTTTATTACCTAAACCTAATTTTATTTAAAAATTTGCGGAGAAATGAAGGCTATTACGAACAGGCAATCATCTAAAATTATAGTTATTATACTATACTACTGTATGGAAAATAACATAGATCGGGACTAATCTTTTGAGTCATCAACGATCAAAATTGGTCCGGTAATAAAGTATGTACGCAGGTGCGCGAAAATAAATCTGGCATAACGACGGTCAGATTGGTGGCGGTTCCCAACATCGAATGACCGATTAGTATACCCTCGCAGGTTTATAAATAATCATTTGATTCAACGGGTGATAGAATTTCCCTTAATTTAGAAAAAGTGTTCAAGTTGTTCGTATATCAATTTGTAAAAAATACTTTTATAATTTGTAGATTTGCCAGTATTTCTGTGCAAGCTGGCAAACATTTAACAAGGACTGTATGGAACCATTTGGACCCCCGAGCTTATATTTTTTAAAGATATTATGATTAATATTATGATTTTTATTACATTATATATTATGATATTATATTTATCATCATCATCATTATATATCATATATATTCTTCATCATCATCATTATTATTATTATTATTATTATTATTATTATTATTATTACAGCTGTACCATAATTATTTTTATTATTGTTATTATTATTATCATCAGTATCATCATCATCATCATCATCATCATCATCATCATCATCATCATCATCATCTATTTTCATTATTATTATTATTATTTTTATTAATTATTATTATTATTATTATTATTATTATTATTATTATTATATTATTATTATTATTATTATTATTATTATTATTATTATTTTCAGTCGTCTCCCCTTTCACCTATATTATTCTGTTTGTTTGTTTTTTTCTTCCAGCCTCAATCAGTACACGTGCACCATCTGACACAATCGATTTGTAAGTAACGCTACACGTGTTGTATCATAAATGTGGTCTAGTGATATGACACTCGCTTTCGGATCGGAAGGTTCTGGGTTCGAACCTGGCCCGGCGGATAGTTGAGTCCTGATAGTACGCTCTTTACTCACATTCTCTCACCGTACTCAGGTGTAAAATGAGTGCCTGGCCATTAACAGCGGTATCTCTGTCCGAAAAAAAATTGTAATATCGACTAACAGGCGTCATGTACTTCCTAAATGGTAAATGTTGCTGTTGGCCAGGGAGCCCTTGTTAAACGCTTTGAGTACGTTTAGTGGATATTGCGCTATATAAAAGCTCAGTTTTTAAAAAAAAGATACAGTATCCTGTGTCGTCTTCAAGCAATGCTGGACATGTCCAGTTACCAGATGGATAACAAAACCCGAGGCCCCTACTTTGTGTCTTTGGATGAGGCATTCTTTTCTTTTATATTTTTGGAGTGGGGTGGGGGGGGGGGGGGGGGTGATTTTTTGGGGGTTGTATATTCAAAATGATTATTTTAGTTTGTTATGCTTTTTTTTTTTGGTTGGGGGGGGGGGGGTGGGGGGGGGGGGGGGGGGTAATAATTTGAAATTCATCTTGATATTCTAGTTAGAATTGATACGTTTGTCTTCCATTTTCTTCGACTCGGTGAAAATTGATTTTGAAAACAGCAAGCACAGATAATCTATCATCTTCAATTCAGATTAACGACGAAAGGACTTCCAACACATTTAATTGATGAAGACCATCGCTTATGGGGTCCCGATAGATCACTTGCTAGAGCACTCGCTTCACAAGTGTAACTGGAAAAAATTTATGCATCTAGACCTATGGGGAAAAAATGGAGCCATTCACAGCACCATTTTGTCTGGCTCTAATTAATTTTAATGAGTTTGCTTGATTTACGTTCTCGTATTGCTGGTTCAAAAAAGAGGGTTTTTGGGCGATCACTGCGGGACCGTATTTTGACCCGTTTTCGCTAAAACTCAAATAGTCATAACTTCCTTAAAAATGAAGATACATAAATGATTTTGATATCATTTTAATCAGAACAACAAGCTCTATCAATTAAGCGACTTAAAATGATCATATAAAAGTGATCTAATTTTGGGTTTGGAATACCTACAAGCAAAGGGACCGAGATCGATCCCGGGTGCAGTCGAGATTTTTCTCTGTCCATCCAACAGTGAATTGGGTAGCTGGGTCTGTTAGATCTGGCGGAAGTACTTCCGATAGACTAGCGTACTCTCAAAAGGTTACCAAGCAATTGCTATTGTCCGTTTCACGCCATAAACTCCGGCTCCATGGACCTGGTGGTTCTGAAGGACTACTTTTACCATCGCTGAAAAATTTAAAATTGAATGTACATAAGTAGCATTGCTGTGACTAAACAATTTCTTATTGAAAACGTTAAGTTATGATAGACTTAATTATAGAAGATCTCTAGTAAAACAGAGAATATTGTCAATATTTTTAAAAACAATATCACGGTGATCAATATCTGTTTTCCATTGTAACTAATATAATATCATAATATTTCTTGTCCTCAGCAATACCATGTTTTCACCTCTGACCCTTGACCTCTCTGACCTGGAGGGCAATGATATCGGCAAGAATCGTGACGATGATCAGAATACCTTCACCTCCTCCACGCCAAGAAAAGCCGCCAGTAGAAGTCACAGTGAGGAGCGTCAAGTCGTCCAAGCCGAGGTTCATCCTAGACCACGAAGTGCCTCCCAGAACCCAAACAGCAGCAGAAACAGTCAAGGCAGCAACACCAGCAGTGGCAAACGACCTCTTCCACCAACGCCATCTCCTCATAACTCAAGACCGACAACTCCTGATTTGATAGATCAACAGAGTAACGCGTCAAACAAATCGAAGAAAAACAAGAAAAAAAGCAAAGATAACAACACTGCTGACACGATCTCGAACTACACCTCTGACAATAATAGCTTGGATGAGAATTTCTTGCTCTCGTCTAAAGGAAGCGATAAACTCAAAGAGAGCAACAACCAGCCACAAGTCCAACGTTTATATCGTCCAAGGGTAGTCGTGCCAGGGCGGCAATCGTCTGGATCCTACTCTCCGTCCATTCAACAAAAGCAGCAAAATATCTTTACCCAAACCAGTGGTAAGCCACATCTAGGTCGTTACATATCCCATAATCCCAATCACCAACACTTCAACCATCAAGCGTTGCCGTCACGTATGACGATGGTATACACCACCAATCCCGGCAGCAACCCTAAAAACAACCATAACGTTCATCAACAACATCAGCAACTTTTTCAACAGTTTGACAGATCACGGCCTAAGAAAAGAATCATACCGTCCTCAGCATCGGGTAAAATGAAGGAGATTAGAAATAGAAGTCAAAACTCCCCTCACCATCACCATCACCACAACCAACACCATCAGCAGATTGCCAACCAGCTCAAAAATGCTCATGCTACACGTTCCAACAAACGATCGAGTTCTGCGCCTCAGAGAGATCGGGAATTCCTCAAAGTGATTCAGAACAGCGTGGAACGTCGACAAAGAGCCCATCGATTGTCTTTGTATCAACTGCCAGACCAGGACGATGATACGTGGAGAATTGACTGAGGCTAGACTGGACACACCAAACATCGTCTTCTTCTACGTGTTTGTCCCTTTTCATGCAGATTATACGTGTATTATATGCTGTTATACATGTATTATATGCCGTTATACATGTATTATATGGTGTTATACGTGTATTATATGCTGTTATACATGTAATATGCTGTTATACATGTATTATATGCTGTTATACATGTATTATATGCTGTTATACATGTATTATATGGTGTTATACGTGTATTATATGCTGTTATACATGTAATATGCTGTTATACATGTATTCTATGCTGTTATACATGTATTATATGCTGTTATACATGTATTATATGCTGTTATACATGTAATATGCTGTTATACATGTATTATATGCTGTTATACATGTATTATATGGTGTTATACGTGTATTATATGCTGCTATACATGTATTATATTCTGTTATACATGTATTATATGCTGTTATACATGTATTATATGCTGTTATACATGTAATATGCTGTTATACATGTATTATATGCTGTTATACATGTACCATATGCTGTTATACATGTATTCTATGCTGTTATACATGTATTATATGCTGTTATACATGTATTATATGCTGTTATACATGTATTATATGGTGTTATACGTGTATTATATGCTGCTATACATGTATTATATTCTGTTATACATGTATTATATGCTGTTATACATGTATTATATGTTGTTATACATGTATTATATGCTGTTATACATGTATTATATGCTGATCTTGGTCCAGAGCTTCAACCCCGCTGCCTTTTATCAAATCGAGAATAAATTCAGCGCTGATGGTGACAAAAAGTGAAGGGAAAAAAATGGAATTTTGAACTGAAAGCCTCATTTGTTTTTGTTTTTTTAGCACTAACCCCCAGTTTTAGAGTAATTGAGATGATAAACTATCAGTAACACTCTAGTCAAAGTGATACAAAGCTGCTAGACGTTATGAACTGTAAAATGTAATAAACAAAAAAGAATATAAACAGCTTCAAAAAAAAAAGAACAAAATACCAAACACGGAACGTTTCGGGCTCAAAACTCTTCTTCAGCCAACATTTTTTGTTTATTACATTAACACATTATCGAACTTGTGAAGAGAGGGAAACTGCATCTATTTGTTCCACCACACTACAAGTCTCTCACTGTCACTGCCAGAACATTTGATTGGTGGGGGGTGGGGTGGGGGGGAAGTGAATGCAAATTTCAGGGATGCCAATTCAGAAGGCAAAAATTTATGAACTTTTACACAAACACATAGACCGACTCCTTTCAGAGTGTTGAACTCCTGCAAAAAGACTTTTTGTACTTACTTTTTCTGTCTAGCAAGTAATTGGAAAATATAATGAGGGTTTATAAAATACTGAATTCCATACATATACCGAAATTTGACAACATTGAAATTAGACGGAAAAACATGCAAAGTTTCCATTGTCGGGATACCACCAGCATTAAGACATTGAAATGTTTGGGCGGTGGCTCTATTGTATTACCCAGAATACCAACAAACCCTGTCGGCTGTCTGTGGTCGGTTACATATTGGTCACTGAAACGCAATCATTCTAAATCTAAATTCTGAGTAGACCCTCTGTCATCTCTCTCTCTCTTTACATATGATATATGTTTATCTATCTCTTGTTTTATATATATATATATATATATATATATATATATATATATATATATATATATATATATATATATATATATATATATATATAATGTAAATTTTCACTCACATTTTTGCCGAGACGACTCGTTTCTGTGTTTTTCACACTTCTTCAGTCGGCATAATCCATTTTGTCATGTCCGTAGAAAACTCCAAACTAAAGTTGTTTCGCTGTGTAGTGATGATTAGTTTTGATGTGTATTGTGATGTGCTCTCATGTTTATGTTATGAGTGTGTGTGTGTGTTTGTATGTGTGTGTGTGCGTGTAGGTGTGTTGTGTGTACATGTGTGTGTGTGATATTGTAGTGGAATGTGGTTGCGGCGGGGGGGGGGGGGGGGGGGGGGGGGGGGAAGAGGGGGAGGAGGGGTATAATGGGGTCGGGGGGGGGGGAAGGGGGGGGGGAGGAAAGGGGGGGGGGGGGGGTTATTTGGCCTTTTGCGTTTTGAGCTTGAATTTGTTAGAGTGTCTGCACATTGTCATCAGTTCAGATCTTTTGTTTAAGGTGCTATTGTTTCCGTGGTTGTGTAGTAAAATCTCCAGTTTCTCTGTCAGGTGCTAGAAAATGCAATTTATGCCTGACAGAGAAACTGGAGATTTTACTACATAACCACAGAAACAATAGCACCTTAAACAAAAGATCTGAACTGATGACAATGTGCAGACACTCTAACAAATTCAAGCTCAAACGCAAAAGGCCAAATAACCCCCCCCCCCCCCCCCCCCCCCCTCCCGACCCCATTATACCCCTCCTCCCCCTCTTCCCCCCCCCCCCCCCCCCCCCCCCCCCCGCCGCAACCACATTCCAATACAATATCACACACAACACACCTACACGCACACACACACACACTCATAACATAAACATGAGAGCACATCACAATACACATCAAAACTAATCATCACTACACAGCGAAACAACTTTAGTTTGGAGTTTTCTACGGACATGACAAAATGGATTATGCCGACTGAAGAAGTGTGAAAAACACAGAAACGAGTCGTCTCGGCAAAAAATGTGAGTGAAAATGTACATTATATATTAGCTCTAACCACCATTATCGAGCACTTTCGTATCTACAAGTACCTACCAACACTCATAAATATATATATATATATATATATATATATATATATATATATATATATATATATATATATATATATATATATATATATATATATATATATATATATATATATATATATATATATATGACAGACAGATAAATGCCTAACACGCTTTTACTTTTAGTCTTTGAAAACGAAATGTATTCAATCAACAATTTCCACTCATTACAGTGCGTGTGCTGCTCGCCATTTTACATAGACATCCCTTTCTTTTTTTTACATATTGACGAATGCGATGTGTTAGTTCGAGTCAGCATGTGTGCTGTGTTGTGTGAGTAAACGAGATTTATAAAAGAAAGTGTATGTTAATTTGTATTTTAAAAGTGAGTGCTTAAGTTTGTGAATGTACGTGAGCATGCGCAGAGTAAACTTGACACCTTATAAACTCATTACACAATACAATTATACATTTAAAAAAATAAGATCCTTGACATTGGCATTTGCTTTGTGTTACCTGTTAGGGCCATGATTGTGCATTTAGGTCAAAATCTTTTTTGGATTTCAGGCAACGGCCAGACAATGACAATGCATAAATTCTTTTTTTTTCAATAGGGAACAAAAGTAAAAGTGTGATGTAAAAAAAAAACTGGTTCCAATCTCATTGGAAGTGTTACACCAATCTTCCGGAGGACTGAATACATACCTTGTGTAATTCATCTTCTGTTGTCAGAGTGATGGCATCTTTTTTTCAAGTCTAAATATATGCTGGTTATCAGGAAAGATCATCCATCCCTGCTTTTACGTCCCGTAATCCTAAGAATCTGTCTATACATCCTGATACTAAAATATTTATGTCACCTAATGATTCAATATGTAACCAATTCACTATTTGTATTCTGGAGGGCTGGTTAACTACACACTTCTAAGGAATTTAGAATCGGAAGAGTAGGTTTGACGCCACTTCTGTTTGGTCATGAATTTTTTTTTTCTTATTCACTTATTTATAGACAGATAATGATTATATTCAGCCAAGCCTTAATATTGCTCACTTTGGACAACATGGGTTATTCCTGTTGACATCAGACATCTTGTTTGATGGATTATCTATATTCCTTCATGGAACGCCTAAGCGACGGGATCTTCTTATGTGCCTTGGCGGAAAGGCGTAAGCAAGTCTTAATACCTGGACCTTTTCTGTTTTCTAGCCATTTTAAAAATAAATTCAGTTAAACTTAAACAGAGAATTTATGTATGTGGGTCTGGTCTAATATTTTACATTCTATTTGCCAGTTTTGAATTCAAGAATGGTAGAGTTGTTTGTTTGTTTTTAAGGGTTTTACGGCGCTTACAACACATTTAGGTCATATCAGCGCCACTAAAAAGGAATAAAATTGGAGAGTAAAAACAGTCTAGATGTATAATTAAAAGGACATGAGGGGAAAAGTAAGACAAAGGAGAATGGTACAAATAGGGAACAAAGGTAGATTCCAAGAACACACTATCAGTGTACTTAGTTTGAGATCACATAAAAGTCTCACCCAGACACAGGCACAAGATCCCAATAAGAGGAATTCACTCAAATGTTTACACATTATATGTTAAAAATATCAGTACATGAGAGATGATTTACAAGGAAAAATAAATCGTCTCCCAAAACTATAACTATACATTCGACCGTGACTGTTTCCCTCACAGCCAAGGACTCCGGCTAGGGTCAGGACAAAACCAAGTAATCTCAATCCAAGACAAAGACAGAAAGCAATAAAAAAACAGACACAGGAGGATAGTATACACAAGGACCTCCCTGCCCACTATGGGAGGTCAGGAACCACAAGCCACGTGAAAGGTATTATAAGTGGACATTAAGAGTACAGGGGGGCGAAGTGGTTGAGTGGTTAAGGCATTGCACTGTGACCCGGAAGAACCCAGGTTCGAGCCCCGCTTCAGACACTTTCATTTTTTTCCTTGAGGAAGATCATTAACCCCCAATTTGCTCACTTAGACAACGTGGGTGATTCCTGTTGACATCAGACATCTTGTTTGATGAATTATCTATATTCCTTCATGGAATGCCTAGGCAACGATATCTTACAATGTCTGTCCTGCTGTCCTGTGTGTGTGTCGTGGCGGCCTATAAGTCATAATTTATTTATTTAAAGGTGTCGTGGCAGCCTCTAAGGCATAATTTATTTATTTAAAGAGTACAACTTTATTGGTGATTAAGAACTAAGTAAAGAATGTGTGTGTGGTATAGTAATAACAATTTATTTATTGCATCTCATACAAAATATCTAGTTAACATAACATGGCTTTGACAGGGCTGTGCCAGTATATTATTTGAGTCATTATCATAAAATCAAATATAACCATTATTTCATTACATTCCTGTACTATAGATAGTGTGTGCTTGGCTCACAAACCCACAACATTGCTATCCGGAAGTATAACGGACCAACACACAAAACTATGTGTAACTTTGAGTGTTTATAGTCTGGTTAATACAGTTTAGTGAGAATTACTCATGAACATGGATGGCAAAAAAGAATAACAAAGATATGAGTGACGTCATCTTTGTTCTATTTATAGATTTATCAGACTGTCGCATCATTCCTGTATCTGCTATATCAGCTTACTGTATACATCACAAAGACATTATTTGTATGACAAGTCATTCTCTCTTTATAACATGAAACATAATGAACAAAAGTAATAGCTTTACAGTTTCGTAAAAGAACAAAAAAATGCCAACCAGGGAACGTTTCAGGCTCAAAACCCTTCTTCAGCAAAAAACAAAAACAATTAAAACATCACTTGAAAATCAGATGTATAAAGGTTTTTATTGGCTGAGGAAAGAAACATTCTGTAATTTAGTATTTTGTTCTTTTTCAAAGCTGTTATATTCACTTTTGTTCATTATTTTTAACATCCAGAGATTCTAGAAGCATTGCATTCGTTTTATAAAGAGAGTGGTAAAAACCTGACAATACCAACTAAAAGTAAGCACACATCATTCCATGAGAACAGATTTGAACCAGGGCTGTCTTCATGACATCGAATTGAGTTACCTGCCCCTCTCCGAACGTATGTAGGGAGTGAGCACTCTACCAACCAAGCTAACTGAACCCCCTTTTCCTGCTCGTAATGTTTGACAAATTGTTTTGTCTCCTGTCTGGCTGCTTTCATCCTCAAGACTCACTGATGTATTTCATCCTTATTAATGATAACAAATGAAGCATAATTCTTTACCTTAGAAATCTCTGTTACGAGACATCATTTTAATGGATTCCTTCATCTTCTTTTGCAAAATCAGTGAAAAAATGTTTTCCCCAGCTGTCCCAACTGTATAGACTGTGGGATGATTACAAAGCAGTAGCACAACGAATCCTCATTCAAATCTGGATTTAAAAAAAGGTCTATGACACAGTGCTATACAAGTTGAAGCAGCTAAAAGAATACAACTTAAAAAATCAATTAAAAATTATTTAATCAAAAGTAATTGACTGGGGTTCAAACCTGAGACTCTGTTTGTGAGGCGGCCAGGCTACAGACATTACCAAATCCATCAAATCATAGGATTTTTTTCTTTTACTACCGTTCTTAATGATTTGTCTTGACACTGTATCATAAACATAATTTTAGATGAGTGTGTTTTCAGCCTCCCAAGTTTTCCATTTTAAAAAAATAATAATACAATAAATCAAATCGCTATGAAAATCCATTGAGAGTGGGTGGTTTCCTCTTGATGGGTATCAAAACCCAACCGTTCTTGGCCTCTTTGTTCCTCCACCACCGGCCCAGTCGGTGTTCCTGACCCACTCCAGCCACCAAATAGTCTCCCCTGGATGAGAATGCTAAACTGTTCACAAATCCTTTCTGTTGTGGGAAGAAAACAAAACAAAACAAACAAAAAAATGATTGAACTTTTTACTTTTGAAAAATATTTCTAAGTACAACGACCTACCATAAGTAGTCCTGCCTATATGGACTTGGAAAAATTTGTAGAAGTTTTAACATCAAAGACACTTGAACTATTAGTAAAAATGACCAATTTGTCTTTAATATGTTAAAATATTGCCTTCAACTCCCTTATACTTATAGACTAGCTACGACAACAAAACTTTGTTTTCAAGATGTTTTATTGAATCAAAGATCTTTATATAATTGTCAGTTTGGAGCCAAAAATCCGTAGTTCCACGAAATGTTTGTAGTAGGCCTGCATAAGTAAGAGTAATACAAAGCTGCTAGAAGCCGTGGACTGTAAAAAGTAATGAACAAAACATGAATATAACAGCTTCAAACAAAGAACAAAATACTAAACATGGAACATTTCAGGCTCAAAACCTTTGTTCAGCAATAAAAATGTAGATACATCACTGAAAATACAAACAGACTGCAGGAAAGTTTTTGGCATGTCAAAGACAGCAAGAATTTCCCCACCGATACTTAACACATTCTTTGGAGATCCAGTTCTACTCAAGCTACTTTTTAAAAAAAAATATGCCAAATATGACGACTGTGGAAGTATATCATCACTAATAATTTAACAATGCTTTTGAAATTCAGTTCGACCTAAAGCATTGTTTATAAAATGAAGACCAAACACGAGGAAGAATGCGACTTACCACAGGTACGGAAAACAATGGAGACATGCTTTGGAATCCAGGTGCACATTTCCATAACCTGACAAAACCATCTCTAGAACCTGTTTTGAAGATTGCAACAAAATTGATTTGGTAATGCTTGACAATTACCTCCAGTTAAATAAGTAATAATACAGATAAAATATTTGAATTTTGTGTGAACTTAATGCTTATTTCATTGCCAAATAGTGTGTTGTAACATAAAAACAAGGGTTATGTTCTGTATACAATTGGCGGGAAAAAAAGCATATAAAATAATATACTTGACTTGAGATAGAAAAAATATATTGAACAATAAGATTGACTGTGGTCTGTATTGATGTGACACATCCAGGTAACCAGTCACAATAAATTATTAAATAATAAGTTTTCAGGGGAATAGTTCTCTTTATTTGACTATTCATCAGTAACACACTGTATAGTCACCTGGAACAACTACAAAAGACGACTAAGGGCTAGAGCTCAGCTGGTCACTGGTTCGGATAAGTAAGTACGTAAGTATATTTGTCTATTGAGCCTGTCTCCACTGTAAGAAGAGTAGCTTGTTATAGGCTGTAGCTCTGATAATTTAAGAGAGCTAGCACAAAAAGAGCTCTATAAAATGGAATTATGGTCCCATAAGGCCTGTTGGGGAAATGGATGAAGAAACATTGCAAAGCACATTGAGCATGGGGAATAAGTGGAAATCCTTTAAACATGATAGTACGAACATGAAAAGGGGTCTTAACGGGTGCACTCAACTCTATGAAATGGAAAATCGTTCCATATGACCTGCCTGTTGGGTAAAATGAATGAAGCATTGAAATGCACAATGGGCACGGTAAATAAGTGGAAATCATTTATATATTGTTCGTGTCTTTCGTAAACTATTCTGGGAAACAATTAAAAATATAACAAAATATGCTTACCAGAAGCAACGATGTCTGTATACTGAAGGGAAGCAACTGCTGAAACCCACATGTCGTCGCTGTGATTTAAATTGTGTGCGTCTCTCACTATGTGAGCTGGTTTCTTTTTCAGGACACTCCACAAACTGACAGTACTGAAATATGAAATAGACAAACATAAAACATGCCATCACTCCCTATAAATCATTTTGGTTCCTCAGATATCAAATCTGTACTCTTTATATAAATCTGATGTTGAGCAGAACAAAAAATAAATACATTTGGTAAGAATCGCACGCAGTTAGAATATTTAAGAACACATGTAGTGTAATTCAATTTAGAAACAGGTCTATGGGTGAGTGAACAAAAAAAAAATTATTTTCATCCATTTCCCTCGACTTAGTGGAAAAATCCCTGACTTTGGCCGAAGCCCCTCCCAAAAAAATAGAGATACCAGGTATGTTCAACTTAAATTAGTATAACCATTACTAGTATAAGTCTAGAAACAGATGATAAAAATTGATACAATGACAAAACTACAACATGGCATTGAATTAAGGAGTAAGAAAATTTCATCATCAAAAGCATTTTTTTTTGCTCAACTCTTCCTGTGTTAAAAAATAACAATAGAAAGAAAATTCATCCATTGAACGAAATCCAAATTTAAGAACTGGATACAAGTCATATTACAACCCTCTTGAGAAGATTTTGAACATTACGTAAATTGTATTATAAAAGAGAATTGAAATTGAAAACCGATTGAAAGATTTTTTAAAACTTTCCTGTAAATAAACCTTCAAACTCAAACTGTCATACGATTAAAAAAATATTATTCAAATTACTAATATATGAAGGTACAAATAAGCAAAAAATAAAAATAATTCAAATTACTAATCCATGAAGGTACAAAAAAGAGAAAAACACACTTTGCTTAGAATAAATAATATCACAATACAATGACAATTAAGTGTTTTAATTTTCTAATAAGGGACACATACTTATCATCTCCTCCTGTGACAAAATGACTTTCACTTATCAAGGCAACACATTCTACGGAACACCTGTCAAATGAAACAATGAATAGAAAAGGATGGGTTTTTTTTTGTTTTGTATTTATCTTTCTTGCTTTGTCTGCACCTTTCATACACACTTGCCTGCTCCCTAGTTTCTTAATTTAATTTAAAATAAATACTCGCCACCTTAAACTGAAATGACCTGGGAACAGAGTCAAAATGCCTGCTGTAAATTACTATTATATCCAAGATATCAGCACCGCTGGCACATGCCCGTGAACATTCACCCATGATCAAAGTCATTATCAGGGCATGACTTAACAAGGTTAAGGAAATATGCAAAGCATCAATCTAAATTAAAAATGACAAAAGTCGAGTTATTACCTATAAATATTTTTTTTTTAAACAACAATCTGAAAAAAATATTTAAAATTCCTTTTAAACAAGATCCCCTATCAAAATCTGTTATAGAACAAAGAATCAGTTTTAAATTAGTCACTTGATTTCCTTTTCTCTGATACGAAGCCAAGCCATTCATTAATTTCCAGATTTTTAACAAAATTGAAAAATAGAAAAATATTAAAGATATCATGACAGTAGAAATTCACTCTACTCACCCGTGTCCATTAAAAATCAGCTGTGAATCTTCTAGAATCTTCCAGATGTGTACAGAACTGTCTCTTCCCCCTGATGTGATGGCCCTCTCTCTTGTCAGACTGTCAATGGCTGTGATTGGTGTGTTGTGACCGAACCTGCAATGATAGGAATATAAACATATATCAAAAGCTCATAGAGTCATGTTCTGTGCCGCTATGTAGTCTAGTGGTATGACACTCACCTTCAAATCGGAATGTCTTTGTTTCAAAAAAATGGTAATATAGCCTAACTGGCAACATGTCTCGTCCTACATGTTGAGTGATGCTGTTGGCTAGAGACCCTTTGTAAAGCACTTTGAGTGTGCTTAGAGGATATTGGGCTATATAAATGCTCAACTTTGTTGTTTTTTTGTATTTTCTTCTCTGACCCTATCCACATTACCAAATACAGAAG
Organism: Berghia stephanieae; assembly: GCF_034508935.2. Taxonomy (NCBI): domain Eukaryota; kingdom Metazoa; phylum Mollusca; class Gastropoda; order Nudibranchia; family Aeolidiidae; genus Berghia; species Berghia stephanieae. The sequence continues at coordinate 28,133,968 of NC_088365.1, forward strand.
TCAAAAAGAAATGTTTTGTTTGTTTTTTTTTTGTTTGTTTGTTGCTTTAGGTCTCTTCCAACACAATTGAGGTTATATGAGAGACCGCTGAAACAAAAAAACAAGCATTCTAACACTAACAAAAATAGTACAAATGTAAATCAAAATCATAACCTAAAGATATCATAAGCTAAATTATAAATAACCAAGAACAAACAGGCAGAAGATTTACAGAAAAAAAATATCCCCTGTCAAAAATACAATCACAAACCAAAGAAGCAGGATAGGCTAGTAAAGAGAAGAAGAAACGACATCACTATCGGATCGTACACCCATGCGACAAAAAGAAATGCAATTTCAACTACCATATTTAATTTGTAATAACCACAACTACCAAAACAATTGGCATTATATTTAGAAGTTTTGAATACATAAATTGTGAATTGTTCCTTACAACAAATCTGTAGTAAGAGCTACTTTGGAAAATGAAAACTGGTGTCAAATGATATTCAATAGTTTTTGAAAATGTTCAAAGTCGAACAACTAAATATTCAATATGTTATATAAAGATAGATTGAAAAAACTAAAACTACCATCACTTAAGTACAGAAGAAAAAGAGTCCATCCTATACATATGATAAAATTAAAATCGTTCATGGTCTACATTATATTGATTGTAATAAACTTAAAATTTTTTCTTTAGTTACATTCACATGAGGTGATTACTTCAAGATATTTATCACCAGATGTTCTATCGATATTAAACAGGACTTATTTATCCAACGAACAGCCAGGACATGGAATGCACTTGCATAGCTGCCAACCCACCAAGCTTATTAAGAGAGAGTTTTGGTCAGATAATCAGGGAGATTCAGAAAAAATCAGGGAGATACATAAATGTATAAATCTACATTTCAAAAGACTGAGAGCCCATCAGGTTGTCTCTTGGGCAAGGTATAGTTGAATTAATCCACTCTTAAGCGAAATTACAAAGTAGCCTGCACATGCACTTAGAACACAAACAATCTCCATCCATGAATGTTTCTGGCAACTACTAATAAACTAAATATACTTGATATCAAGATACACTATGACTTGGCACAGTTTTAGAATGACCAACAATTGAGTTTAAAAGTTTTTTTTAAATGCGGGAGATCGGTGTGACGGGCAGGAGCGCGGGAGACGAACTAAAAATGCGGGAGTCTCCCGCAGTTTCCGGTAGGATTGGCAGCTCACAGTGTTCCAAAAGCGATCTTTTAGTTCAGCCCGCTTTACCCCTGCTCTCACAATGCATACTGTCACGCTTCACCGATTTCTGCTATTCAGTCAGAGCCTTTTGTGACTATTGAAATTATCAACCTTTGTTATGGTTTTTAAACCTGTTTTTAACTATTTTAAAAATGTTATTTATAAATACAAAGTGATTACTTAGAAAAAGGAGAAGATGATCTTTATTCTGATATAATTTTATTAATAATAAGATGTATATAATTTTCACACTAAGCATTAACTTTCAGAGTATTTTTTTTAAAAAATTCACTCAAACATGCATAATAAACTCTTAATTATCTAAAAATTTAAACGACCAAAGTTTTAAAAAAATTCACTAATTAAAAGTCAAAGACTATTTCTAATTAGTCACAAAATTTCACATGTGCCGGAAATTTGGTTATTTCACTATTCCGTCAGATATTTGAACCCTCCCATTCAACATTCGACGGCCTTGAGGATTCGATATGCAATCTCTCTTGTATTACAACTCCAGATTACAGAATATAGTTAGAATGCCATCAAACATACTTTAATATTATATATTCACTTTCTTTAAAAAGCAGATACCCAGCACTTTCTCTGTGTTTACAAAAAATTGAATTCATTTTATTTTAAAAGTCATTGTGAAAACTAGTAGAGTCCATTAATGCGTCCAAACCCATTTATAAATTAGATATTAAGTAATTTGCGTATTGAGTAATTTGCGTGTCAATGCATGTGTGTGTTTATATGTGTGTGTGTGTGTGTGTGTGTGTTTGTGTTAGAGATGGGGAGTTGCTAGTGTGTGTTGGTATGTGTATGGATCTGTTTAGGTATGAGAAAGAACAAAAAGATTTGTGGTGGAGGATGTAGCTATTGAACGGAGGATAGTTGGAGGGAGAAAGGGATAAGTAGAAAAGAGAAAAAAAGGGGATTGAGAAAGCAACATATAACTCAAAATATACAAATAACAGCTCTATTTTTAGAGGAAGTTTAACCACGTAATATGTCAAATGTTTTAAGATGTTTAAGTATTATTTTGTTTGATTCATCAAATTTTCATTTCTCTCTAACTTTCTTTTTTTGGGGGCACATACGACATGATATCAGGAGAAACCTGCAGGAGGTTACTTTTTATTATTGTTTTTAATTGAGATGATTATGTTCTCATTGATTGTGTTCTCTTTTCAATTTTTGAAATTGTTGAATGTAACAATTCACCTCCTTGTTCTCCTAAAAGACCTAGACCAAAAGTATATTTCTTCATAAAAGGTATGCAATGGGTTTCCAATATGTGGTGTTTTGGAAGTACATTTTGAGGAAAGTAATTACGGTATATTGTCATATATTTCTCTATCTTGCTATTAACACTTTCTATTACTGTCTCTGTGACTGGTTTTGTGTGAGAAATTAGTGAATGTATTTCAGAATAAGCTCCATTTATTTCATCAAAACATTTGTTTATAGTTTCAGCTTTGTCCCTGATTAATTTATTGTTTGTATACATGTATGTTTTAGAAACGACATTTTCAGTGAGTTTTTCGTAAACGTCTTGTGTGTAATATCTATGGCAATGATTTCCTATGAAGCTACGACTATGACATACTTGAGATATGATTTTGTTTGTTTTTAATATATCATCAAGAGAACTGCAGACTGGCCCACATCGTTCTGACAGTTTCTCTTTATGAACAACTAAGGCTATTTTTTCTTCTGTGATTGGGATCTTAGTTTCCCATTCTTATTTTTTCTCTTGAGGCACATCAGTGAGCAATTCACAGGTCTTGTAAGATTCTACAACTGCTAGTAGACTCTTATATGTTTTCATGTCTCTAATTTTCTTTTCACATTTATAGCATATAACTTCTGAATGTTTATTTTTAAGGTCCGTTCCAATATCAATGTCAAAGAACAGTTTGATTTCATTTTTGAAGTCTTTACAAAAAATGTTTTTCCTGTTTTTAGCCTTTTCTTTAACTGTTAGTGCACCTTTAGCACATAAACAACATAGTGAATTGAGATTTTTAAGTGTATCTCAAGTGTATGTTCCCTTTTTACCTGAAAGGTGAAACCAAAAAAATCATAAAAAATAAACTACGCTTCGCGCACTAACCGAACTTTCACACCTAAAAGACAATAAAATTTTAAAACTTATAAATTATCAACGAAGGAAATCTATCGTTTGGTTAATGAGATATCACTAATTATATTTGAGAAATCACTTTTCAAAATTCTATTATGTACATACTTTTATCACCCAAGTTACAACATAACCAATAAACTTATTTTGATAAAAATTTCACAATGATGTGTAGCAAAGAAGGGTAAATGATATTCAACTAAAAAATATGTTATATTTAATTATCGGGGTGAGAAAATGTTTGAATTAACACAAAAAAACGGAAGATAGGGATTAGTAAGAAATGCACCCAGGATTAAGATTACCTGCCGTGAAATCACTGACTTCACGGTTCAGTGACTCAGACTAAAAGATCGCTGAGAAGCAATTTGGAACACTGTGAGCTATGCACTTGGTTGTAATATAAAAAAATGTTGAAATAAAAATTATTTGAAAAAGGTTGTTAAAAGATAAATCTATACCTTGAGGTAACTTATCCCCTACAAAAAAAACCTGTGTATATATAATTTTCAACGGAATAGCAGCCAACTTTTCAAAGAGCTAAAACGGGACACCTTAAAACACAATACTGTCATGACCCAGAATAGCAGCATGTTTGGACTATTATATAATATAATCTAAATTTAGAGCTTTTTCTGTTCCATATTCTAATTTGCTTGTCAAAAAGTAAAATCCTGGGACGTGCAAGGGTCGTTTCCATACATACATAAAGTCCAATTTTTAATTCAAAACGTTTTTATCAGATTGTAATATGGGGACAGTTCCAATATTATCAGGACAGTTGCAATGGCATATATAGCAGATCTCTGTGCACTTTTATTCAGTTTTCGGCAATAAAGGGAGGGGGAAGGGAAGAGAGAAGTAGAAACAGCAAATAAATAAAGCCCAAGAAATATAATGTGACTCAAAGTGACTCTTGGTAAGCTAACTAGTCAACATTCCAAACTTTGAGCAAATAAATAAAAAAAAAAGCACAAGAAATATCATGTGACTCACAGTGACTCCTGGTACGCCAACTCGTCTACATTCCAAACTTTCACCGTCTTGTCTTCCGAGCAACTGTACAACGTGTGTGTTCTCTTTCTGAATGCCACGCCCTGAAATGAAGTTGATGGATTTTAAACCGTAACCAAATCCCTGTTACAATTACAAAATATGTATGTAATATGTGCGGCTATGTGGTCTTGTGGTATGACACTCACTTTCAGATGGGAAAGTCCTGGGTTCGAGCCTCGCTCGGCAATTTGTTGAGTTCTTAGAAAAGGCTCTTTACTCACATTCTCTCACTGTACTCTAAAATGAGTATCTGGCCGTTAACAGCGTTGTCTCTGTCCGAAAAAATTGTAATATCAACTAACAGGCATCATGTCACATCCTACATGTTAAGCGTTGCTGTTGGCCAAGGACCCCTTGTAAAGCGCTTTGATCACGTTTAGTGGATATTGCGCTATATGAAAAGCTCAATTATGTATTTGATTCATACTAAAGGAATACTTTAAATAAATATAAATATCTACTTTCAAGTAACACTTTCAGCCATGTTGATCAAAGAATAGAATATCTTTTGACAATTCAAGATGTGTACTGGTATATAAAATATAACATTCCTCCCTCTTAAGCTATCAAAATACTAGAGAATAATATGATTCCAACAATTGATGCCACGTCCAGCTCAATTTCCACTTTGAATTTTCTTGTAAACTTGTTCAGATTTTCTTACATTTGATATAGTTGTTTAATTACAATATGAAATGTCTTATAACGAGGAGACTTCCAAAACGTGCCAAGTCACATTTTCACTGCTCTGAGAAAACTGTAATTTTCAAATCATTTCTTTTGCGAGCTTGCTTAATTGAACAATATCTTGAGTCTGAGTGTTTTGAAACTTTTGATTTTCTCACGTGTTTCTAAGGTGTCAAATAGATTGTCTGAGAGTGTTCAACTCATTTTTATATGAATAGGATTCAGCATGTTTTCAAAGTCATCTTAAAAAGTCTACAAGAAAACTGAATTCTGCACACATCAGTTAAAAAAATTATAATAAAGCAGGAGAGAAATCAAACTTAAATTTCATATTTGGGACACGAAAAAAAAAGTTTCGTTTACATGGAAGAGTTCATCGCCAGTTGTGTTTTAAGTACTGATTTAAAATCCCTTTCCAAAGCCATAACAAAAATTCTTTGATTCAGTGTTGCTGATTCATGAGGAAAATTTTTTACTGAACCTTTACGCAAACACATGGACTGACACCTTTTTTCAGTAAAAAATCCTTCACATACTTCCTTATTTTTCCATTCATCACGTGACCGGAAAATATACAGAGATTTCTTAAAACATACTGAATTCTGTAAATATGTGGAAAATCAACCTTATTATTATATTTTCTTTGCTTTGATTTGTTGATTGGAAATATTTTATTCTTGTATGAGTTATATTGACGATTGCCTAAAAATAAACCTGTGAATGGAATTGAAATTGATTACCCGTTTGATGCAACAACTTACAGTGACAGGGCCTCTGTGTCCTTTAAATTTGTGAATAAAACTAAAATCCTCGGGGTTCCACAATTTAATCATTTTCTCTTTATCACCAGCAGCCTGAAAAGGTAAAACACATACCTAGATTCAAACGATGAAGTTTCTTTTCTTCATTCTTTCTTTATTAAAACACAAAACACACTTACATGTTGGCTTATTTACATATGTTTAGTACATTCAAAGGATCATATCTACAGAGCTTGAATTTAAACATCAAATTGCTTTGTTTTTTTTCACAAATTAAGAAGACAAAAACATCCTAGATAGAAATTCTAGCTGATTAGTTGTTATTTAAAAGTTTTCATTGGTGCTTTAGACTTTTTACAGTCATGTTGCACTAAAATAAAATTTGGTATTTTTAAATGTGTGAACTCAATTCATAAACTGACATAATGACAGTAACTACATAAAAATAACAACAAAAAATACAAACAAACAAAAACAAAATCTTACCAGGAATTTCCCATCAGATGAGATGGCAAGACATAAAATCTGATTTGTGTGCCCTACATGTACATCTTCTGTTCCTTTCCTTCCACCTTTCAATGTCTTCACTTTCGTACCAGTTTCAATGTTCCCTGAATACAACCAAAAAAATAATCAATAAATACAAATGATGATGGATGAGGAAAATTTTTGGAGGGTTTTTCTAACCATTCTAGGGTAATTTCAAACCACCTGCAGGCAAATTCTTTACGAATGATCCAATTCAAACCCTGGATTCATTTCAGAGGGAGGATTCCAAATGATGTCTAGCTTTAAATGTTCATCTCGTGTATAGAGCATTTGTTCAATGTTTATAAACAGAGGAATCCATGCAACTTTGGAAGTTGATAGTCTCTGACTCATAATAAGACCAAGACTGAGCTGACAGCAGCAACGTGGACTAGTGGTAAGACACTCGTGGTCGGATCAGAAGGTCCTGCGTTCAAGCCTCACTCTACACATAGTTCAGTCCTTGGAAAATCCTCTTTACTCACATTCTCTCACCGTACTCAGATGTAAAATGAATACCTGGCCATCAACAATATTGCCTAACAGGCGTCATGTCTCGTTCTACATGTTACGTGTTGCTGTTGGTCAAGGACACTTTGTAATGCGCTTTGAGCATGTTTAGTGGATATTGTGTTATATAAAAACTCCAGGAAGACCGGCAACTTTGGAAATAGATTGTCTGACTCGAAATAAGACCAAAATTGAGCTGACAGCCAGCATTCTATTCTCTAGGAGATATCTTATGCTTTTGACTAAGAAGTATCTGCACAAGATTAACTTCAGAGACTAGCTCTCCGTGCAGTTACAACAATCATGAAGAAATAAAGAATCACTTACATTTACAAATATTGCAGTCTTTACTGGCTGTGAAGACATGCTTATCATCAGGAGAAATAACAATACAGGTAACTGGTAATTTATGTCCCTTAAAAATACGCAGATCTTGCTCTGTGGGGCACAAGCACTGAAAGACAAGAACAAGAGATGAAGCGATTGATCGTCAATGTAAGAAAACTTGGAATTAATTTCTAGTTTTTTTTTCCTTCTTCTCTACTTCAATGCTAAATTAGGATGACTCTGCTGGGGCTCAAAAAATTCTGTTAGAGATACAGAGATTTTCTATTGCAACCCCTGATTAATCATTTCTTACAGGCTTACCTAAAAATGAAAATGGTACACTCTAAATAATCTAAAAGGTATAAACAGGGTTGCCAATTCAGGAGGCAAAAATTTACTGAACTTTAACACAAACACATAGATTGACCCCTTTCTGAGTGCTGAACTCCAGTGAAAAGACATTTTGTACTTACTTTTTCCCCTGTTTATCAGGTGGTTGGAAAATATACTGAGGGTTTATAAAAACCTGAATTCCGTAAATATACTTAAAATTGGCAACCTTGGGTAAAACTAATGTTATAGATTCACTTTTTCAGACCTGCCCACGACTACGAAAAACTCGTAGAATTTCGAAATTTTGGCTCCAATTTCAAAAATTCATAAAAACTTACTGAAACTAAAATCAATACCAGAGTGCACAATATTAAGGATTTTGAAGTGTTATTTAATCACTGTGAGGGTAAATTGTTAGATCTGTTAACTATTAATCATTGTGAGGGTAAATTGTTAAATCTGTTAAGTTAACTATTAATCATTGTGAGGGTAAATTGTTAAATCTGTAAAGTTAACTGTAGTCATACAATTTCTGTCTCCTAAAAATGACAAATTTGTAACTTTTCAGTAGGCAGATCTGCTGTTTAACAATTAAAGTTTTCATTACAATTATGGGCTAATCTGAACCAACAGTCCATCGAATAGTTGATTAATCCTAATGTCTAGCTTTTTCACATTGGAGGGATGCAAAATACAAAATGCACAAATTTCAAAGACAAAAGATTCACTTTCAGTTATAATACACAATCGATAGCAACATAAGATGAATCTATCCATATCAATAACGGTTCACTTACATCATCTGCAATATTTTTTATCACATTCCCTTGCTGTTCAGACTGAAAAGAGAAATTTAAAACAAGACAGATCAAATAATAATCATCTCCATAAATAAATAGATCAAATAATAATCATCTCCATAAATAAATAAGCGTAAAAACTTATCCATTATCAAAGTATTTTTATTTACCATACAAATTACACCAGAAGAACACACAGACCTATCATAGGCAATAGTAAAATAACTTTTTGAAAAAACTCGAATTTCAAGACTGAAAAGTCTCTCAGTCATCTCAAAATAAAACACTAAAAATTGGAACAGAGAAGTATTGTACTTCAACCTGGCGATAGCCTGAAGGAAAACTTCGATATTTTAACAAAATTACATCACACATTTTGTTTACAAACCCGAATTTGGCACAATTTGGTTTCCCGAAAAACACGGCTCTGATATATAATGATTAAATTGGTCTTCATGAAGGTGAATAGATCCTACTTTTTTAAAAATAGGTCAACAGTTAAAAAGATAATTGTGACCATAACATGATTATATCTGATTAGTCTAAGACCTACCTCATATAGAAAATCACAAACACTCTATCCAATCAAAGTAAAAACTCATAGATGTATAAATTGTCAAAGAAATACCTTTTCAAATGACAATCTGTTGTTTCATAAAGTTAAACGTGCGACTAATCATTTACCAAAATTGACAATGTCATGTAAAGAAAGATTTTTAAAAATAATGAATCTCATCACACATAAATAGAGTAGAAAATGAGGTGATCTAGTACGTTTTTATACAAATTGTCTACTGTCAGTATTAACTGTGAGCAATTCTTTAATTATTCTGCATCAGTCACAAGAAGTGACAACTTTAGAAAATTTATAACTTGATGTTCTACAAATCAGACTTCCAGGAAGATGTTCAACAGACTCATTTTGCCAACATACAAAAAATTCTGAAACAAAAATACTTTTAAGTCTTGCGATGAATGAGCTTTGATTTTCTGTGATATCTACCATCTATAATTGATGTCACTATCTATACACTGATTTGGCCTTTATCTTCACATGATGGTATCTAAAGGTCTTTTGCCCTATGTAATATGTAATGGTTTCAATATGACCAAAGCATAATGAATAAAAATGGCCAAAACAAACCACAAAAAAAAAATTTTCTTGATACAAAACGGCAATCTAAACAATAAAAACTGTTCATCATTAGCTAAAAACTTACAACATCTTGCTGTAAACGATCTGCTACTGCAGCCTTCAATGTTTCTTCTTCCTCTCTTTTTTCAGCCTCTGAGGGAGAAAAAAAAAGGGTGATATTGCAAAAGGTCTCCAAAAAAATCTAAGGCCAATTCTAAAATTAATCTAAAAATAAGAAAATACCAGAAATCAAACAACAATAAAATAGATTCCAAGAAACTTATAATAAAAAAATACTGTACATTAAGTACATAAGTACAGATAAGCAGTCGCAAGTTAAAAAAAATAATCCAATACAGTTTAGGTGTATATAAAAAAAAATATTTTTAGACTTTCAAAACTATTAGAAAAGAGTTTATCCCTGTTTCTATAGTAATAAACAGCTATCCTTTAGATAGGACACTAATCTATCCTAAAGTACTTTCCACCAGATCTAACAGACCAGTTATCCAATCTGGGTGGAAAAGAACTCAGAAAAAAAAAATCCACTTCACCTAGTACCTAGGATTAATCCCAGTCCCTTTGCAATGCAGTGAGTACCACTGGGTTCCCCTGATTCTCCTATTCAATGGTAATCTTTTCTGCTTTTTATTTCCATGCCTACTGTGCGATTCAATAATAATTTATTCCCATATTTTACTTCTGTACAATTCACAGTTACCTTCAGCCTCCAATTGTGCGATATAATCCTTTGCAAGTCTTAGTTTCTTTTGTTGTGCTGTTTCTTCATCTTCCTCTTCAGAACTGTACAATTTATCTTTGTTTTCTGTTGTGTCAAGGTCACTACACACACACCAAAAGAAAAAAAATTGATTCATTATAATATTTTCGTTATTCGTTCACCGATATCATTATGCATTAAAAAGATAATTTGACAATGCTATTTTGCAAAAGATGAATTAGGTGATCAATATAAGAAGCTCATTTTGACCAAAACAATACAAATATAAAAATAAAGATCATTGAGTAAAAACGAAATTTCTTTATTTTCTTGTCCTTTTTGGTTTAACAAATACAATTTACATTGGAAAATGAAAAAAAACAAAAACAAACCCCACTCTGGATGAGCCCATGTTCAGAAATGCGTCAATCTTTTTCCTTGTTAATCTCTTCTCCTACTTCCTATAAAAAACTAATAATTTAGCAATTGACATCGGCTCAAGTCTCACAATTGTGGCCAGTATTTACAGCAGATTTCTGACTACTTCAAGTGACAAGCCTTATTACAACAGCCTTTCTAAGGGCCAAATTAATTATACCGACCCTTTTCAGGGCCACACTTACAATGCCATCCAACCTAAAGGGCCATACCAATGATTCCCGATAAACTAACCTTCTACTTGTTTAATTGCCACACTACTCCTCACGATTGGTTTTGTATTGTGCCCTAATGTGGTCTCTATAATTGGTCCTTGACCTTTTATTCTTTCATGTCTTCCATTCAGGTAGAGAGTTCACAACACAAAAGATGTACAAATGTTATTATTACTATTATACTACTATGTATCTTTATCTGCGAATGATGGAATCTAAAGGTCTTTTGACCTTGACCTATGTAATATGGAAAGGTTTCGATATGACCAAAGCATAATGAAAAAGAAAAATGACCCAAAAGAAATATATTTTTACAAATGTCTTTTGGATGCCCTTCTCTTACGATCTTCAAATGAGTCGATTTTCTTTCCTGCTTCCCCTGAACATTGACTTATCCAGAGTATACTATAAGTTTAAATAGTTAGTGCAATTTTGATCACAACTTCTCATCTTACCCCTCAGCATCAGAATCACTACTTTCAATTTCCTCTGACAAAGCTTTTTGAATTGCTAGCTTCTTTTTGGAAACCTGAAAAACAATAGAAAAACGTTTTCCATATATATCATGTATCTATGATATCAGACTGAAAAGCCTAATTAATGTCAAATTAAGACACCCTACCAGAATTCCAAAAAGGGTGTTATTATAAACAAATCCAGCCAGAATTGTTGAAAAGTCTTGAGTTTGTCTTAAAATTATTGAAATCGTATACAGATGTTACCTTCTTACGGAACGACTTTTCAATTGTTATGTAAATGTTTAGTCGATATTAAATTTCTTTTCTGACAGTGATAATACTGGTATCGGCCAGGTACTTATTTTACATGAGTATGGTGAGAGAATGTGAGTAAAGAGCCTTTTCCAAAGACTCTACTTTGACTTGAACCCAGAACCTTCCAACCTGATGACGAGTGTCATACCACAAGACCATATAAGGTTTCAATTTAGAGGTAACGTCTTGAACTCATGGCATGGCATAAATATGGGCAGAGGGTCCGAGTTTGAAAATAAATCTCAACAGTACACCTGTAGAAAAGGAATTCTGCACAGATTCCTCTGTTTACCCCAGCAATGATTGGATAGAAGGGTCTGTCAGATTTGGCAACATTACTGTGCTCGTTCAACTTGGAATCAACTCTTTTCCGATCATGCACATGGGAGTATGATGAATCATGAAGTATGAAGTTGATATAAATTGGAACATCCATTCAATTCCGACCCAACCAAACATCTTAACCTATTAATATAAAGTCTCAGAGTAAGCACTGAATGATACAGGAGAGGAATATAAAAATGGCAGATTGATTTTACTACGTGAATGAGAAAGTGATTGGGTCTCTTTGTCTTTACTACTAATACTATCTTAATCTTCTTACTCCCTCAACATAAATTTGTAAACAAATAAAGCGAGAGAGATGGGGAGTCAGCAGGACTTTAATAATAATCTAACTTCTCTTACTCTTACTATATGGCAACTTAAATTTTGTCCTGCACACATATAATATGATCTATTTACAGTTTACAGAGACGGTATGCGAAGAATGAAGAAACAAAATATCAACAAAAATTTCTTAGTTTTTGAGACAAACATAAAAATGAGTCAGATCAAATAGTAATTTGAGAAGGTATTCGTGATTAATCTACCTTTGACTTCGAATCCGACGCTCCAGCTGAACTTTTACTTTTTGAAAAGAAATTATTTTTTCTCTTCCTCGATTTCATAAAGAACGACATCCTTGTCCTTGTTACTGGTTGAGTATGAACAGTTTAAATTTCTAAAACGAGGAAATTTTGTGCATTAGTGACCTGTATCTTTTAATTGATAGTGCTGGTAAATGAATTCATGAAGTTTAGAGATGAAAATATGAAAGAAAAACGAGTTAGTGGCAATGAAAACAAAACTTTGATTTAATTGTCAGATAATTTACAGCATGCCTGTGTTGCTTGTAAAAGTGAAAATAGAGTAATCAGTAGTCGTACTTGATTTTGATTGATTATGATATTTGCAATACCAATGTTAGAGAATTTATATTTCGTTGGCTAACAAGTTTTAATGTCATGTATTTATAAATTGAGTATTTATAAATGATTTAATTGTATTTTTTTCATGATTATTCTTCTCGTTGGAAGAAATTGGTGAAACATTAAAACGATGACCAAGTACTCGAGGCTTTGTGAACAAGTATAGAGCAGTAAAGTTAGGTGCCCCAAACGTAAACAATAACAAGTTGCTAGTGATTTCCGTTAGGGACCGGAATAATTTACGCACAATATAGGTCTCCCAATTTTGTAGTTTGAGTTGTAGGCAATACACTTTCAGTATTGAAAATATGTTTACATAAAATCTAACAGTTGCAGAAATAATAATATAAGGCTAAATTATTATGTAAATCAGACTCCGAATAATTATCGTTTTGTTCACACCAGCGCAATAATTTGCTCTGGTCTAAAAATAGATAGACTGTAACTTTTGATAAATTTTAGAAAATTTTACCTTTTGTTCCATAAAATATCCATATCTAGACATTATTTGATGCATGATCGAGTATTTATGAATATGTGTTTCTTTTGCCACCTAACAGCCAAATTTTAAAGGTTATTTTTTTCTATTATTTACATTGGAACGTGAGCTGTCAAGACAGGAACATGTGGTTTGCCACGTGCTTCTCGACCTTTGTTTACGTTTGGGGCACCTAACTTTACTGCTCTATCAAAAATTTTCATCTGAAAATTGACTATGCTTGCTTAAAGCAGAACAGCAGTTTAATAGCAAAGTGCATCCATTTATAAAAGCAGTCTTTCATGTCATTATTTAATTTGGATCCGTAGGCTGATACATAATTTGTTTCTGTATTAAACATGAAATCTGGATCATATGGAATACAAATATATCGACCTTTAACAGAATGAATTTGCCATTATTTTTTCATTTCATTTCTGCAAAAATCGATTCAAAACAGAGGGAGAAAACGTGCAGATAATTTTGCAGCAATAATATCAATCTCATTTTCGGCAAGCATACGCCCCTCTCATAATAAACTCATGTATGTCATCGTCACTTGATGCAAGCCAATGCATTTTATTGATCGTGATCGAAAGTTACCCTGTTGTTGTATTGAATTTCTTGGAAATCTAGAGGTTTCAGATCCGTGCGTTATATTCAACATTTGATTGTGTCTTAATTATGAAGTCTGTATTTACGTCTTAATTACGACAAGTGTATTGGTATTGGCATTACCCACCGTACCCAGCTGAACCTAAACATGGCAAGTGTTTTCCAGCAAAAGAAGTCACTGAAAACAACTGTTGATGACACCACTTCTCTTACATGCCACATTAGGACAGCCCAGAAAAAGGAGGACCACATTGTACGTATTTGTTGAGAGAAAATTTCCTCATGCATATCATAACAAGCTTTGTCAGAGCAGAAGTAAGCGGTTTACGGCAGAAGTAGATAGTAGAAGAGACGCATTTCAACCTCAATTTTAGTTTTAGTGGGCATGATACGCCACAAGCCTCATGTCAGTAGAAAGCTGGCCAAGCTTGGTTTGTAAAAGTTGAAGTACCCAGGGAGAATTTGTATTTCTACCTTGATATAATGCCATTTTCTCGTCGCGTCACCACCATGTCTCGAGTCTTGGCTGCCTTGGATTGGATTGTAATTGTTGTTGTATAAGTATAAATATAGTAATGACTATTGTTAGACTGAAAAATACCCTCACCTTCAGTTGTGACATTTTGAAAGTATTAAAAATTGATGAATACACAGGGATAAACTTGGAGGGAGCCCCTCCAGATGTTCCTCAATTTGAGTTGCCTTAATAATATTATTCAAAGTGATACTAAGATGCTAGAACCTGTGGACAGTAAAAAAAAAGTAATAAACAAAAAATGCATATAAAAGTAACAGCTTAAAAAAAAAAGAGCAAAATACCAATCATGGTATGTTTCAGGCTCAAAGTCCTTATTCAGCCAACAAAAAAAAACAAACAATGGAAACAGAAATACATTACGTAAAAGTACTTTTAAGTATTGTATTTATGCTTTCATTGTTTTTGTTGTTGCCTGAAGAAGGGTTTTGAGCCTGAAACATTCCATGTTTTTTGTATTTTGTCCTTTTTTGAAGCTGTTATTCATTTTTCTTTATTACTTAATATTATTATTAGTTTGGTTGGAATTTGTTGTTGTTTTTGATTTGTTCATTTTGGAGTTTCTACATACACGGTAACCGGGCACCTAGTATCAGGATCTACGTAACATGGTAACCGTGTACCATGATTTGGGAGGGAGGGGCGAAGGTGGCATTGAGCTTAGTGCACAGTAACTTATAACCTTGATTTCTTCCATTCCTATTCCTACACCCCCCGCCCTTTGTGTTTGTTTGTGTGTGTGTGTGTGTGTGTGTGTGTGTGTGTGTGTGTGTGTTATAGGCAGAACCTAAGCAGTAGCTGGGCTGCCCGACCCAATCCTTCAGAGCCATTAGACCCATGGAGCCAGAGTTCATCCCAGTTTCTATAGAGTGAAATGATCAATGGCAATTGCTTGCTATCCTTTGGATAGGACACCTGTTTATCACAAAGTACTCTCTGCTAGATTTAACAGACCCATCTACCCTCTCACTGTTTGGTGGACATGGGGTCAGAAAAATATCTTGACAGCACTGGGGATAGATCAGGGTCCCCTTGCACGTCAAATGCGTGCTCTACCAAGTGAGCTATTGAGATACTCACCCCCCACAATAGATCTTTCCTAACTAAACTATGATTTATTCTGCTCTGCCTATTTAATTTATTCATAAAATTCGTATAATTACGAAAGTTTGGCTCTAATTTCAGAACTCCTTGTGCATCTCTCAGTCTCAGTCATTTAAACTTTTTGAAAATGAAAGTTGATGCTGGACTACATCATTTTAAGGATTTTGAAGTGTTCTTTAGTCCTTGTAAGGGTAAATGGTTGATTTTTAAAGTTAACTATAGTCACTACAATTTTTTAATCTCTTAAAAATTACAATTTTTAAAATTTTCAAGTAGGCAGGTCTGTTTATTTTATTTTGGGATACAATAAATAAGATTGATCATATTATTTATTTGGAACGTATTTTACAGGAGTACATCATAAGTGTCCATCGAGGACCCTTGAAGGATCTTGCATGGCAGATCACCAAACGTTACAGCGATTTCGAGAAGCTTGATGCCCAGTTGAGGATTACAAATATTGACCTGCCCCTGCCCCCAAAGAAAGTGTTTGGCAACTTTGACAGAGAATTCATTGCAGCACGTCAAACAGGTTTACAGGTTAGCTGAAATCATTTCATTACTTTACTTCACAAGCTTGGTTACAATGTCACACTTGTATTCTTAGTTAATGTTTGTGTGGCTATGTGTCTTGTGGTATGACACTTGTTTTCTGATCGGAAGGTTCTAGATTTGAGTTCCAGAATAAATTGGAATATAGCCTAACAGGCGATATGTCTTGTCCTAAATGTGAAGTGTTGCTGTTAACTAGGGACCCCTTATAAAGCGCATTGAGCACATAGAGTGGATATTGCGTTATATAAATGATCAAATGCTCAAGTTTTTAAAACATTTAGAATATGGCCCAGACCAGATTTTTGGGACCAAATTTGGCCAAATCCGGGGGTCAGAAAAAATCTCAACTGTACCCGGGATCGATTTTGGTCCCTTTGCGTGTGAAGTGAGTGCTCTACCAACTGAGCTATCGGGTCCCCATGGAAAATTGAACTCGGCACCTTAGGGTATGAAGCAAAGACCATACCACTGAGCCAAGCTATCCAATAATTAACTAAACGAATAACAAACTTTTGTTCAAACATGAACCTGTGACCAAAGGGAACCACCCCACAACGATTTTATAAAAGGGGTGGAAATCACTTAAGAATAGTACTTTTTTTTTTTGGTATGGTCTTGCTTGTGGCAGGTATGTATGTGAATCATAGCATTTCTAGGTTTAGAAACAAAACAATGATGATTATCATCTGCTATTTAAATAATATTTCAAAAGCCTACTATTTCATATTTTAATTTATATAAAAATAAAACTAGAAATTGCATCTGGTGCATATTTAGCTCGAGTATGGTAAAGAGGATTTGCTTGAATTCAATGAATATTTCCGTCCAATTTACTATTTTTCAATTTTCATCTTTATATTGGACCAGCCATTTTGATTTCACCAAAAGACAATGTTGACTTCATTGAATATAATTTAGCCAACGTACCTCAGCTTATCTTTCTGTATTTTGGTAATGATGAGAAAAGTAGGCTATGGAGAAGTGCCAGTTGAAACCAGAGAATAAAAAGTCCTATCTCTGTCAGTCAGACGGAGGGTGTCCACTCAATTTGGGTCCTGATGTTGGCACTGATCTGTGACTATTTATTTTCTGTTTCCATCTGGCACTTCTCCATATCCTATTTTTTTCTCATCATTATTGATACAAGTGCCCACTCCACACTTTTTCTGAATTTTAGACTCCTTTCTTTATTTTGGTAGCATCTCGCTCATTTCATTAATTTCTCTAATAAGTGACAGAAAGAAATGTTTTATTCCTGTTACATATTGTCATTTTTTATCATTTTATTTGTCCCACAGAATTACCTACAGTTCATCTCCAACAATTTGTACATTTCAAACAGCCTCTTCGTAAAGAGATTTTTAGACCCCAACAACTACTCAGAGAACTTTCTTGGTAAGGTTCTTTGTGAAATATTACAGTTAATTGCCTCCATTTTTCAAAGTTGTACTTTTATCAGCATAGAAACTTTAATGAAAATTTTCACGACATTATTATTTATTTTTATTGAGTCTTGATAAATTGTGTTGATAAGGGATTTCTGTATTTTTGTATTAACGTGACTAACATTACTTTTTTTGTGTAAAGCGAGTGCTCTTTATTGTTGTATCTTTATAGATTTTTGAAATATTATAATGATTTGAGTGTGTCAGTCTAAGGCCTTTAAGTTAGAATTCTAGATGGTCTGAAATAAACACTCGGGGAGAGATTGGTCTTGAAGTCTACAATTTCTTTGTCTTACTTATTCTTTTGAGCACAGATAAATTCCAGTTCTATAGTTTTCTAAATATCCCATCACCTTATTTTTTTCATCCAATGGAATGAGCGAAATTGGTGAGAATGTCACAAAACTCTTAAAAAATCAAACAAATTTCAATCAAATTCCTCAGTCTGTGGTGGACTCAGAACATTGTTTACAATAACTGGTTTGAGTTTACCTTATGTATATAAAATGTTGAACCGGAAACTAAACTTCGGTTAATTGCAACTTTGGTTAATCGCAACATTTTCTCTGATGTTGCGATTATCCGAAGTGAACTGCTTATTGATTGCAGACAATAGCATTTGCTTGCTAACCTTTGGATGGAACACCACTCTATCTCAAAGCATTTTCCACTAGAAGTAACAGACCCAGCTACCTTTCCCCAGGATTTATCTGTACTATTTTACCTTTGCATGTGAAGTGAGTGCTCTACCAGCTGAGCTTTCGCGACCCCTATGATGCAATTGTAATTTGCTCAAAATTTAAAAATGTGAAATTGGTTCATAGTAATAGATCTTTAATTAAATTTCCCCCAGAACTTGCTCTTCAACATGTTTCCATGATATTCAGATCAGAGCCCAACTGGGACGTTGTGGAACCTCTCCCTGACCTCGGTAAGTGAAACACTAAGGTTACACATAGTTTGGTGTGTTGGTGCGTTATATCCGACTGGTAGTTGTTGTGAATTCTATTATAACTAAACCGTGTCAGCCTTATGTGCTGATCAAACCACCAAGAGGGTCAGCAATTAAGCAAGCAAATGAATAAAATGTTTCAATTTTGAATTAAGTAATAAGCTCTTTGTTTATGTTGGGTTTATTTTATTTTTTTGGGGGGGGAGGGGGGGGGGGGTTGAAATTTTTTTCTTTTTTGTTGTCTTTTTTATAATTGTAATAATTATGTGACTGATATTATATATATATATATATATATATATATATATATATATATATATATATATATATATATATATATCAACAAAATATCACTATAATTTCAGGTTGGAGGATCAGAAAGCATTACATTCTTGTCAAACCGTTGTCACAGCCCAAACAACGACAGTTACTGACATGGGTAACCCAGTCTTATGTCTATCCCATATTTTCTTGGAATATTTTTTTTGTATTACTCGATATGGTCCTATTTGCAGTTTTGCATCTAATTTTCATTTTTATATCTATCTGGTACATATTTATATTCTTGAAATAAGGGAGTCTGAACAGTCAACCATTGTGATCTTCATGATAAAGTTTGC
The DNA here is from genome assembly GCF_034508935.2 of Berghia stephanieae. Lineage (NCBI taxonomy): Eukaryota > Metazoa > Mollusca > Gastropoda > Nudibranchia > Aeolidiidae > Berghia > Berghia stephanieae. Next base: position 28,153,176 of record NC_088365.1, read on the forward strand.
TGCTTTGTGGTCTAGTGATATGACGCCCACCCTCAGACTAAATGGTCCTAGGTTCGAGTCCAGCTCTCAGCAGTGCAAAGTTGAGTCCTTGGAAAAGGCTCTTTACTCACATTTTCTCACCGTAATCAGGTATAAAATGAGTACCTGGCCGTTAACAGCATTGTCTCTGTCCGGAAAAAATGTAATATCGTTCTACATGTTACATGTTGTTGGTCAGGAACCCTTTGTAAGCTTTGAGCACATTTAGTGGATATTCTGCAATATAAAAGCTCTTTTTTTTTTTTAACAATCCAATTTATATCGTCCAGATTAGCTGATAAACACCTATTTATATCAACTAGCACTCTCAGATTATTTGTAGCTGCTCTGTTTTAAAACCCTTATTATGGGTTATGATAGCTCAGTTGGTAGAGCACTCGCTTTACATGCAGGGGAATTGAGATCATTTCCAGGTCAAGTTGACTTTTATCTTTCTAACCCCCCCCCCCCCCCCCCCCCCCCCCACTTTCTCCTGTCTATCCAGCAGAGATTGGGTAGCTAGGTCTGCAGAAAGTACTTTGCAATAGACTAGCATCTTATCCAAAGGAGAGAAAGCAATTGCTATTGTCCATTCCAGCTGTAGAAATGGGCGTGAACTCCAGTTCTATGGGCCGAATGGCTTTGATGGACTACTTACTAATAATAATAATCATAATCATAATAATAACAAGTTACTTAGATGGCGCTCAACTTCCACACAAGTGCTCAGCAGTGCTATGATTAAATCTTCAGTCAATTTAATCTTGCTCAATATTTCATTCCCTTTTTTTTTTTTTTTTTTTATAAATCCTTCTCTCTCCAGAGTGAATACGGCCCAGACACTTGTATACCCCTGAAGGAATTGAACACTATCATTAAATTGTTACCAAACTTCAAGGTTTGTATTTAGCATTTTTTTTTATTTTTTTTTTTGGTCTCACATTGATAAACTGAAAAATCGGTTAGCTTTTGATTTACAGGCGTTGATCCCCATATATTCAACTCCTTGACATTTCCATTTCATCAAAAGTTTTAATTGGGCAGGGAGGGGGGGGGGGGGGAGGCATTGTCGTGTCAAATGGAAGCTTTTGGGCCCAATGCCTGCTTCAAGCACTTACGTATTTTTTTTTTCCTTGGCCAAGATTATTTACCCTCAATTTACTCATCTTGGACAACACGATTCCTGTTGACATGAGAGGTGTTATTTGACAGATTATCTGTATTCCTTTATGGAGTGATGGCATCTAACAATGCCACGTGAAGGGGTATTTTGTTGTTTTTTTACAATTGTTTTATGAATAACATAGTTTAGAAGCTTTTAATAAGAATATTGACTGTGTTGGATGGGAAGGGGGGGGGGGGGGAAGGTATTCAAATATGCTTTCCAGTTCTGGCAGGCAAAAACAAAAGCAAGTAGCTGTAGTCATGATTAGTGTAACGTTAGTCTCTTATAAGGGTTTGAATTTTATAGGCTTGAAACATTAAAAAATTCCCTTTATTCATCCCACCGGGGAAATTTGTCTTTAGGGTCTATTCCAGGGGAAGACTGGAATAACCCAGGCGTCAGCCGCAGTGCAGTTCCGCAAATTGAGCTAGGGCGAGGTGACTTGCTCAAGGCCACACAGCGCAACAGCGGGTGATCGAACTCGATACCTTTCGGGTACAAAGCTGACTGGTTTTAAAAAAGGGCACCTAAGAGGATTTTGACAAGTCTCATTCTATCTATAAAGCCATCTCTTGTTATTTTTAGACTTCAATTGATTTTATCTCTTAACCAAAAACGTTAAAACAACTTTTAATTGGAATTGCCCTGTACCACAATCCTCTTGGGGATCCCAGTAACTCAGTTGGTAGAGCACTCGCTTCACACACACAGGGACCAAGATCGATCCCGGGTGCAGTCGAGATTTTTTTCTGAACCCCCCTGTCCACCCAGCAGTTAATGGGTAGCTGAGTCTGTTAGGTTTGATGGAAAGTACTTAGCATCCTATCCAAAGGATGGCGAGCAATTGTTATTATCTGTTTCACACTATAGAAACTGGGATAAACTCCGGCTCCATGGACCCAATAGCTCTGATGGACTATAACAACCTTGTTACAATATACCAGAAACTGGATTAAGAATACCCTTTTCAAAAATATTTTACATCCCCGTTTTGTACTTGAATTTTTTTATCTTTTTCAGCATCCAAATATATATCCTGTTTTGTTCTCCATCGCCAATGAAAATGGTGCTATGCTCATTGAGGACTTTCACGAGGTGGGGTCGCTCAGAGACATGTTGTGTAAATGCAAAGCCAAAGGAAATTATTTACGTAAATACTGCAACCCAAAGACGTGTGTACAGCTACAGTTGACGGCCATCAAGACGTATGGCCGACAGATTCTAGAAGTTTTAAAGTTTTTACAAGACAAGGGATTTCCATATGGTGAGTGGAAATGAAAAGGCTTTGTCTTTAATAATAATAATAATAATAATGCACACTTATATAGCGCCAAACTCTCATGCAATATGAGCTCTAGGTGTTAAATGGAAAAAAAAATTTCCTTTTATTCATCCTTAGATGAATTTTTTCTAAAAAAAAAAACAAATGTATGAACATATATATAGACCATTTTGATATATTTACCATGCTCTGGATCTGTTAAATCTTGTGGAAAGTACTTACTGATAGAATGTCATAGTGATCATCGTATAAAATGATTTTCTATTAAGGTCTTTTACGGCTGTGTGGTCTTGTGGTTCGACACTCGCTTTCAGATCAGAAGGTCCTGAGTTCGAGTCTCGCTTTGCACATAGTTGAGTCCTTGCAAAAGGCTCTTTACTCACATTTTCTCACCGCAGTCAGGTGTAAAATGAGTACCTGGTCATTACCAGTGTTGTCTCATTCTGAAAAAAAAAATGTAACATCGGCTAACAGGCGTCATGTCTCGTTCTATATGTTACATTTTGCTGTTGGTTTGGGACCCTTTGTAAAGCGCTTTTGAGCACGTTTAGTGGATATTGTGCTATATAAAAGCTCAAGTCTTGATAAATCTTCCTTAGCAAGCTTTTATTTGATTATTTTCCAGGCCACCTCCATGCAGGGAACGTCATCATCAATGGTTCTAACTGTTGTCTCCAGGGACTCAGTAACAGTTTGATGGGCTTACCGGGCTACTACAGGTCTTTCTACATCCAGGTCAAGAAGATACAGGTCAGGATGTGATCCATTGTTTGATGTTTTTAGAAACGAGTAATTAGGACAAGAAAAGAGGTTGTTATATATATATAAATTGTCACTCACATTATATATGGCCAAGACGTACGTTTCTGTGGCTTTCGTCCACGTCTTCAGTCGCATAATGTCCGAAGAAAAAAATGTATTCCGTTTGAGGTGTTTACACTCCATATGTCCTTGCTTCCATTGTGTAGTGGTGATTAGTGTTGATGTGTAGTGACATTGTTGTAGTGCGCTCTCATTGCTTATATTATGAGTGTGTGTGGGTGTGTTGTGTGTGGTGTATACATGTGTGTGTATGATATTGTTGTGAGAGAATGAAGAAAAAACTCATAAAATTATTCAAGGTTCTCGACCTCAAAATCACACTAGAAACTAACCTACACCAAGTCGATTTCCTGGACACAACCCTCTGCCTCAAAACTAACACGTATAGACCATACAAGAAACCCAACAGCGCCCCATTATACATCCACAAACACTCCAACCACCCACCTACGATAATAAAACAAATATCCGCTATGATAGAACAACGGCTAAGCAACCTGTCTTCAAATGAAAACATATTCAACGAAACCAAACAAGACTACGAAATGGCACTCAAACAAGAGCGGACACACCTCAGCACTGAAATACAAAAATTTAATGCACGCCACAACACCAAAACAAAACAGAAAAAGGAACATAATATGGTTCAACCCCACGTTCAACAACGCAATCACTTCAAATATCGGCAAACAGTTCCTTGCACTCATCGATAAACACTTCCCGAAGAACCATCGCCTGCACAAAATAATCAACAGAAACAATGTCAAGATAAGCTACAGCTGTGCACAAAACATGAAACAGATCATTACCAACCACAACAGACAAATCATATCCGAACCCAACAACATCAATAAAAATAAAGACAACTGCAACTGTAGAAAGAAGGACAATTGCCCTCTAAAAGGAAACTGCCAAAAAAGCGCCATAGTCTACAAAGCCACCATAACCACTGATAACACCGCAGCACAATACATCGGCAGCACAGAACCTCCATTCAAAACAAGATACAACAATCACAAGGCCTCCATAACACATGAAAGCAAAGCAAAAAGCAACAAATTAGCAATGCACTATTGGGAACAAATAAACACTAATAAAACACCAACAATAACCTGGGAGGTTGTCACCCAGGTCTTAGAGTAGGGAGTTGTGTGTGTGGGGGGGGGGGGGGGTATCTTATCTTTTGGATGCAGAAGTCACACGGTTCCTCAAGGCCTGTTGGTTTGTTGGGGGTCTTGATAGCTCAGTTGGTAGAGCACTTGCTTCGCACACACAAAGGGACCAAGATCGATCCTGGGTGAAGTCCAGATTATTTTCTGATTCCCCCCTTTCCACCCAGCACTGATTGGGTAGCTGGTTCTGTTAGGTCCAGCTGAAAGCACTTTGCGATAGAGTAGCATCCTCTCCAAAGGATATCAGGCAATACCTATCGACCTTTAATGCTATAGAAACCAGGATGAACTCCGGCTCCATGGGCCTACTGGCTGTGAGGACTATTACTGTTGATTTGTGACCTTCTTAAAAAACTTTGGCATCTTAGTCCATTCCTTGATGTCCGCCCCCCCCCCCCCCCATACCATATTTTGTTCCACTGTCCCTTGTCCCTCCAAAGAAACCAATATACTGTTGTAAGATACTATAAATTGCCTGTTACTGATTCAAAATAAGAATAGATTGAACGAAATGCATATTCCAAGGAGAATATAAATATTAACACTTAATCACTGCAAATATAGAAAAATGATAGTCCCTTTGAGGTCTAATGACGTCTTTGGTCATATTTTGTATGCATGAAATGGCAAACATCCAATGTCTGAATTTGTTATGTATTAAAATTTTGTATGGAATTAGTTACCTACATTTTGACAAAAGGGCTAACTTCAAAATGAAATGTGAATGAAATGTGAATTTATAACCCATGTTTGATTGATCTGTCCTTTCCACCCAGACATTGGAGTCTATTGACGTCTACTGCTTTGGTCACGTGTTGTACGAAATGGCCTTTGGTCGGCAGCTGGACTTCCCAAACTGTGATACATTCCCACCAGAGTGTCCTGCGCCGATCCGTAAGCCTTTCCGTTTTCTCTTTAAGTTGCTGATCTTTTTGTTATAGTCTTTGTTGTTGCTGTTTTTGTTGTCGTAGTTGTTCTTATCATTTTTGTTGTTGTTTCCATTGAACACTCACTGAATTTCTCAAATATTAGCTGCTCTTAACTATCTTGAGCTCACCATGATTGATAATCTGTCAAATTTATTCGATTTTCCATTATTGTGAATTCAAGAGAATTAACAGCAAGCTACAATGTTGGGGTACGGGTATTGTATGCATAGGTTGTTGTGAATTTATTCTGAAACAGATGAAGGGCTTGAACCAAGCAGGAAGTAGAACCCATCGCTACTTTTAACAAGACATGAAAGAAATCAACTCTTTTTTTTTTACTTTGTATTGTTTAATGTTATTTTAGGAATTTAATGAAATTGTTCTTCAATTCACAACATATTAGATCTTGGTCCATGTACTACAATAATTCTGGCCAAATGAAAAAGTATTCATGAATGCTTTTGATCCGGGATGCAAGTTGCCGACTTCTACGATCCGCTGCTTGTATTTGGTTGATCCGTGATTCATTCACCAGGTCTTCAGAGCCCTATTAGCTACAAGCGTTAAACTCTTAAACCAATCAGATGGCAAATATGGCCATGACTGTGGCATTGCTCTCATTAGTGTGTGACATGAATCTCCCTATGTTCTGTCATTACAGGATCCGTACTGGAATCAATTTTGACAACAGAGGCGTGTAAGAATGGGTTGCCAACAGTCTCCGACCTGCTCTCTCACCCGTAAGAATAATAATCTCTATAAAATGTGTGACGTGGAATTGAAGCATACTGCTTTGTGTGTGTGTGTGTGTGTGTGTGCGTGTGTGTGTGTGTATCTTGGCAGTGATATTTTGATTTCTATTAGGCATCTTGTGCAAATAAAGATTAATAAACGAAAAAAGAACAAAATACCAAAGTACGGACTGTTTTGGGCTCAGAACCCTTCTTCAGACAACAACCAAAAAAAAATCAAAACATAAATACTTTACTTAAAACCCCCAAATAGACGGAAATATGAGCACATCCTTTCTGTAAAGGGCATGCTTAATTTTTCTCTGCCTTTTATCAGAGTTCTGACTTAAAAACCAGATTGATAGCAGAGAAATAGTTGGCATGTCCTGTCTGTAATAAGATCTGGTAAACCATTGGTTTACATTCCAAGATCTTATTACAGAATGGACAAGCCAAATATTTTTCTGCCGTTGATCTGGTTTTTAAGTAATGTATTTATTTTTTCATTTATTTTTATTTTATTGTGGGCTGAAGAAAGGTTTAGAGCCCAAAACGTTCAGTGTTGGGTATTTTGTTCTTTCTTGAAATTGTTATATTCATTTTTAAGTTTAGTAGTAAAGGCAGTCACTTTCTGTGCTGGAAATGTAAAAATGCTGAGATATCCTCAGGTTTTTTGTTTTTTTAATTGTTTTTTTTCTCTCTTTACTTTTCTGTACAGATTGTTCAGCGATGTCATACTGCCAGCTCAGGAGACCAAGCCAGTATTGAAAATTCCCAGCAAACTAAAAGAATTCCTCAAAACTGCCAAAGATGAAATAGAACGGAGAGTTGTAGAAGACAATAAATTGGTATGTAAACTGGTACTCTTTTATGATATGAAGTTTTTGAAATTATGAACATTTTATCATGGTTTCTTTTGTGATGGCTACCACTGATTTATGATTATTTTTTTATCATCATCAACATTATCATTATTGTCAGTCAATGCATTTTCCAATAAATGGAACAGTTAATGTCTTTTATTATTTTATATAAACATTAACTCCAAGAACATCAAAGTGAGTTGAAAAAAACAACAAAAAAACCTCAAACTATCTTTGATTTCATAACACAAAAGAATCCTAAAGCAATGAATGGGAAGATGAGTGCAATTTATAGCTGCTGGCATCCTATCCAAACGTTAGCAAGTAATTGTTATTGTTACTGTTTTTATTATGGAAACTAGGATAATCTCTCGACTATGTATGTTTTACAGCCTCAAATGACCTCTTTTACTATTACACTGTATTTGTTTTTTGTTTTTTTTTGCTATTGTTTTACAGTTGAAAAAAGTCATGCGTATAACCAAAGCAAAAGAATTCCACATGTCAGAAGAGGAGAAAAAGAAGCGACGAAAATCCAGAAAGGTACGAAAATGATGGATATTTATTTCCTACCGCTTTTTAAAATGAAAATTCTCCCATTTGCGGCTATGTGGTCTTGTGGTATTACACTCACCTTTTGACTGCTAAGTCAAGAGTTTGAGTCATGGTTTGAGTCTGGCTCCAGGCGACACGTAGTTGACAGTCAACTACAGTCCAAGCGACATGTAATGTACAGTCAACTACGTGTCGCCTGTACATTATCTCATTGTATTCAAGTGTAAAACAAGTACTTAGCTGTTAACAACTCTATCAGAAAAATGTTGCCTTTCAGAAATTCAGTGGTGTCCTCATTCAAAAAAACTTTGTTCTGCCTTATGCATATATTACAAAGGTGTTTTTTTCTATCTGATTTCATTTGCTAATGACTAGTAAAACCGTGTAATTGTATTACAGAGACGAATGTCAGCTATGTGGTCTTGTGGGATGACACTCGCTTTCAGAGTGGAAGGTCCTGGGTTTGACCCTCGCTCAGTGTATAGTTGAGTCCTTGTAAAAGACTCCTTACTCACATTCTCTCACCGTACTCGGGTTTAAAATGAGTATCTGACAGTTAACAGCGTTGTCTCTGTCCAAATAAAATTGTAATATCTCCTAACGGGTGTCATGTCTCGTTCTACGTGTTAAGTGTTGCTGTTGGCTAGGGACCCCTTGTAAAGCGCTTTGAGCATGTTTAGTGGATATTGTGCTATATAAAAGCTCAAGTCAAAGACATTTATTAGATTTTTAAAATTAAAACTAGTTACTTGACCTCCTGACTTTGTGCCTTTCGCCTCTTCATCATATGATTGGGACGCCTCTGTCGCTTCTTCTATCCTCTGTGTGAGATCCCTCCACTTTTCACAGACGTCTGCCAAAGATCTTAAAAGATAGAAGGTCTTCAGCTGAATCTATTTTATGTTTTCATTTTGTGTGATTGGGCTCCCTGCTTAACACAACATGAATTGTTGTTGGTGGTTGTGGTCGTCTTTTATATTCAAAACAAGTGTGGGAAGGAGTTTAGCAGTATTCTGAAAAACTCGTCCAAAGACCATATTAAAAAATTTTTTATATTAATAATAATAATAATAATAATAATAATAATAATAATAATAATAATAATAATAATGATAATGATAATGATAATAATAATAAATGTTCATATTTATTTAAGTTGCTATATCTTTAATATTTGAAGCCAATCTTGAGAAAATCTTTTTAATGATAATAATAATAATAATAATAATAATAATAATAATAATAATAATAATAATAGTAATAATAATAATAATAATGTAAATCATTTATACCACGCCTATTCCATATACAAACAGCTCTAGGCGTCTTTTCAATACAAACATAAAGCTACTAAGTTTTTTCATCCAGTATATATTTGTTTAAAACACACCAAAAAAAAAAAAAGGGGGGGGGGGGGGGAGGAAGAAGGTCATAAATATCAACCAATTTTGTTTTACCTCTTTTTCCTCACAGAAAGCCATGGAGAATGGTGAAGGGGAGGTAACTGCTACAACATCCACAGCCAGTTCTGCACCATCAACTTCAAATGCCACGTCGACATCTGCACAACCAGGTGAGGGTTTGACCATTATTTTGAAATGCAAAAAAATATTTTAAAATATCTAAAAAGTTATTGGGCCTAAGACCAGGGTTTCTTGTTGTTATTGTTGTTGTTATTATTATTAATTTTATTATTATTATGATTATTATGATTATTATTATTATTATTATTATTATTATTATTATTATTATTATTATTATTATTATTATTATTATTATTGTTATTATTATTATTCATTTTTAATTAATGTAATTATTTCTTCATTCATTAACTTTTACAATACATAAATATGATAGAATCTGTTATATTATATTTAACATATATTTCATGCAATACAACATTATAAAAAGTTGTTTTCCAGAATGCTACAGTATTATTTCTATTTACCACACATACCCTAATCAATGCACCTTTCTGACCCTTTTCCTGTGAGAGCTTTAAAGAAGTTATAATAAACACACAAATCCTATTGCACACGTGTGTTCTTTAGTGTGGTGTGACTCCCTTATCATAAAGTATTCTAGATGTGTAGTCAGTTTTGTGGGACATTTGATAAGACAGATACACAGGCATTATTTCTTCTTCCATACTTTGCATCCTTTTGAAATTACTACTGTATGAATAAACGCACAGAGTCTTGCACTGTTACAACAAGGGAAGGGGAAGAGGAAAACTAGTCCTCCAGAGCCATAACACCCATGGCACCAAAGTTTTTCCCTGTTTCCCTAACGTGAAACAGACAGTAGCAATTGCTTGCTACCCTTTGGATGGGACACTAGTGCCTGTCGCAAAGTACTTTCCACCAGATCTGACCCAGATAACTAATCACTGCTTTGTGGAAGGGGGGGGGGGGAGTCAGAAAAAAGATCTTGACTGTACCTGGGATCGGTTTCAGTCCCTTTGCTTTTGAAGCAAGTGCTCTATCAACTGAGCTATCCAGACCCTCAGAATAGTAACGATAGGCCACTACAGATTTCGGTTATGAGCAGATCGGAAATAAGCAAGACAAATGATAATTTTTAAAACGTCAAGTACTCATAATGGTACTGTCATGAATAATGAAAGAATTGTAAAAATTTGAACTAGATTGTAAGATAAAGAAGGCAGGCTATCTGTATTCCCATATGACTACAACATGATGTGTTTTTAGGGAGCCAGCTATTTATAAAGGCTCTTTAGATTATTTTATGACTTCCATAACTTTGTGCATCTTACCCCTTTTTTTCTCCTCTAACTATTGACCATAATTTATGTCTTTGTTATTTTGTTATTTTTGTTGTTGTTGTTGTTATTATTATTATTATTATTATTATTATTATTATTATTATTATTATTATTATTATCATTATTATTGTTGTTGTTATTATTATTATTATTATTATTATTATTATTATTATTGTTATTATTATTATTATTATTATTATTATTATTATTATTATTATTATTATTATTATTATTATTATTATTATTATTATTATTATTATTATTATATTATTATTTTTTATTATTATTATTATTATTATTATTATTATTATTATTATTATTATTATTATTATTATTATTATTATTATTATTATTATTATTATTATTATCATTTTCATCATCATTAAACTGTTCACTACCATAGGTGCAATAGTGGCTATTCTTGATGGCTTTTCTCGACTTCGCTTAAAGCAGAATATAATATTAACAAAATGATCCATTGTGTTTTCATTTTATTTCACTTTTTTCTTCCCTATATCTTCCTTTTATTATTTGCATATATATCTGTTTTGTTCCTCTCATTTTTGTTTTACTATTTATAAAGAGAAAAATTATTTTAATCTGGTTTTAATTATCTAAAGATTTAAGATATCTTTTTTTCTTTCTTCTTTCTCTATTTAGTTATTAGAATCCACTGTGTTAGTTTATCATTCGTCATATGTCTACGATAGTAGCTTTTGATTATACTATATCGTTTTTTGCTACAGTCTCCTAGAAAAAGAACAATTTATAATATGTGTTTGTTGTAAATGTACTTTTTATATTCTTATATTATCACCTTTTCGTTAGATCGTGATTAATGTTTTGTTTCTTCTTTCTACTTAATAATTTTATAATAATGAATGGTATTTATAAAGTGCCAATCCCCACAAACTGGGTGTAGGTACATCTAACTTGACATCTAATATTTTGTCATTAATGATTTCTCCATATTCATTTTGTTTTTCAATTTGACCTGAATGAGTGTACTAATTCTATCATAAAGCATTTGATAAAATTTATCTTTATCTTCTGTAGGGCAGGGGGGTGGAGTTAAAATTTTGCTGAGGCATGTGTTTTAATGAGTAGAAAGTAAAAAACAAAAAAAATAAATATTATAACAGCTTCGAAGAAAAGAACAAAATACCAAACAACCACTGAATGTTCAGGATAAAAGCCCTTCTTCAGCCAATAAAGAATAAAAACATTAATACATCACTTGAAATGCAGACAGATGGCAGGGAAATCGTTGGCACGTCTTGTATTAGGATTTATTAAATTATTAGGGCTCAATAGGATTTCAAAATCCTATTGAGTCCTAATGACTTAATAAATCCTAATACATAGAGCACATTTCCACTCGTTGAATAGTGATTTGATTTGACAATCTTTACAGTGTTTTTCCTCTCCTACTTTCTTTCCTGTTACTTTTCTATTAACGACGATTTAAAGAAAAAATTTATTTTACCTTTAACGTTACAATGAGCCTGTGTACCATTTTTCTTGTCTCGGAATGTTCTATTTGAAATTCCTACATGCAAATGTTTCCCATCTATCTTATCCATTACAGACGCTTTATCAGCATCATGAGAGCTGCGTAGCCAAACGTGAGAAAGCATGCTCTTTTCTCTCTAATGTTTTCTATTCCATGGAAATTCTGTGGCTGGGACTACTACCCTTAATTCATTTCCATAGTTTATATATATATATTTAATATTTACTATAACAATGTGGCTAGTATCGAAGTATTCTTTGCAAAATAAATAAATAATTTTATCTGTTATCATTTTAGTCATTTCCATGCTTCGGTAGCTTCTATTGAAGACTTATTCCTCACACACACACGAGCCTTCCCACCCATATTGCCCATAATAAAAAGCTTTACTGTGCTAGAAATGATGGTCCTAATTCATTCATGGTTTACAACTTATCACTTTTTAATGTGGGGAAAGGAGAGGGGAGGGGGGCTTGACGACATTTTCTGTTTTCCACAAGATTAATTTTTTGTTTGTTGGGGAGATGGGAGTTATTCATACATTATTTTCTTTTTTTTTTTTTTTGAGGGGGGGGGGGGGGGGGGTGTGGGTGTGAGAGTTTTTTTATGTCTATATTGCTATATTGTGGTTGTACTTTATGCAACTAAAAGCTATCATTACTTGTGAAGTCTTGTGCATTAAGGGAACTAAATTGTTGAAAACAGACACGTCTTCTTCTCTTGTTTTTGTTTTTTATCCTCTCTTTTCTTTTGTTCTTCATTCTTTATTTTAAAATTTATTTTGGTATTATCGGTTAACAAAGACAACTTGTTATCATATACACACCTACAAATAATATCGTAATATGGAATATGTGTAAAAACCAGTATTATTATTATTATTATTATTTTTATAATACAATATACTTGAATTTATTTTTATCCTTATCTGATTTGCTCTAAAGTGTTACTGGTAACAAGTTTTCTTCTTCTTCTTCTTCTTCTTCTTCTTCTTCTTCTTCTTCTTTTTCTTCTTCTTCTTCTTCTTCTTCTTCTTCTTCTTCTTCTTCTTCTTCTTCTTCTTCTTCTTCTTCTTCTTCTTCTTCTTCTTCTTCTTCTTCTTCTTCTTCTTCTTTCTTCTTCTTCTTCTTCTTCTTCTTCTTCTTCTTCTTCTTCTTCTTCTTCTTCTTCTTCTTCTTCTTCTTCTTCTTCTTCTTCTTCTTCTTCTTCTTCTTCTTCTTCTTCTTCTTCTTCTTCTTCTTCTTCTTCTTCTTCTTCTTCTTCTTCTTCTTCTTCTTCTTCTTCTTCTTCTTCTTCTTCTTCTTCTTCTTCTTCTTCTTCTTCTTCTTCTTCTTCTTCTTCTTCTTCTTCTTCTTCTTCTTCTTCTTCTTCTTCTTCTTCTTCTTCTTCTTCTTCTTCTTCTTCTTCTTCTTCTTCTTCTTCTTCTCTTCTTCTTCTTCTTCTTCTTCTTCTTCTTCTTCTTCTTCTTCTTCTTCTTCTTCTTCTTCTTCTTCTTCTTCTTCTTCTTCTTCTTCTTCTTTAAAAAATGATATTATAAAAACCAAGATAAAAGTCCCTGTCATCGATTTCCATGATTTTAGTTGTTAGTTGGAAAAGAAATCCTTTTAATTGACATCACCATTTTTTTTTTCTTCTCATTTTATGTTCTTTGTTGTTGGGAATCCAAGTTGTTTATATCTTGTTTTAAATCTCATCTCATTAAATTCTAGGTGTACACATTAGCAGGTCTGATAACCTCAATTATGGGCCTGATTTAACATTGTTGTAATGGACAATATTTTGCTATGGCTTGAGAGTATTTATAATAATAATAATAATAATAATAATAATAATAATAATAATAATAATAATAATAATAATAATAATAATAATAATAATAATAATAATAATAATAATAATAATAATAATAGTAATAATAAAAGATTCTTATAGGATGCATGGTATCCTCAACAATGAGGCTCTTGGTGTTTTAAATTACATTGACACAAAACAATATAGAAAGTACATGACATCAAAAAAGAAATGTTTTCAAGGATTTCTTGAAAACAGACAATGATTCAGATTCTCAGATGCTCTGTGGAATGGTGTTCCATACAGACGGACCAAAGTTACAACGAGGCCATAACAATTTCGGTTATCAGACCTGCATATAAGTACACGATAGTTAAATTACTTGTTGTTTTCATCGTTTTGACTGACATGTTTGTTGTTCAATACTGAAAAGCTTTTTTTCATTGACGAAATGAATGGGGAAAGACTTTCAGAGAAATTATAGTTATATCATTTCGATGTAATGACCTAAAAGCATTCTAAGAGCTATAGAACTTTGGAATTTAAAAATATATATATTTAAGAGAAAAGAGTGCTTGTTACTCTTTGGATATGGCTTCTGTCCATCGTACGTTAATGGGAATACTCAGTTGATATAGAATTGTAAAATGTATTAAACAAAAATTAGTATAACAGCTTTAAAAAAAAAGAGAGAACAAAATACCAAACGAATAACATTTTGGGCTCAAAACCCTTCTTCAGCGAACAACATAAAACAATAAAAACTTAAAAACCCTGGAAGATGGCATCTTAGTATCTCTTTAACTCTTTCAAGGACATGTCAAATATTATTTTCTTTCTTTTTTTTTTTTTCTTTTTTTTTTTTATTACTATTAATTTTCTTTCATAGTTTTGTCTATTGTGACGTACTTTCTCCATAAGATGTGACAGGCCAACCCAACCCACCCTAACACCACTGCTGGATTGACATATGGGTCCATAAAAACCTCAACACAATCTACCCCATTGCTTGTGAATTGAGTGATCTATTGAGTGAACTATTGGGAGCATCTGCATCTCTATGAGCAATACAAATCTTCTTCTTCTTCTTGTTCTCTCAGCTTATCCCGCATTTTGCAGGGTTGTCATAATGAATGCCACATCTCCATGCATCTCGGTTTATGGCATCATCTTCCTCCAGGTCCAGTTCTGTCATATCGTCCTTTACCCTATCCACCCATCTAGTCTTCTATGATCAATACAAATACATATATTCTATATCTCAAAATAATTAGATCACCAGTGTTATTTATTGAGACTTAGGTATCAACATTATAAATTGCTCTGAACTGACAAATGCTGACACTAAGTGAGATTTGGATATATATATATATATTTCTTTTTTTGCTTAGTATATTTTCGTCCTGCACGTTTGCCAACCTTTTAACAAATAAATAACAATGTGAAATTGAATGTAAACTCATAGCTGCCAACCGTTCCGTTAAAAACGGATTTGTTCCGTATTTGACTTCCTGAGTCCGTAAGTCCTTATTTTTAGCTTAAAATCCGTATTTTGTAATTTTTGACTAATTTGTGGTAAAAAAGCCATGTGAGCCTAATGAATTATTATTATTGATCCATTATTATTACTATTACTACTACTATTATTGTTATTATTATTATCATTATTATTGGTGTCCAGTGAGAGCATAATCTCCATTTGTGTAGCTCTTTAATTTGAATTATGCCTCTATCATAAATGATTTTCAACAATTAAAAAAGTTCCATTCGTTTATATGACGCCTGTATTCTACTCAAACCTTTCATAATGTATTGGAGATTTGCATAGAATATGGATGTTAGCCTCGATATACTTTGAATATTCTAAGACAGTATTGATACTTTCACTATTTGTTACAAATAGTATTTTAATTAAGAATAAAATTAAATCCACCTCTTTGATTGGAAGGTATTCAATCAGAAAATCAATTGCTTATATTGATTAAGCATGACAATGATTATTTCCCTTTATTAATTTATGAAATATATAAATTTAATCCCTTTAAAAACATCTTCATCTGATTTTAATTAATTTTTTTTCAAGCAAGCTTTTGTAACGGTTTAGGTTAAAAAAAAATAAGTATACATTTTTAGGTGTGTTTATCTTGTCAAATTAAAGAAGTAGGAATTCTCTAATATTTAGAGGTACATTTTACTATAACTACTATTATAGTATACTACTTAAAGACCATTATGTTGCATGAAAGAAAACATATATGCAATCGTCTACTTTTTATCTGAACTCACCTAATTTTTACCCCAAAACGCCCTCTCAAGTGATGTACCAGGTTGGCAGTTATGCATTTCTAACCATCTTAAGTTATTTCATTTATTTTACAATTGTGCTTCTTGTGTATTGGTCCTTCTCAAAGTTGAGGCAGTTGAATTCTTTCTTTATATTGTCTGTTCTGAAATTTTGATCTCATTGTGGAAAGTGTCATTTTAACGATTCAAATGTGCTGGTACTAAACCCAATAATTTAGCAACATTTGGACTGGCCTCTGTTATCTCAATCTTGTTAGTGTTAGTAATAGTAATTAAAAAGGCTGACTTTTATATGTTGCGATTCGATGAAGGGGGGGGGGGGGCTTCGGGGGCGGCACACGTCGTCCCCTCATCCCGGGCCAAATGAGCGTTCCTTATTTTATTTTTGAAAAGTTGGCAGCTATGTAAACTTCAATTTAATATATGAAAACAGATAAAGTGGACGTTTTGGGTTTCCCCTTTATCAACAAAACAGGATGAATGAAACACTGCAGACGAATGAGATAATGTG
The DNA here is from genome assembly GCF_034508935.2 of Berghia stephanieae. Taxonomy (NCBI): domain Eukaryota; kingdom Metazoa; phylum Mollusca; class Gastropoda; order Nudibranchia; family Aeolidiidae; genus Berghia; species Berghia stephanieae. Next base: position 28,169,617 of record NC_088365.1, read on the forward strand.
GGAGTGGCGTTGTTAAGACAGAACAATGCCTCTACCACATTATCTCATTCGTCCGTAGATAAAGGGGAAACCTGAAACGTCCACATTATTTATTTTTGTATATTAAATTGAAGCTTACATTATCATTCAATTTCACATTGTTATTTATTTCTTTGAGCTTCAAGCAGCAACATTTACACAACTTTTAACAGGGATGTGAAATTTCTTTCAAATCAGAATTAATTTGCTTCATTATTCAACCGATGAAAAGCAACAAACCTGACCATTTTATTACATCATGTCTTATCATATCATATCGTATCAATAATAGGGCTTTAACTCACTCAATCATAGAGATTTTTGCTACTTTTCAAAATTAGAAAAAAATGTATTAAAAAATGAGCATGTACATAGATAGTTTTATTCAGCTATCATTAAAATGTAAAAACTAAAAGCATTAGCTTTGATACTACGCCTATAGTTGGTCTCAGAAAAATGTAATAAATAGACATGGGGTAAAAGTAATCTGGGTAAACTACGGATATAGTCGGTGTTAGGGTTGAGTGAGTTAACTTTCTCCTTACCGACTATTTTCAAGCTTTTTTACTGAAATACTATACTGATCCAACACACACACACAAAAATAAATTTAATAACTCATTTTCAAAAGCAAAAAGAGCACATTCTACATAATATTGTTGAGCAAAACAAGCTTTACAAAATAGCATTAAATATTTGTTAATTTAACAAAGGGTTTTCTTAGAAATTTTTGTGATTTCTAAAACAAATCTGACCTAGAAAAATGTTGTTTGCATCGTAACTAATGTGACGATTTTCATACGGTTGGTAAGGAAAGGGTTAAAATGGACCAGGTGTTCCTTAAATGCTCTTAAAACACAAGTAACAATATATTGGACATGATCCCAGCCCTCTCATTGGAAAACCTTATCATTTCTTAGTGAATACGTAATCGTTGAATAATGCTTTGAACGAGTTGAATAAAGATTTTATTCAACGATTGCAGAATATTTTCGCACATTTTATTGGTGTGAAATAAGGTGTAAAAGACAGCTGATTGGTAATTATAAATAATCTTTTAGTGCACATGAATACAAATCCAACGTTTTTAGTTTTGGGTCAAATTGTCATTCAAGCAGAAGGAGAAAGCCACAAATTATGGTAAATAGAAGTAATAATACCATACCATTTGGTTACAAAATATCTAATAATCTTACTTGGAGAGGTGGAATAGACATATTCTTCCATTTCTTTGTATTTATTAAACTCATGTATTTTTTATTGTGCAATAACACATACTCGCAAGATCATTGTGTTATCGGGCATGATAAAAATAACTCGTTAAATAAATACAAAGAAATGAAAGAATCGTATATTACACATTGCATATTCTTTGAGATAAAAGATATTAGAAAGGGGGGAAATCAGATAGAAGTAAAGATGAAAATGTGAAAATAAAATATTTTTTTGTTATAGACATAAAATTATGAATGCAGAGTTGTAAAGAGTTAATACATTCCTTGGAATTATTAGATATGAAGGTTAATTCCAATAACCATGAAATAATTACCCAAACCCTATCCCCATAGGGATTTCTCCAAAGGGTGCATACATCATTATCTTTTTCTGTCCTTCCTTTTCTTTGCTACCTTAGCTTTCATATAAAACATATAATATTTATTATTACAATTTCATTTACAGCCGATTGGTTTTGGACTTCTTTTCATTCATAATTCTAACTCATGTCTTGGTGGTGGTGGTGCTTGATTTACTCTTGTACATGTATCTGATTCCAGTAAATTCCTTTGTTTAGTATGTTTTGTTGTTTTTCATTTGTTTGTTGTTATTGTTTTATAATAATTTTTTTTGTCGTTCTTTTTCCATGTGTTCCTTAATTTTGTTCTATTTCTATTTTGTTTCTATCGTTTAAGAAAATAAATTTTGTTTTTATTTATTTATTTTGATTTTTTGTATATATTTTATTTTTAATTACTTTAAAACGTCCCTACTCAATTCCTGAATTAATACCCATGATTCCAGCATATATCTCAGACATTAACAAGTTGCGTATTGCTCCATGGGTGAGATGCATGTCTATTGCAAATGAGTTTCTGTCAGATCTATTAACTCAGCTGCCCATTCGCTGCTGGACGGTCAGGATGGAAGGAGGAGGGGGCAGGGTGTTAAAAAAAGTTTTGATGACACCCAAGATCGATTCTAGCCCTTTCGCTTGTGGGGCCAGTGTTCGACAACTAAGCTCTTGGATCTCCTTCCCAGAAAAGATTACTGTCATTTTTGTGTGGCTACAGTTCCAAAGTTTCAACGTATTGCTTTGTACACATATTATTGTGCAGAGCTTATCAGAGCTTTTGTTAATATCAAGAGCAGGAGTGGCCCTATCTCACCCCACTTTGCAAGATTTGTTAATGAATTTTAAGTGATATTAATCCTACTAAATAATAAATTCTTTGAAATCTTCTTTTCAGTGATATGCATTGTTTATCATATAACTATCCATTTAATTATGTTTAGAACTTTGTTGTTGTTAGGGTGCAGTGTGGCTCAGCGGTACGGTCTTTGCTTTGTACCAAGTTCGATAACCTGCTGCTGCACTGTGTGGCCTGGAGCAAGTCACCTTGCCCTAGCTCAATTTGCGGCACTGTGCTGCAGCTGACACCTAGGTTATTCCAGTCTTCCCTTGGAAAAGACTCTAGAGACAAATTTTGCCCATGGGATAAATATTATTAGACTTTGAATTAGATGTAGCCATTATTTTTAATTAGATTTTTTTTTTCAAATATAGCCAAGATCTTTTTCTCTTTCAGTAAATTGAAAAATTACACATATTCCTCCCCCTTTTCATAAAACATTTTGTCTGACAAGGATATCAAGAAAGTACATTGTCGAGAATGATGGAGGTTAATGAACATTTTGAAATGTCATTTTTTAAAATATATATAGACTGTGGAGTAAATGCCTGAAGTCTGTGCTTTTCATGTGGATCTGGGATCGAATATTTACAATTTATATTTAGATATGAAAACTAGTAAGAATAAACATTATTCTTTAGTTTGTGTGCCTATCTGAGAACAGAATGGATTAAACGCAAACTAGAGCTCCACATGTTTTGTGTTGTCCTGATAGCTCAGTTGGCAGGACACTCGCTTCACGTGCAAAGGGACTGAGATCAATCCCGATAGCAGTCAGAATTTGTTTTCTGACCCTCCTGTCCACCCAGTAGTGGAAAGTACTTTACAATACATTAGCATCTTGTCCAAAGGGTAGCAAGCAATAGTTATTATTGGTTTAAAGCTATGGAAACCAGGATAAACTCTGGCCCCATGGGCCTTATGACTTTGAATGACTGCCTTTTATTGTGTGGTTGTTCCAGTGCCATATGTGATGCATTTAAAACTTGTTATGTTGTCGTTACAGGTTTAAATAGATAGAAAGATACTGGTCTATGTAAAAAAATTAAAAAAAGCATTGAATGTTCCCGATGCTGTGTTGTATTTCTATGTCCATTCATTGAATGCATTGTTACATGTATATCTTTGGAAATATCATTTTACTGCATGTTTTGGGATCAGAATTTTTTATTTTTTTTACTTATTACGATACAAATTCGTGAAGGTAAGATGCTATCATCGTGCAATGCTGGTTATATAGATTAGTTTATTGGATATAGGTTGATAGGAAGATGGATTATGTTGTGAGTGGATAATTTTGTGTGTGTGTGTGTGTGTGTGTGAGAGAGAGTGTGTGTTTATGTATATACACATGTGTGTGTGTGTGTGTGTTTGTTTGTGCGTTAGTGAGGAAATTGATATGATGAGGAGAAGATAAGCCTGTGTGGTTTCCATTTTCTGCTTCTATTTTTTCCAGGGAATGGGGAGGGTGTTTTTTTAAATTTTTGTTTATTTTGTTTTGTTTTGTTCTATATGTGATACATAATCTCAAAACAGGACTGTGTCGGGATGGAATTGGAATTTAGAAGTTTAAGATGATAGAAAATACGAACTTTAAGTTTTTTCTAATGCATGAAAGTATATTTTTCTCTCCACCATACCAAATTGAACTTAACCTCAGGGTTCATATTTGTGGTTAGTAATTTCAATTTCCTGGCCATACTTCTTTGAGAGGGTTGGTCAGATATTAATTAAGTCGCCTGCAGTTATTTTGGTGTTGTATTTTTGTGAATGTGTGGTTATATTTATTTGTTGTTGCCTGCACGTCTATATCTGAAAAAGAAAACAAAAAAAAAAAAACAAACAAACGAAAAACTGCAGTTTAACTTCATATGTAAAATTGTGTTATTAGAAAGCTGATTGGTTTCTTCCATCTCTTTGATTAGTATATCCTGGATTGGGTTGGTGCTGTGTTTGTGTTTTGTTTTGGTTTGTTTTTTTAGAGTTTTTTGGTGGAGAGGAGGGGGGTTTTATAAACATTTTTGGAGTTTTTTTTCTTTGGATGGGTAGGGGAGTGTTTTATATGTTTTTATTAGTTGCATTTTTTTTTAATGTCACTGTTTTTTGGTGGTTTTTTTTTTTTAATTTTTTTTTTATTTATTTTGGTTTTTTTTAAATATGTTCGTCTCCTTTAAATTCCCTTTTTACATTATGAGGTGAATAGATTTTGAGGTCATCACCAATTTGATAGTCTTATGTCAATTTATTCTTTGGGCTTGACCCAGAAAAGGAAGTAATAGAAATGTGTCGCTGTATGATTTTTAAAAAAAAATTTTAATTGTAAAGAATCTTAAAACTATATGTTTATCATTGAAGACTACGCCTCATAAAGTAGAGTAAATGAACAAAATAAATAAATCCTGGTGATACCAAGCTACTAGAAGCTGTGGACTGTAAAAAGTAAGAAACAAAAATAAATATAACAGCTTCAAAAAATAACAAAATACCCAACATTTTGGGCTCAAAACCCTTCTTCAGCCAACAACAAAGAAAAAAAATAATAAAGACATAAATACATTACTAAATTTCAGAATGACGACAGAGAAATTTTGTAGGTCCTCTCTGTCGTCTATCTGGAATTGAGTAATGTATTTATGTCATTATTGTTTGATTGTTGTTGGATTATTGAAGAAGGATTTTGAGCCCGAAACAATCCGTTTTGGGTATTTTGTTCTTTTTTTAAGCTGTTATATTCAATTTTGTTTATTGCTTTTTACAGTCCACGGCTTCTAGCAGCCTAGTATCCCATGACTTGTTTACATTTCATATGATTTAGCATCGAGCACGCTTTGCATATAACATCATGCAGAACACTCCCCATCATAGTTTTTTTCTATTGTAACTGGTGTAACACAGATGCTATAGGAAATCACTGGCTTTAAGCTAGCCACACACTGCGATCAACTCAAAAATTTATTTGATTATTTTGATTGACAAATTATTTAATTTTTCTATTTCAATGCTTCGTTACATTTAGATTGATCTTTTTTCACACTTTTATTACAAATGATAGCCTGTTTTTTTTTTCAGAGTTAGATATTTCTATTTTCACTGGTCGATGTGATGACTCAAGCTTGGTGTGAAACAAAGAGGGATTCTCCTTGAACTTTTATATAGTGCGATATCCACTAAAGGTGCTCAAAGCACTTTACAGGGGGTACCTAGCCAACAGCAACATTTAACACGTAACATTGTAAAATTGTCCAACAGGTGTCATATCTCGTCCTACTTGTTTAGTGTCGTTGTTGGCTAGGGATCTGTTGTAAATCACTTTGAGAACATTAAGTGGACTTTTCACGATATAAATGCTCAAATTTGAGGAGGGTGGGGGGAGGGAGTGGATTAAGGTGTGCCACATGAATGCTGTTGCATTATATTAAATAAGTAAAAAAGTAGTTCTTCAGATCCATTACACTCTTGGGGTTGGACTTTGTCCCAGTTTCCATAGCGTGAAGCAGACAATAGACATTGCTTGCTACCTTTGGATGCTAGTCTGTATTGCAAAGAACTTTCCACCAGATCTAACAGACCAAGCTACCCAATCATTGCTGGGTGGACAGAGGGGTCAGAAAAAGAAATGTCAACTTGACCCAGGATGGATCTCGGTCACATTGCGTGTGAAGCGAGTGCTCTACCAACTGAACTATCGGGATCCCCGCACTTTATTTTATAAATCACACTTTTTGAAAAATAAAATATATTTTTATTGCATATCCCATTCATTGACACTCGTGTCATATACGTCTATGTATCTATATAAACATTTTTTTTATCATTTTATCCTCAGCATCTGCAGCACTGCCACCACCACCACCACCACCGCCTGGAGGGGCACCTCCCCCACCACCGCCTCCTGCATCAGCACCACCACCACCGCCTCCCCCTTCATCCGGGGGTGGGGGTGGTGGAAATGATCGAGGAGCCTTGCTGAGTTCCATCAGCAGTTTCTCCAAGACTGGACTCAAAGCCACTAAGACCAATGACCGTAGCGCTCCTAAAGTATAGATAGTATGAAGTTGACGTTACTCAGGTCTTTGTTATATTTTTTTTTGCCATTCGCGTTTATTAGTAATTCTCACAAAACTGTATTAACCAGACTATAAACGTTCAAGGTTACGCATAGTTTTGTGTGTTGGTCCGTTATATTTCCGGATGGCAATGTTGTGAGCTTCTTAGTTAAGTGCATACAATCTATAAGCAGTTTGCTTGTTTGTCTATTTTCCTATAAGATAAATTATGAATAGGGCAGAGAAGTCGTGACGTCAGACCTTCTTTTCTTCTGGTTCCAAACTCTTTGGAAGTGTGTATGTAAGCAGTTCATTGGAGGACTAATGTGTAGGTTATGTAATGAATCACACGGTGGCATAACTTTTAGTAGCAGGATGTATCGGCAGATTTTTAAGATTACAAGACGTAAAAGAGTGAGGATAGATGATCTTTATTGACAACCAGCATGTATTCAGACTAGAAAATAAGACACCATCACTCTCAAACCAGAAGATCAATAACACAAGGTATACGTTCAGTCCTATGGAAGAGTGGTTTTACACTTCCAATGAGATTGGAACCAGATTTTGACATTACACTTTTGTTCCCTATTGCAACAATTTAGTAGGTATCTTTAATAGCAGGATTGAAAGGGAGCATGAATGGAGCAGCTGTTCTATGAATTAGTTTACCATTGCCCCCATGGGAATTCTCCTCCCTATTCTTGGGAATTAGTTGAAAGATGCTAAATGAAAAAAGATAGATAAATATAGACTTTTATATTTTGCCAGCACCTCTACAAAATGAATGATTTTACAACTGCCCGTGAAAGCTGGAGTGAGATCCTATTGACGTGTACATATATGCTGGTCTGACATCCAAACCCACTTATGGGCCTAGTTTAACGTTGTATGGACAATATTTTGTGTCATTTTTTGAGATTTTCATAACAACAATGAGCCCATAAGGAATTGAGTTATCAGACCAGCATATAAATGCATGAGGATCCTGTTTTTCACTGCAGGTGTCCGTGTGGAATGCCGTACCGTAGAGCAGTTGTGAATCAGTTGATTTCTAGGTGCAAAGAGAGTATACCCTGTTTTCACCCATTGAAAGAGGGATCATTTTGATAGCCAAGGACGCCAATCTGGTAACCTATAACTTTTTCTCAAAGGGGAACTCCATTCCAGCTTTCGCAATGCAAAAATAAGAAAACTGCTTTAAAAAAAAAAAAAGAACAAATTAGTTAACACAGAACATTTCATCTCTTAACCCTTCTTCAGCCAACAACAAAAAACTGCTAAAACAGTAATACGTCTTGTATTCATTCATAGAGGAGAAAAATTTCCTTCACGTTTAGTCAATGTATGATTATTATCGTTGTTGCTTTCATGATTATTGTTGTCATTAATATTTCATTGTACTATGACTGGGTGGGGTTCCTGACCTCCCATAGTGGGCAGGGAGGTACATACTGTGTCTTCTATCCCCTTATAATGTTATCCAACATGCTTTCCGTCTTTGTCTTGGAATGAGATTACTTGGTTTTGTCCTGGCCCTGGCCGGAGTCCTAGCTGGGAGGGAAACAGTCAAATGCATAGTCATTGTTTTGGGAGATGATATTTTTTTCCTTGTAAATCATCTCTCTTTCATGTATTATTATATTTGTTATTTTGAATGTATAATGTAAGCTTTTGAGTGTATTCCTCTTTGTTGGATTTTGTGCTTGTGTCCGGATGAGACTTATAGGTGATCTCATAATAAGTACATTGGTGGTATGCTCTTGGAATCTACATCTGATCTCTATTTGTTCCCAGTTCCCCTATGTCTTACTTTTTCTTGGGTGCTTTAATTGTAATTCTATAACTTTTTACTATCCCATTTTCTTCCTTTTTACTGGCTCTGATATAATGTAATTGTGTTGCAAGTGCCGTAAAACCCTAAAAAACAAAACAAAAAATTGTACTATGAACTTTGTACATTTATGATTCATTCAATCATGAACAAATTTCAATAACTTCAGTATTCTATGATAGTAATTCTCAACTTAAGATTGCTGTATTGATATACTTTTTCCTTACATTCAAAGTTGTGTAAAACTGTCTGAATGATACAATGCAAGCTATGTGAGATTTTGTAGTTATAAATTATTGTATAAGGTATTCAAAGGATAATTCCTATGTTAAGACTTTAATAAGATAAGAAAGATAAGGACAACATGGATTTGACTTAAAATTTCACCGTTTGAAAAAAAAAAATTTAATAAAGAACATTTAAGCTGTTTTTGTTCATTTTAGCTCTTTTTGTTGTTGGCTGAAGAAGGGTAAATTTCCACTTTTAGTATTTTGTTCTTTTTTTTTCGAAGCTGTTGTACTCACTGTTTGTTAGATATTTTCAAAGGCAGTGGATATTACCGTCATTTCTATTGTTGATTGTAAATGAACTTTTAAAAAGTCGTATTTTTACTCATTTATTTGAAATTTTCCCCTTTGTCTCTTTTTATTATCATTTTCCCCAAGAAGTTTTGTGCTTTATCAATAGTTTTAATATTTTTATCTTTTAGTTTAACCAAATCATCCAAAGGCTTTCCTTTTTTTTGTTGGTTTTTTTTTTCTTGTATGTTTTTATTTTATTTGTTGTGTTTTTTGTTTGTTTGTTTGTTTTGTTGGGTTTTTTGGTTTTTAAAATTTTTTATTATATTTTCTTTTCTTTTATGGGTTAAAACGTAAAGGTTGTGGTGATGTTAGAGTTACAATTCTAGATAATTTCATTCTCAATAATTTGCATTGCATTTGGTGAAACATGAAGTAAGATGGATGATCCTCATTTTCTGTATATTATTATTATTATTATTATTATTATTATTATTATTTGTTTTATTGTTGTTATTATATGTTATTAATATCATAATTGTTGTTGTTATTTATAATTTTTATTATTTATTATTATTATTATTATTATTATTATTATTATTATTATTATTATTATTATTATTTATTATTATTATTATTTATTATTATTATTATTTTATTATTATTTTATTATTATTATTATTATTATTATTATTATTATTATTATTATTATTATTATTATTATTATTATTATTATAGACAAGTTAAAATTACAGCAGAACAAATACTTTTCGGTCTGTTTAAAAAAAAAAAACAACAACAAAAAAACAAAGTCAATTTTACGACTAGTCAGATTGAAGATTTGTAATTGTAAATAACAGTTATGAAATGTTGTCATAATTGCAACTTGATAACTCATTGATCATCCAGACCATCCATGTGCGTTGCATTGTATAATTAAATGCTTTTTAGATTTTGCATTTCACTCATTTTCAAGAGGGGCTCGATGTGAGCTATACTGCATTACAGCATCTATAATCCTGGCATATATAAGGCTTATCTAAAATATATCGTAAAACATTTATCTTATATTCTGTATGAAATATTTCAAAAGTGCCATTTGTCTAATTATAATAGCCATCTGCATTTGTGTTTCCCCCAACTTTCAATTTGTCAAATACTTTTCAGTAATTACTTCACAGGAAAAGTAGAGAATGGTGGGGGATGCCTGAACCCTGGGGTTGTGAAAATACTAATGAAAGAGTGATAATGGAGAGGCTTCGATAGGGAGCAATAGAGACAATGGACGTTTTGGGTACAAACCCTTCATCAGCACAACAATAAACAAATGAACATTTCTTTCAATTGTTTTCCACGTTCATTTGTTTATTGTTGTGCTGACGAAGGGTTTGTAACCGAAACGTCCATTGTCCGTATTGTTCCCAATCTCCATTATCACTCTTTCATTAGTAACTACTTCATCGCCATCATGGGGGTTATTAAGTTTGAGAAGCAAAAAGGTACTTGTTGTATCTTCTGTCCCTCTGTTTCTGTTTTCCAATTGCTTTCTGTCTTAGTCTTGGAACGATATTACTTGGTTTTGTCCTGACTCTGGCTAGAGTCCTTGGCTGGGAGGGAAACAGTCAAATGTATAGTTATAGTTTTAGGAGATGATATTTTTTTCCATGTAAATCATTTCTTTGTTATGTACCGTAATTTTTTTTTTTTTTTAACTTATGATTTGTAGACATTTGAGTGAATTCCTCGTTGTGGGATCTTGTGCTTGTGTCCGGGTGAGACTTGTAGGTGATCTCAAACTAAATACACTGATAGTATGCTCTTGGAATCTACATCTGTTCCCTTTTTAACCATTTCCCCTTTGTCTTACTTTTCCCTCACGTCCTTTTAATTGTACATCTAGAATGTTTTAACTAACCAATTTTCTTCCTTTTTACTGGCGCAATATGACTCAAATGTGTTGCAAGCCCCGTAAAACCCTTAATAACAAATAATCAAAACCAAACAGCAATATGCCATCATCCTATATGTATTCTTTACCCATTCTTTCAAATGTTTGTACAGCTTAAAAACTATCCTTATTATTTTAAGACTCTCTCCCATAACTGAAAACCACTGGGTGGGGATACTGACCTCCCATAGCGGGCAGGGAGGTACATACTGTGTCTTCTATCCCCTTATATCTGTTATCCAACATGCTTTCTGTCTTTGTCTCGGAATGAGATTACTTGGTTTTGTCCTGGCACTGGCCTGAATCCTAGCTGGGAGGGAAACAGTCAAATGCATAGTTATTGTTTTGGGAGATGATATTTTTTTCCTTGTAAATCATCTCTCTGTTATGTATTATTATTTTTATTTTGAATGTATAATGTAAGCATTTGAGTGTATTCCTCTTTGTTGGATTTTGTGCTTGTGTCTGGATGAGACTTGTAGGTGATTTCAAACTAAGTACATTGGTGGTATGCTCTTGGAATCTACATCTGATCCCTATTTGTTCTCAATTCCCCTTTGTCTTACTTTTTCTTGGGTGCTTTAATTGTAATTCTAGAACTTTTTACTATCCCATTTTCTTCCTTTTTACTGGCACTGATATAACCTAAATGTGTTGCAAGCGCCGTAAAACCCTTAAAAACAAACAAAACAAACAACTGAAAACCAGAGGTAGTTTTGTGATGAAGATAGTATGGGACAGCATGGTTCAGCAGTACGGTCTTTGCGTCATACTTGAAAGGTACCGAGCTTGAATACCCGCTACATTGTTGTGTGGCCTTGAGCAAGTCACCTTGCCCTAGCTCAGATGACAGCGCTGCACTGCGGCTGATGCCTGGGTTATTCCAGTCTTCCCTTGGAATAGACCTAGAGACAAATTTCCCATATGGGATGAATAAAGGGAATTTGATTTATTTATTTTTAATATACCCAATTAATTGAAGAGTAGTTTTCCAAAATTAGTTAAATAACAATGTGAAATTGAATGTAACTGGGTGGGGTTCCTGACCTCCCATAGTGGGCAGGGAGGTACTTGCTGTGTCTTCTATCCCCTGGTATCTGTTTTCCAATTGCTTTCTGTCTTTGTATTGGAATGAGATTACTTAGTTTTGTCCTGACCCTGGCTGGAATCCTTGGATGGGAGGAAAACAGTCGAATGTATACTTTTAGTTTTGAGGGATGATATTTTTTATCTTGTAAATCATCTCTCTGTTATGCTCTGTATTATGTTTTGTTATGTTAAGTTTTGTTTATGTTATTTATGATTTGTAAACATTTGAGTGTATCCCTCTTAGTGGGGGCCTGTGCTTGTGTCTGGATGAGACTTTTCGGAGATCTCAAACTAAGTACTTTGATAGTGTGCTCTTGGATTCTACATCTGTTTCCTATTTGAACCAATCCCACCTTGTCTTACCTTTTCTTTGGTGCTCTAATGGTAATTCTAGAACTTTTACAATCGCATTTTCTTCCTTTTTTACTGGCACTTTATGTATTGCAAGATCTGTAAAACCCTTTAAAACAAACAAAACAAATTGATTGTAAGCTTCAATTTAATATACGAAAACAAATAAAATGAAAGTTTCGGACTATAGACAAATGAGATAATGTGGTAGATAATGAGATAATGTGGCCACTACCACATTATCTCTTTCTTCTGCAGTGTTTCATTCATCCTGTTTTGTTGATAAATGGGGAAACCTGAAATGTCGATTTTATCTGTTTTCATATTTTAAATTGAAGCTTACATTTACATTCAATTTCACATTGTTGTTTATTTCTTCGAGCTTCGAGCAGCAACATTACAAAACTAGTTAATTAATTTTTTCCACTTTTTGATATTTTCCCTCCATGAGCTTAAATCGAATCCTAAACTTTATTTTAAGATCAATTGACACAAGAATTTCCTCAAATGGATACAAGTTTGACATTAAATTTACAATAAAATAATAAGACTCAAATAGAGAACCAAAGGGAAAATATTCTCTAAACAAACAAACTTGAGCTTTTATATAGCGCAATATCCACTTAATGTGCTCAAAGCACTTTCCAAGGGGTCCCTAACTAAGAGCAACATTTAACATGTTGAACGAGACGTGACGCCTGTTAGGCGATATTACAATTACAAGATCATAAAAATTGAATTAACGAGTTTTGGAATACCACTCGTCAACTGTTGTACTTGGGAAATAACTTAGAAAATATTGAAAATGTCGAAATATACACATGAATTTATTCAATTAGATGTGACATTTTATTTTATTTTTTGTGAAATTTTGCTGTGGCATTATACCTTAATTTGAACAACGAAGCAAGTGAAAGCTAAATTTAAAAGTAGCATAATCGTGAAAAACATATTTGATTTAGTTGTTTTTAAAACTGATTTATAGTATTACTGATATCTACTTTCTTTTTGTTTTTGTGTGAGGTATCTTTAGAAATGTATCTTGTCAAAGTGATACCAAGTTGCTAGAAGGGTGGACTGTAAAAAGTAACGAATAAAAATGAATATAACAGCATCATAAAAGAACAAAATACCAAATACAGAATGTCTCTGGCTCAAAATCCTTTTTACAGCCAACAACAAATAAACAATAAAACATAAATACATTACTAAATACCAGATTGATAACAGAGAAATTACCAAATCTGGAATTTACTAATGTCTTCATGCTGGGTGGGGATCCTGACCTCCCATAGCGGGCAGGGAGGTACATACTGTGTCTTCTATCCCCTTATATCTGTTTTCCAACATGCTTTCTGTCTTTGTCTTGGAATGAGATTACTTGGTTTTGTCCCGGCCCTGGCCGGATCCCTGGCTGGGAGGGAAACAGTCAAATGCATAGTTATTGTTTTGGGAGATGATCTTTTTTTCCTTGTAAATCATCTCTCTGTTATACATTGTATTATGTTTAGTTTGCATATTATATTATATAATTTGTAAACATTTGAGTGTATTCCTCTTAGTTCGGGCATGTGCTTGTGTCTGGATGAGACTTTTAGGTGATCTCAAACTAAGTACTTTGACGGTGTGCTCTTGGAATCTACATCTGTTCCCTATTTGAACCAATTCCCCTTTGTCTCACCTTTTCTTTGGTGCTTTAATTGTAATTCTAGAACTTTTTACTATCCCATTTTCTTCCTTTTTACTGGCGCTTATATGACCTTGATGTGTTGCAAGCGCCGTAAAACCCTTAAAAACAAACAAACTATGTCTTCATGTTTTTATTGTTTTTCTTTGTTGTTGGCCGAAGAAGGATTTTGAGCCTGAAATGTTCTGTGTTTGGTATTTGGTTCTTTTATGAAGCTGTTATATTCATTTTTGTTTATTTAAGAAATTTATCTCGCTGTGTATTGGGTAATTTCAAAATCTTTTTTCATTTTAATTTATTTTATACTCAAAAACCTATCAACTCTTTGTCCTTATAATACATTCTTTCCAGTTTTGAAAAGTAGCAAAAGTCTCTCGAATTGAGTGAGTTAACGTCAGTATGTTGACATCTTACAACGTTGTTCAAATCATTTAAACTCCACAGAAGGTTGGTTTTTGATTGGCCTCTTTTCATGGATTTTTATATTTTTTTATTTTTTTTAAATTATTATTATCTGATTTATCATTATTATTTTTATTATTTTCAATATTTAATGATACGAAATAGATATGTCAAACATTATCAATTTATTCTTACTTTACATTACAGTAACAAATCATGTGAACAAAGTATTAGGTTTTTCATTGTTTTAGATTTTTCGGTGTCTTTTTTTTTTGTTATTAAACTATTTATTTTACAAATAATGAATTAAGGTAGGATGATTGCAAGAGTTCTGGTTTAAGAACAATGTACACTTATTTGCAGGTCTGATAATACAAATAGTGACCCATCGTCTCAAAACAGTTTTATGTCGGGATGATCCAGATGTTAAAAAGTCAAATTAAAGCCACTGGGTGGGATTCCTAGCCTCCCATAGTGGACAGGAGGCACTTACTGTCTGACCTCCCATAGTGGACATGGAGGCACTTATTGTGTCCTTTCATTCCCCCTATATCTGTTTTCCAACATGCTTTCTGTCTTTGTCTTGGGATGAGATTACTTGGTTTTGTCCTGGCCCTTGACTGGGAGTGAAACACTCAAATGTATAATTAAGACTTTTGAGAGATGATATTTTTTGTCTTGTAAATCATCTCTCTGTTATGCACTGTATTATGTTTAGTTTACATATTATCTATGATTTGTAAACATTTGAGTGTATTCCTCTTCGTGGGGACCTGTGTTTGTGTCTTGATGAGACTTTTAGGTAATCTCAAATTAAGTACTTTGATAGTGTGCTCTTGGAATCTACATCTGTTTCCTTTTTGAAATATTTCCCCTTTGTCTTACTTTTTCTTGGATGATTTATTTGTTATTATATAACATTTTACTATCCCATTTTCATCCTTTTTCCTGGCGCTGATATGACCTTAATGTGTTGCAAGCGCCATAAAACCCTTAAAAACAAACAAAAACAAATTAAAGCCAAATGATCAAAAATATTAAATTTTGTTGGGCTTTTTTATGGTTCTAAAATGCTTTAAACAATTTCACCAATAAGTCATATAAATAAACCCCAAGACTGATATTTTTGGTTATAAATTTCAGCACCTTAGCCATCCCAACATAATAATTCTACCTTTAGGAGGCGATGGGTGACATTTATTGTTACGGGCCCAGCAAAAAAAAAAATATTGTCCATAACAGCAATGTTAAATCAAGCCCATAATTGCGTTCAGTTATCAGACCTGGCAATATGTACACAACGTTTTAGAACCAATAATTACATGGCTCCCGATTGCCATTGACGACCTTACACATTGTGTTTTACCGTTTTAATATTGACTCGCCACTTTTTGTTGATTCACATTTTTATTCCCGTTCCTATTTATAGAATGTTACGTCATTCATTGCCATGTTAACCCATAAGGTCAAATTATTATTGACAATAATAAAGCAATCCCTCCATGTCATATATTCAAATGAATAAAGATTCATATTATTTGTATCTGTCGTGTCTGACTCTCGTTATTTATTTATTTATTTATGGGTGGGGTTCCTGGCCTCCCATAGTCCTGGGTGGGGATCCTGACCTCCCATAGTGGGCAGGGAGGTACATACTGTGTCTTCTATCCCCTTATATCTGTTTTCCAACATGCTTTGTGTCCTTGTCTTGGAATGAGGTTACTTGGTTTTGTCCTGGCCCTGGCCGGAGTCCTAGCTGGGAGGGAAACAGTCAAATGCATAGTTATTGTTTTGGGAGATGATATTTTTTTCCTTGTAAATCATCTCTCTGTTATGTATTATTATATTTGTCATTTTAATGTGTAGTGTAAGCATTTGAGTGTGTTCCTCTTTGTTGGATTTTGTGCTTGTGTCCAGATGAGACTTATACTTATAGGTGATCTCAAACTAAGTACATGATAGTGTGCTCTTGGAATCTACATCTGATCCCTATTTGTTCCCAGTTCCCCTATGTCTTACTTTTTCTTGGGTGCTTTAATTGTAATTCTATAACTCTTTACTATCCCATTTTCTTCCTTTTTACTGGCGCTGATAAGATAACCTAAATGTGTTGCAAGCGCCGTAAAACCCCTTAAACCTCCCATAGTGGGCAGGGAGGTACTTACTGTGTCTTCTATCCCCCTATATGTTTTCCAACTTGCTTTCTGTCTTTGTCTTGGAATGAGATTACTTGGTTTTGTCCTTGCCCTGGCCGGATACCCCCCTGGCTGAGAGGGAAACAGTCAAATGTACAGTTAGTTATGGGAGATGAAAATTCTTCCTTGTATAGCATCTCTGTTATGCACTATATTATGATTGTTTACGTATTATATATAATTTGTAAACATTTGAGTGTATTCCTCTTAGTGGGGACCTGTGCTTGTGTCTGGATGAGACTTTTAAGTGATCTCAAACTTAAGTACTTTGATAGTGTGCTCTTGGAATATACATCTGTTCCCTTTTTGAACCAATTCCCCATTGTCTTTACCTTTTCTTGGGTGCTTTAATTGTAATTCTAGAACTTTTTACTTTCACATATTCTTCCTTTTTTGCTGGCGCTGATATGACCTTAATGTGTTGCAAGCGCCGTAAAACCCTTAAAAACAAAAGAAAAACATTTATTTATTTATATATTTATTCATTTAGTCACTCATTCATTCATTCATTTATTTATTTATTTTTGTTTGTTTGTTTACTTTTTGGGGGTTTTCTGATAATAATAATAATAACAATAATAATGATAATTATATTAATAATGATAATAATAATAATGATAATAATGATGATGATAATAATAATAATAATAATAATGATAATGATGCTAATAATAATATTAAATCCAAGGCTACTCCAGAGTGTTGTGCCTGCCAAATTTTAATATGATGTTAAATAGTTTAATTTTTGGACAGTTTGAATCTTAGGTGGGGTTCCTAACCTCCCATAGTGGGCAGGGAGGTACTTATTGTGTCTTCTATCCCCCTACATCTGTTTTCCAACTTGCTTTCAGTCCTTGTCTTGGAATAAGAATACTTGGTTTTGTCCTGGCCCTGGTCGGATGTCCTTTCTTGAGAGGGAAACAGTCGAATGTATAGATAGTTATGGAAGATGATATTTTTTGTCTTGTAAATCATCTCTCTGTAATGAAATGTATTGTTTTGTTCCTACATATCATATGATTTGTAAACATCTGAGTGTATTCCTCTTAGTGGCTGGGTGGGGTTCCTGACCTCCCACAGTGGATAGGGAGGTACATACTGTGTCTTCTATCCCCTTATGATATATGTTTTCCAATATGCTTTCTGTCTTTGTCTTGGAATGAGATTACTTGGTTTTGTCCTGGGCCTAGCTGGGAGGGAAACACTCAAATGCATAGATATTGTTTTGGGAGATGTTTTTTCCTTGTAAATCATCGTTCTGTTATGTATTATTATATTTGTTATTTTTAATGTAAAATGTAAGCATTTGAGTGTATTCCTTTTTGTTGGGGTTTTGTGCTTGTGTCCGGATGAGACTTATAGGTGATCTCAAACTAAGTACATGGGTGGTTTGCTCGTGAAATCTACATCTGATCCCTATTTGTTCCTAGTTCCCCTTCGTCTTACTTTTTCTTGGGTGCTTTAATTGTAATTCTAGAACTTTTTACTACCCCATTTTCTTCCTTTTTACTGGCGCTGATATAACATAAATGTGTTGCAAGCGCCGTAAAACCCCTTAAAAACAAACAACAAAACATGCTCTTATTGGGGACCTGTGCTTGTGTCTGGATGAAACTTTTAGGTGATCTCAAACTAACTACTTTGATTGTGTGCTTTTGGATTTGGAATCCACATCTGTTCCCTATTTGAACCAATTCCCCTTTGTCTTCCCTTTTCTTGGATGCTTTGGTTTTTTAGAACTTTTTACTATCTTCCTTTTTACTGGCGCTGATATGACCTTAATGTGCTGCAAGCGCCCTAAAACCCTTAAAAACAAAACATAGTTTGAATTGACAATATGTTGCGCCATTTAAAAAAAAAAAAATCCAATACAACAAAGAGTCTGTAATTAATTGGGTTATCAGACCTGCAAAGAAGTGCTCGTAGGTCGATAGCCTATGCTCCAGTCGGAGTGAAGGGCCTAAGTAAGTAAGTATGACATTAGATACATTGTGACCTATCACCTCGAAACGGTATCATGTCGGGAAAACAAGGTTCCAATAATGGAATATAAAGGTATAACGGAGACTAAAATGAAAATAATATGGAGACGAAATTTCGGGGTTTCCCTCCGTATGTGGGTGTTCAATGTCAAGTCGGTAAACATGGCATTTGTGTGTTTAAATAAAATACAATTTCTACCCGCTATCTATATTTATATCAATCGTACAAATACACAAACAGTTGATCATTTAGAGAATTGAGTGAGACGAAATCACTCATTTGAATTTAGAAAGCTGCGAAAACCCGTGCCAAATTTCAATTCCTATTACATATTATAAACATTTGAGCGAGAGGACGTTTACCGACTTGACACGACCAGACATAGATACCCATCGTCTGTTATTAAAATGTAGCGTGTTTGGTACGCTATATCCCGTTGGCGGATGTTATGAGTATATAAATGTATAAAAAAGAAAATTGACCTTCTGTCAAGTCGAAATGATCAAAAACTTATGCCTTTAGTTAAAGAAACCGACTTCGCTCTTTTCAATGTAAGCTTAAATTTTAACCCAAGTTTTATAAGTCAAAGGTTGGAATTCGAAATTAACCAGCCTACTCATCCCAACAACCCGCTTTGAGACGTCAGGTAACATTTTAATACGATTGATTCACCGTAGCTATCTATATTGCTGCATTACGTACTTAATGACTTATGAGAGGCAATTTGGTCCTGGTAAACAATTGAGAATTCATAAATGATCACCATCTCTTCTTTTAAATATTGATACTTAAACCGAAATGAATACAAAGTGCGTGTTCAACCAAGTTTTTATTATATACATAAACAGGTAAATTCCTTGATACATAATTAATTTGAAAGAAAGCGACGAATTTTTCATTTTACACACATTCCTGCGAGATCGCCATTCAGCGCGGAGCTGCATTCCGGAAGCGTCTGTTGACCTGCAAAACATACAAACACCAAGTTGGGACTTGAGTTCTAAATACGTTTTGGCATTGCTCTTACTTTGAAAATATGAGCAATGGCATACATTGACACCTTGGTTTGTGTGTAGTTGTATAAAATATTCGATTCGTCTCTATAATAGAGAATTTTAAGGATTTAAAAGCCGTCATTAAGTGAACCAGCAACCATGAGTTTTGGGTAAGATCTGGGTTTGACTGGTCTTGTCAACAATGTCAACAGTGATATTTTTCATAGTTACCGGTTTTTTAAATTACAGACAAAATATGATACGATGCATTTTCTGATAAGAATTAATTTGCTCTTTAAGTAGACGACCACACGAATCCACAGATTTTATTTAACTCTGAAAAAGAAGGAAGCGTTGTTGGCGTTGTAGTTGTGTTGTGTTCAGTTCAGAAAAGTGAGTGGAGCAGGCACCCATGCCGGTAACAACAAGATATGAAGTGAGTAGAAAAGCGCCAGAAGACAATAGAGAATAAAAAATTTTTTCGCGCGGGTGGGGTTTGTACCTGCGACCCTATTGTACGACAACTCCGCCTGGCAGGTGAGAGCGCGGCTCCACCGTGCGAGCCATCCACGAACACAAAAATATCCGCCTCAAACCCAAAGTCACCTCCAGATCCCTCTCTCACCCACTTCCCGAGATCGCCGATTCGTTCGCCACCATCGCGAAGCAATTTTGACCAGCAGTTAAGCTTAATAGCCAATATTCTCATCACAAACATATAACACAGAAACGATTGAGACATTGAGCATGCTCGGCGCATGGGTGAATTTTTAATTCAGAAAAGTGAGTGGAGCAGGCACCCATGCCGGTAACAACAAGATATGAAGTGAGTAGAAAAGCGCCAGAAGACAATAGAGAATAAAAAATTTTTTCGCGGCGGTGGTGGGGTTTGTACCTGCGACCCTATTGGTACGACAACTCCGCCTGGCAGGTGAGAGCGCGGCTCCACCGTGCGAGCCATCCACGAACACAAAAATATCCGCCTCAAACCCAAAGTCACCTCCAGATCCCTCTCTCACCCACTTCCCGAGATCGCCGATTCGTTCGCCACCATCGCGAAGCAATTTTTGACCAGCAGTTAAGCTTAATAGCCAATATTCTCATCACAAACATATAACACAGAAACGATTGAGACATTGAGCATGCTCGGGGCAAAATTTTTTATTCTCTATTGTCTTCTGGCGCTTTTCTACTCACTTCATATCTTGTTGTTACCGGCATGGGTGCCTGCCCCACTCACTTTTCTGAATTAAAAATTCACCCCATGCGCCGGAGCATGCTCAATGTCTCAATCGTTTCTGTGTTATATGTTTGTGATGAGAATATTGGCTATTAAGCTTAACTGCTGTCAAAAATTGCTTCGCGATGTGGCGAACGAATCGGCGATCTCGGGAAGTGGTGAGAGAGGATCTGGAGGTGACTTTGGGTTTGAGCGGATATTTTGTTCGTGGAGCCGCACGTGAGCGCGCTTCACCTGCCAGGATTGTCGTACCAAATAGGTCGCAGGATCAAACCCCACCACCGCCGCGAAAAAATTTTTTATTCTCTATTGTCTTCTGGCGCTTTTCTACTCACTTCATATCTTGTTGTTACCGGCATGGGTGCCTGCTCCACTCACTTTTCTGAATTAAAAATTCACCCCATGCGCCGGAGCATGCTCAATGTCTCAATCGTTTCTGTGTTATATGTTTGTGATGAGAATATTGGCTATTAAGCTTAACTGCTGGTCAAAAATTGCTTCGCGATGGTGGCGAACGAATCGGCGATCTCGGGAAGTGGGTGAGAGAGGGATCTGGAGGTGACTTTGGGTTTGAGGCGGATATTTTTGTGTTCGTGGATGGCTCGCACGGTGGAGCCGCGCTCTCACCTGCCAGGCGGAGTTGTCGTACCAATAGGGTCGCAGGTTCAAACCCCACCACCGCCGCGAAAAAATTTTTTATTCTCTATTGTCTTCTGGCGCTTTTCTACTCACTTCATATCTTTGTTGTTCCGGCTGGGTGCCTGCTCACTCACTTTTCTGAATTAAAATTACCATGGCGAGCATGCTAATGTCTCAATCGTTCTGTGTTATAGTTTTGATGAGAATATTGGCTATTAATAATGTGGTCAAAAATCTGCTTGCGATGGTGGCAAGAACGCGATTCGGAAGTGGTAGAGAGGTCTGGAGGTGACTTTGGGTTGAGCGGATTTTGGTTCGTGATGCTAGAGGTGGGGCCGCTCTCACTGCCAGCAATTGTGTACAATAGGGCGCAGTTCAACCCCACCACCGCCGCGAAAATTTTTTTCTCTTGTCTCTGCGCTTCTACTCACTCATATCTAGTTGTTTGTCGCGGTGTGAAAAGTGTCAGTACTGAGTACCAGTGTAGTGTGGCTGTAGACCTGTTTGAGTTGATTCAGTACATGGTAGATACTTTTGATGAATCTTTTACAACTGTTGCAATCATAAATATAAACAATAACTTGGCAAGAAGTGATACTTAAATTAAAGGCTGTCATTCTCATCCCCCCCCCCCCGCATTGGATTCGAAAAAACTGCCTTTTTGCGATTGTTGATGATTTTTTAATGTGCACTGTGACAAACTTAACAATTACTGCTTAACCTTTGGATTAAACATACAACAATTGTGGACTACTATTATGGAGACTAGCATCCTAGACTAGGGGGATGAGAATAGTCACTTCGAATTTAAAAATAAAATTTAAAATGATTTCGGTCTGTCTGTAAGAACTAAGACTAAGAACGGAACACGAAAGATTTCCAGGAAGTCTTAATTTCTAAATCAACAGGAAAAAGAATAGGGTGCAACCTAAGTAAGCGGTTATCAGTAAGGACCAGATTTTACAAGAAGACTGGTACTTCACCATAACTTCTTGGTGTGTCAAGTGCATTGGACTTGGACGGGAGAAGAGTACCAGACGCCATGCCTCATACCCTGGCCATTATCAATAACACTAGTAGTAGTAGTAGTAGGCAAACGCTTGGACTCAAAAATTATATTCATATATCTCTTAAACAAGTGTGTTGTCTCTGTAGGTTTGTAACATTTACGTCGAATTGAATATTTTAAAGATTTGTTGTTGTAAAATATTAATTGTTGAGAGATTAGAGGAATTCACAGTACTTACAATTTACAATAATCGAATGTCAAAATATGTTTAAGCAAGGTTGCCAATTTTCTGTATATTAATGGAATTCAGTATGCTATAAACCCTCAATATATTTTCCATTCACCTGCTAAACTGAAAAAAATAAGTACATAATGTCTTTTTCTCTGGAATTCAGCACTCAGACAGGGTTCCATCAATGTGTTCAGTAAATTTTTGCCTCCTGATTTGGCAACCATGGTCTTAACTTTTTTTACTCCTGCACATATGTTTGTTTTACCTCTTTATTATTTGTACGTTTTATTTTTGTTGATTTGTTGTTTTTTTTTTTGTGTGTGTGGATATCAAATCCACTCAACCCGATGTCTGTGCATTAGGCACGTGACCAAAGGTTGAGGACAACTCTAAATACATTAGGGGAGGAGAAAAAATACTGTTTATAACAGAAAAAAACATTTATCTTGTCAAGATTACATTTTGTACTGATAAAGAAATGAAAACATTTTGGCAGTGTGTGTTACTATTATTCGTCCCTTATTTTCCCTCATTCTGTCCCAAAATGTCCCTCATTCTGTCCCAAAATGTCCCCCATTTTGTCCCAAAATGTCCCTCATTCTGTCCCAAAATGCCCCCCATATTGTCCCAAAATGTCCCTCATTCTGTCCCAAAATGTCCCTCATTTTGACTTTCTGAACCTAGCAGACGTGATCCATCTCACTCTTAGCAAATAATTTCATTTGTGCAACCTTACCATCACACGATCATTTTTATTGAGCTAGAATTAATTTTGAAATTTAAATTATTTTATTTTCAGAAATTCTTCAGCCGTGCGTTTTGATGTCAGTCACCATTCAGGGGCACCAGGAATATTTTGGCAAAAGAGTAAGTAGTACCGATGTGTGAAATGGAAAGATAATCCATGGTTCACAGTATTGATCAGTTTTATCATTGGCCATTCACTGATGTAGAGGTAAAATTATCCTTCAAGGTTTTTTTTTTTTGCCAAAGAAATGCATATTGCATCAAACTTTTGAAAGAAATTATATTCGAAAACACTGTCTATTGTTTTATCAACTCCAAATTTTTTTTACTGGAATTTTAAATTGTCAAGAAGTCAATGATAAGCCAATAATTCTGTTACTTTTCATTATCGTAATAAATGAGCATGAACATAGAAGATAGATCCTCAGCTCACTGTCTGAATAAGCTCCTATCAATATTACTCTTTTTTGTTTTTTTTTATTTTTTTAAAGGGGTTCTTTTAAACCTTGTAATTTATTGTTTATTTTCTCTCTCTATGTTTCCCCCAGATCAACCTAAGACAGACAAACGAAAGGTAAGACTCGACACCTCAAAGGTGAATGTGAATGGTGGCATGTTTATCTACATCTTAAGTAGTTTGGTATTGGATGGTGACTGGTAACTGGATGGGGTTCTTGACCTCCCATAGTGGGCAGGGAGGCACTTATCGTGTCTTCTATCCCAATATATCTGTTTTCCGATTTGCTTCTGTCTTTGTCTTGGAATGAGTTTGCTTGGTTTTGTCCTGGCTCTGGACAGAGTCCTTGGCTGGGAGGGAAACAGTCAAATGTATAGTTATTGTTTTGGGAGATGATATTTTTTTCCTTATAAGTCATCTCTCTGTTATGTATTGTTAGTTAAGTATTCTGTAATTATTTGAGTGTGTTCCTTGTAGTGGGATCCTGTATTGATGTCTGGGTGAGACTTTAAGGTGATCTCAAATTAAGTACATTGACGGTGTGCTCTTGGAATCTATATCTGTTCATTATTTGAACCTTTTGAGCCCCTTTTTCTTATGTTTTCTTGGGTGTTTTGATTGTAAATCTAGAATATTTTGACTATTCCATTTTCTTCTTTTTACTGGCGCTGATATGACCTAAATCTGTTGCAAGCTTCGTAAAACCGTTTAATGACTGGTAAGTTATACTTATGACCTCCTTCAGCGATGGTGTAAAGAAAAACATTAAATTCCAACTAAGTAGAGAGCGGTAGGGGCTGCCTGAAGCCTGAGATCATGAAAATGCTAATGAAAGAGTGATAAAGGAGAGGCTTTGGATGAGAATAATACTATAACAGACAATGGACGTTTCGGGTACAAACTCTTCGTCAGCTAAACAATAGACAAGTAAACATTGAGAACAAATAAAATTAAATTTTTTGAACGCTTATTTGTAGAACACTCGCTTCACACACAAAGGGACTCAGATCGATCCCAGGTGAAATCGAGATATTTTTCTGATCACCTTCTCTGCCCAAAAGTGATTGGGTAGCTGGATTTGTTAGATCTAGAGGGAAGTACATTGCGATCGACAAACATCCTATCCTAAGAATTGGCACGCAATTGCTATTGTTTGTTTGATACCCTAGGGACAGGGATAAACCCTGCCTAACTGGGTCTAATGGCTCAGAAGGACTACTTTTTTTTTCTTTTCATTTTTTTTTTTACTCATTGTTTTTTACTTTTTTAAGCTTCAAGTTCAAGCAGCAATATTTGCATGATAACAACAGATGACAGTTTTCATTTTCATTTTCAGTTTGGCTACAAATCAAAAGGGTTGCGACATGAGATCCGACGTCCTGACCATTCAGAGGTCATTGAAGAATTGGAAAGGAAAAGAGAGGATGAAAAGCGAAAGTTCAACAGGGACAACAAAGATTTTATTCAAAAGAACAGGGAAAGGTAAAAATATCTTTGGATACTCACTCTTTCACTCAATCCCATGACCAGTTGATCGTTTGGGGGACATTCAGGATGAAGACTTCACAAGCTTACGCCATTCGTCACAGTCTCTGGCCAAAACGCTAAGGCTATTGAGATTCAAGCCTGTCCCCTCTTTGATGTTGTCTTGCCATAGTTTTTTATGTCTTCCTTTTCTCCTCTGTTCCTCTACAGTGTTCCCTGCTTGACAGTCTTGCACAGATTATCACGGTGAACAGTGTGTCCAAACCATGACAATTTCCTTCTTTTGCCATTGACAACAGTAGTTCCTGTCCTCCTGCTCGATCTTCTACCTCTTCTGAAATATCTTTATTAGTCATGTCCTCCAAGTAAGGACCTCTCAGGACAGCATCTATATTTAACTCATGGTACATGATTAGTAATCTTTCTGACTCATGAGGCCCATGGACCTAGAGTTTAGAGCCATTTCTTTGCTTTTAAATTACTTCATACTTACTTATCCTCTTCGTGCCAGGTGGCACAGACATAAGGCTGTGATCTGCTGTTTCCATTCTACCATGCCAATGGTTGTGTTCCTTGCCTAGCCCTACATTGTCCAAACTGCAGCATTTCTTTCTCTTTCAACAGTCTGCTGCCAGATTGTTTAGGGTCTGCCACGTTTTCTTTTTCCCTCTAGAGCCCAGTCACAGGGTCGTAATCCTATTCTTTTCTTAGTAGGTGGCCAATGTATTTGAGCACATTTAGTGGATTTAAAAAGAAAAAATTTTTTTTTTTTAATTCAGCTTTTATATAGCGCAATATCTATTAAACGTGCTCAAAGCACTTTACAAAGGGTCCCTGACCAACAGCAACACATAAAATATAGAATGAATCATGACACCTGATAGATGATAATACAATTTTTTTTCCCCCGACAGACAGCCCTTTTAATGGCCAGGTACTAATTTTACACCTGAAAAATGGTGAGAGTGTGAGTAAAGAGTCTTTTCCAAGGACTCAACCATGCATCGAGCGAGGCTTGAACTCAGAACCTTCTGAGCTGAAATTGAGTGTCATACCACTAGACCACACAGCCAGATATAGGACTATATCAAAGCTCAAGTTTAAAATCTCTTTCATGACAAAGGCTAGCCATCGTTCATTTCAAGATATTGAAACGGAAACAAACTCTGGCCTGAAGGGGTTGACATCTCTCAAGGACTTACATAATTTTCATTATCTTTTTTTTTTTTAATTAGATGTTTTTTAATAGATATTTTTACATAAATTTAGTTTTTATATAATTTACCTTTTCATGCTTTGTCTATATACCATAAAATGTATACACATCATGCATAATATAACATATATTTTTATGTGAATATTGATAATATTATAGTTGCACTTTTACTATTCCTTTTATTCAGTATTAGTACTACATTTTATTGCTTTCTATAATTATGTCTGGGTGGGGTTCCTGACCTCCCAGAGTAGGCAGGGGGGTACATACTGTGTCTTCTATCCCCTTATATCTGTTTTCCAATATGCTTTCTGTCTTTTGTCTTGGAATGTGATTACTTGGTTTTGTCCTGTCCCTGGCCGGAGTCCTAGCTGGGAGGGAAACAGTCAAATGCATAGTTATTGTTTTGGGAGATGATATTTTTTTCCTTGTAAATCGTCTCTCTGTTATGTATTATTATATTTGTTATTTTCAATGTATAATGTAAGCATATGAGTGTATTCCTCTTTGTTGGATTTTGTGCTTGTGTCCGGATGAGACTTATAGGTGATCTCAAAATAAGTACATTGGTGGTATGCTCTTGGAATCTACATCTGATCCCTATTTGTTCTCAGTTCCCCTATGTCTGACTTTCTCTTGGGTGCTTTAATTGTAATTCTAGAACTTTTTACTATCCCATTTTCTTCCCTTTTACTGGCGCTGATATAACCTAAATGTGTTGCAAGCGCCGTAAAACCCTTAAAAACAAACAAAAACATATAATTATGTAAATATATATGATAGTGCTTATTTATTCATTCTTGTAATTGTCATTTGTAAATCCACTTTCTGTATTGATTTATGAAGTTCATTTATTTATTTATTTATTTATTTATTTATTTATTTATTTATTTATTTATTTATTTATTTATCTTTTATTATTATTGTTGTTATTATTATTATTATTATTATCATATATAGGGAGGTTTGATTGGGCCGCCTGAAGAAGCAAACGTAAAGAATATTTTCCTTCCATTATCATTTTATCTTTATCTTGATCTTCAAACCCTCAGATACAGGCCCAGAGAACAAGTTCCTCCACCAGGATCAACTCACATCAGTCCAGGGACCGTCACTCTTACTCAGGACCAACTTGCAGCCCTTCTGACTTCTCTTGGTGCCCTCAACAAAGGTGAAGGCAAGGCAGACAATCCACTCAAAATCAGTTTTGGTAAGAAAAGACGATAAATACAGTTCTGTTGTCCTATGATAAAAGGAAGTGAGCACATTGGGGTTAGTTTCAAACTATGGTCGGAAATGTGTACAAAATTTTAATTCTTTCAGCGCCATTGGCCGCAAGGTGCGGCCAGAGCAGAATATGTTCTACTGGCCAATGACCACATAGTGCGGCCGGTCTTGAAAGGCAAAAACAATCATGTAATCCAATCTTTCAACAAAAGTACTATTAATTGAACCAAGGGTATCATTTCTTTCATCAAAGCATTCATTTGGCCCTAGGGGGGGTATTTTACTTGAGATTTTTAACCAAATTCGAATGTCGCTTTATCTTAGCTTGTCGATGTCATGCTGCCTCAATCAGGTGTCAGCCATTTTGTGATGGAAATGCGAATATAGCCTCAGCGCTGAAAGAGTTAAGGATTTGTTTTATGTTTCAATTTCAAATTATTTTATTTCTGATAGCGTTATAATGCACATATTACATGACCCAGATGGTATTGTGCACTGTGAAACGGGGATTCCCTTAATGTAAATAACTTATTTTTGTTTACATTGGAGCTTACGTTCCACATGGTGGCAGAGTAATATCTGTGTGTGTTCATTGTATATGAACGCATGTGCATAGAGTCGTCCCTTCCCTTACCGACCAATTAGAGAGTTTTTGTTTTGTTACATCTTTAATTGAATGACTTTAGTTGTAATAACCCAATTACATAATTTACGAAGACTGCTTCCGCCATTACAAACTGTCAAAATAGCAAGTTGTAGCGAAAGCTCACTCAAATTGACAAATTTTGTTCAGGTAAGATGAAAATGTTTCTTGTCTTACGGTTTGCATGTCGTCTGTCCTGACTGACAAATAAGCTGAATGTAACTAACTGTAGAAATACATTGAGTGACTTAAAACTGCCTCCTAGGATCAATATTTAGGCATTATTATTGTCAAATCGGTGTTGAATCTCCATGGTGCCCTGAAAACAGGTTGGTCGGTGAGGGAAGGGCATTTTCGCATGTCCCGTCCCCTAACGACCAAACACTTTAAATGGGTCTTTAAAAAACCTACCAAACACCTTAAAACGTTTTGTGTTGTCTTTTTTTATTTCCTATACCTAGATGTGTAAATAGTTGCTAAATAGTTTGTCTTTTTACAGTGGCTGCTATCAGGCAGGCAGAAAAAAAGGCTACAAAGAAGACTGAGCAGGAAAGGAAACGTCAGGAGAGGGGAAAAAATAAAGCAGATAGATTGGCACTGATGCAGAAAGGGAGAGGGAAGGACAAAAAAGAGAAAGACAGAAATCATCCTCGGCAAAACTAGTCAAGGACTCATACAGAGGTTATTCTGGAAGATGATTCATAGGTTATTCTGGAAGATGATTCATCATGTTCATCAAATTGCTTCAGCAAGAGAGAAAACAATGGCCGAATTAGTTGCGTGACAAGCTCTTAGCGGACGATAGGGGACAGAACGACTCTATTTGTTTTTGCACTTCCGAGCACTTTTGGTGGAAATGGGCGCTATAGAAATTACGCATTATTATTATTTATTATTATATTTAAGGATCAAAGATTTTTTTAGTTATCATGGGGTTGGATCTCCAGGAACTCGGGTAGGGCAAAAGCAGATCGTCTTAAAGGAAGTAATATAGAGCGTCAAGCAAATGTTTTGGTTCTTAACTTCTTGCACTCTTAAGATGATTGGACCAAACCTATGTCATGTTTCCTAAATGCCTTTCTTCTTGTTTCTTCTCTTTTTAAAAAAAATCGCCAGTGCAAGGACTCAAACCTGGCACCCTAGATTAGAAATTGTATTTCCATTTATGTGAAACTCTTAGAGATTGTTTTGTATGGAGTAAACCTCTTTAAAATTGCCATGTTTAATTATTATTGATGCTATGTGTTTATGTAAAATACTCACAATGTCTGCTAGACAGGTATAATGCACCAACATGCAAATCTATGTGTAACTTATAAACATTTATAGTCCGATTGATAGTTAAGTGAGAACTAATGATTAAAAGAGCTGAGTGACGTCAGTATGTTTATTTTGTATTAATTTATTATCCTATTGTTTCAGACACAGACACGAATAAGATAGAAGTGCAGAGATACGAGAGTGATGACGGCGGTGCGAGTAGTGATGAGCGGGTGCCTGGAGACGAGGATGGTGGGAGTTCGCCTCCTCTGGGGATTTACGATCTGATAGGGGATGGGGACGTGGTGACCAAAAAAAGTCCCAGGGTAGAGAAGGAGGAGAGAAGACGAAAGACGAGGAGTAGAGGGTAAGTAGAAAAGTCATTACCATCCAATCCAATGAATTTAGATCCATAAGGCAGTCATTCCGAAAATGTTCAATGCAAACTATCGGAACAAAGTTGACATCACTCAGCTCTTTGTTATTTTCTTTATACAGCCTCTTGGCTGATTAGTTCTCTCACTATATTCCATCAATCAGACTGTAAACTTTAAAGGTTACACACAATTTTGTGTGTTGGTACGTTGGGGCAGCAGTATGGTCTTTGCTTCTAACCCGAAAGGTACCAAGTTCAACTACCCGCCGCGCTGTGTGACCTTGAGCAAATCACCTAGCCTTAGCTCCCTTTGCAGCACTGCACTGCGGCTGATGCGTGGGGTATTCCAGTCTTCCCTTGGAATAGACCTGAAAGAAAAATTTCCCCTTAGGGATGAATAAAGGGAATTATTATTATTATTATTATTATTATTATTATTATTATTATTATTATTATTATTATTATTATTATTATTATTATTATTATTATTATTATTATTATTATTATTATTTTTATTATTATTATTATTATTATTATTATTATTATTATTATTATTATTATTATTAATATTATTATTATTATTATTATTATTTATGAGGCTGGCAGATGTTATGAGTATTTTATATAAATGCATACCATCAATAAACATGCATTTATTCGTTTATTCATGAACTCATCAGAAACGAAAGAGAGTCAACGACAAGAAGAGATGAGAGCAAAGATGGTGGAGACAACAAAGAAAGCAGCCCTCTGAACACAGGGAGGTCCACCCTTGGTGAGGCCAAGAAGGAGGCTGGAGTGGCCCACATTTCTCCCAATGTCCCACTGAAACACATGACTGTAGGGGAGAGGAAGCGCTTACAGTGGGCCATGGAAAGAGGTGATTGTTTGGACAAGCGTACCAGGAATTATGTTATTAATTGATTAATTCATTATTTATTTTATGTATTTATTTTTTTATTCTCTCACAACGAGTCCGAAATATATCATTCTCCTCTATCTTATACTCTTCCTCGTGCCCCCAATTCCGAATCGGGTTACAAGTGAAGAATCACATTGTGACTGTCAGTTCATGTGCCCACCCATTCTTAAATATCCTTGAGACTATAATAGTGTTATAGATAATATGTGTATGTATGTGTCCCATCCTGTTTCATTTGTTCCATTCGTCTGTTATGATGCGTTAAAGCCTGACAGTTATGCCGTGATTCTTCATTTGTTCCCAATCGTAATCAGACTCGTCTGAGTTCCAATTACATATCACAGGTAAGTTTGCTTAATTTTTGAAATATATATGTGTTCAACAAGAGAGCATTAACAAGCCTCGTTGCATTGCAGTCACTGATGTTTAGTGAATAAATGTCAATAGTTGATGTTAATTAAGGATGAATTCAAACTCCTCCTGTATGTTACTATTTGCCTTTCAGAAACTCTTTTACCTTTTCCTGATCAAATTAATTTTCTATTCCCACCTCATAGTGGGCAGAGAAGCATTTGCTGTGTCTTCTATCCCCCTTTATCTTTTTTCCAACATGCTTTCTGTTTGTCTTGATGAAATTACTTGGTTTTGCCCTGACACTGGTCGGATACCCTAGCTGGGAAGGAAACAGTCAAATGTATAGTTAGTTTTGGGAGATGATATTTTTTTTTCCCTTGTAAATAATCTCTCTGTTATGCACTGTATTATGTTTTATTTACATATTATATATTATGATTTGTAAATATTTGAGTGCATTCCTCTTAGTGGGGACCTGTGCTTGTGTCTTAATTAGACTTTTAGGTGATCTCAAACTAAGTACTTTGATAGTGTGCTCTTGGAATCTACATCTGTTTCCTATTTGAACCAAGTCCCCTTTGTCTTACCTTTTCTTGGGTGCTTTAATTGTAATTCTAGAACTTTTTACTACCCCACTTTCTTCCTTTTTACTGGCGCTGATATGACCTAAATGTTTTGTAAGCGCTGTAAAACCCTTAAGAACAAACAAAACAAACAATTCCCACCTGTGATCTTTACAACTAGATTTTTGTGTATTTGACTTTTTAAAAAAGAATAAAAAAATGTTTCAGCTGAGCTTGAGAAAGAGTATGATCCTTGGGGAAGACCCGGTGCTGGTGCTCCTCTAGGGAAGGCGGATGAGGTCAAAGTTGAAAAGAAACCTGTGTCACAATCCAGGGAAAGAGAAGTTGAACTCAAAGCCAAACACCAGAAGCAACGGGTAAGAAATTGGAGAAAAAATAAATAAATGCTATTTTCTTTCTTTCTTTTTTCCATTGAATTGCACATTATCAACTTTTTCATTAGCTTTTAATACTCTTTCAACAGCTGTGTACAGTGTTTTATTGAAGCAAAGAAACAAGACGAAAAAAAAACAAG
This sequence comes from Berghia stephanieae, assembly GCF_034508935.2. Lineage (NCBI taxonomy): Eukaryota > Metazoa > Mollusca > Gastropoda > Nudibranchia > Aeolidiidae > Berghia > Berghia stephanieae. Next base: position 28,201,996 of record NC_088365.1, read on the forward strand.
ATAAATTAAGGAAAGAAAAGTTTTTCTTGTAATGAGCAAATGAAGTATTAAGATGAAAACTCTGTCTTATAGAATTTCTTCTTAGATGGAATTTGTTTGAACACTTAGGTGTATTTTTGAACTATTGGTCTTTTGGTTTATACTAAAATATTTATTTTTAATCGTCCGTCTTAGGAAGAAAATTTAATAATTTCAAAATCAAACGTTCAAAAGACTGTTCATCATGCTTTTTTTAAAAAGTTGTTTTTGATCATCGGTTTTAGCACTACCACCTAGTTCAAACTTTTTAATTCTTCATCATAAATATGCCTTTTTTTTTTTACTCATTTGATTGAAAATTTATACATTTTATTCATCAGCTTATTTAACTTTTTCGTTTTCGACATGAATGAAAATGGAACATAATTTGTTCTTATGTTCATCCATCCGTGTGAAAACGAGGGAGTTAATAGCATTTTCGAAATATTCTTGAAAATTTAGTCATATTAGTTATAGCCTAGTGAAACAACAATCCCCATTGATCAGACACTATAGAGACCACGTATACATTGGTTGATTTTAAAAAAATTAATTTGTGGATTGTTTAAAAAAACTTGTAACATGGCATTTTGTGGCATTTCTCTAAATGGTTCATGTCCCATATCCTTATTGTGTGTCGCAGGTAGCCAAGTGTCTTACTGGTTATTCCTACAAAAATGTGTCCAGCAGGCAACTTGTACTATAAGAAATGTAAATTTTGTTCCACAAAGCCTATTAGGGAATAAGTAAAGCTTTGTGAGGTGCTTTGATCTATGGAGATGAATTTTATAAAGAACTTATTTTATTTTATTAGGTTTTTCAACATCCTCGTCATTTAAAGTTACTTCATTGGCTTTGGACGGTATGGCTCTTTCAAAATTATTATTCTCAAAACTCGCAGCATGTCAATGCAGAGAAATATTTTGTTGAACGGCTGAAGATGGTTTGTTTGTTCACCTATCCTTCAATTCCATCTCATTGGTTACATTATCCATTCAATGGGATTCAGATTTAATTATTTAAGAAAAAAATATTTTGTTTGGACTTTTAAGGTTTTTGGGTCCAAACACAATTTTGTGGTCTGAGTGAATTTTGTTTAACGATCAATTGTCAGTGTAATCTAAATATTTTAGCATACATTTGAACCATCTTCGCTTTTATTTTCTCTCTTTAGCTTAATTTTCCTTTGTAGTCCCTTTTTATACTGTTCTATTACAGAGTTCTCTTTTTTAAAGAGAAAAATAATATTTATAACATTTCTAGAAGGTTGATAATGTGATCAGTGACAAGAATGGAATTATTTTGTGGAAGGAGAAGTGAATATAGACTAAGGCCATTGCATGCGTAAGCTTGCTTCTAATTTCTAATCGACTGATATGGGGTGGTGATGTATTCAACGTAGAGATTTTATTAAGGGCGGTATGTTCATTTTCAACAAACTGACGGAATAGATAAATATGTAATTCTCAATAAAATAATTCATGAAAAGGTTATAAAGATAAGGGTTTTGGGGTTAATTCCTTCTTAAGCCAACTGGAAAAAATATTTTTAAAGTCAAAAACATGAAACCAATAACCAGTGATATGATAAATATCAGGAATGCCATAAGGTGTCAGTCAATAATGTCACATACTTATAGGAATAAAACTACTCTCAAGATTCTGCTTGCCTTTATGAGTACTGTAAAGATGGGTTTAGCAATCTATTCAGGCTTTCTTTTTTTCTTTTTTTTCTTTGATTGATGTGAAAACATCGACTCAGGAATAGGTTTTCCTTTTCAAGGCTTTGATCGCTACATATTTGTAATTCTTGACAGAAACAAACGATTTTTATACACATATTTTGTGTATAAAGCAAAGTCGTTATTAATGTGAAACATTTATTTAGAATGAAATTGATCAATGAAAAAAATAAAAAATCATATTATGTCTCTTGCAATGTTTGTCATGCTGAGCCCCTGTTGTTCAGTTTCATGTTAATACACTTTTCACGAATGTTTTTAATGATTAATGTTTATTGAGAGCCTTCATGGAGATAACGGAGCAAATTTTAACAGCATGTGGCATCGCAGTCTTGTTCTATGCATGGTAACGTTTATTCACACTTTAAATTCATTTACTTCTTGAAGATCATCATGGTTTTTTTTTTTTTTTTTCTGATTGCAACTGTTGTAATCAGTGTTAAAAAAAATTGGGAGCAAGCATCGGTTTTCAACTCTCAGGAGTTCATATGAATGGAAAAATTATACAAGTATTCGATTTTCAATCTTGATGAACTCGAGAGAGTTTAGATAAAAATGTGAAAAAGGTGTGTGTGAAACGTTGCCAGACAGCGCAGGAACAAAAATACAAGAATCAATCATTCAAGGTTGATTTTTTTACTTTAATTTTTTTTTTTTTTACTGCTTAGTCTGGCACAGTTTCATACACACGTTTTCAGATGTTTGTCTTGAAATCAAAGGTTCTTTAGCAGTATTGAACTGATGAATTACAACGCAATTTTTTTATTTAGAGCAAAACAAACCATCGCTGGCATATCTGTTATCTTGAATTGATATCTGCTACTCTAAAAAAACCCTTGACTTGTTTGAGTTACAATGCAACTGTGAGATAAAAAATGTTATGGGATATAAACATTGTTGGAATGAGAAATTATCACCCAAACAAACAAACAAACAAATAAACAAGCATTAAAAAATATAAACATTTAAACATTTTCTATAATTTCTATAATTTATTATAATTTATATTATCAATTTTATACCACACTAACCATTTATTTGAATTCAGTACAATGTTAAACTCTGAATATCAAATTTACAAATTTATTAAATCTCAGACTTTAAATGTTATTCAATTCTCAACCTGCTTTGCTTCTTTCTGCTTCATGTTGTAAATAATGAAAATTACCAAAATATCTGATTTAAATTCTCTTTTTAAAATGAAAAACAACAAACATGTAAATAATAATGTCTGCATCAGTCTTTCTTTTCCTTTTTTTTTTTCTTCTTTTTCTTCTTTTTTTTTTTTTTTTTGATCAATTCAATCTGAAATGCAGTCAGTATGACATACATTATACCACAAGCGTACTCTCGAATTCAATTCCTATTTCTGTGTCATGTTATGACATGGTACTAATGCACCTGATAAAGTGTGCATGAAACAGTGTATTCAGGAGGTCTGAGGTTTGATCCCTAGTCGAGAAAGACACTTTTTTTTTTGTCATGTATTTTTCTTTCTTGCTTTGTCTGGCACTGTTTCGTATCCTTATCTTACTCCAGTGCCTGCTCCCTAATTTCTCAATTTAATAAATTTATTCTATGGAATTTGGGAAGGTTGAAGATAAAGCTAAAACACTTCATTCTTACTTCAGTTTATCTGAATTATAATAATGGTAGATGAGATGGCTATGTGGGTAGGGCATTGCTTTATCCAAATTATTAAGTTCAACATCGGTTTTATCCATGGGCAAGAGTCTTATTCTCAGCCACTTTATGGCTGACACCTTGATTTTTCCAGTCTTATCTTTTCATATATTTTTGATTTATCTGAAAATCTCTTGTCATAATTTTTGTTTTGTTTTGTCTTTTATTGTAAATATTGATCTATTTAAATCCAGCAACTCAACTGCAGTCATTTTGTATCTTCACATATTTTTGTGCCGTTGGTATTGTGGATAACAACATATACCAGGAAATAAAACAAACAACCTGAGCTTTTATATAGCGCAATATCCAATAAACGTGCTCAAAATGCTTTACAAAACATCGCAGATTTCAAAGCTCCATTCTTTTTAAGAAAAAAATAATGAATTAATAATTAATTAATAGGTACAAGAATTTTAAGTTTGAAATAAGAAGTTGATGAAAGGCGAGGTTGGGTTTTTCTCTTAATTCTGTTTTCTCTCATTTTATCAAAAGCTTGTACTAATATTGTATATTTTAACACTTAGTTATTGTAAGAGGTTGAGTGGGTAAGGCATTATGTATCCACCAGGGAGACCTGAGTTTGATCCCCACTGTCAGCATCTTTTTTTTTTTTCCTTGATTGAGCATGGAATTTATCTCCTAATGCTCACTTTGCAGTCCTGCACTGCAACTGATGTCTGGGTTATTTCAGCCTTTACTCGACATAAACCCTAAAGACCAAATTCCCTAGACAATAAGCACAAGGAATTTTATTTCTTTTTATTTGATTCATATCTTTTAATGCTCAGTTTTTATTATTATTTTTCTCTGTCCATGTAGGAGGACTTGGAGAGTGACATTGAGAGACTGCGTAGAGAAATACAAGAGGCGGAGAAGCAGAAAGAAGAAGAGGAGCAGAGAATTGTAAAGAAGATTTTAGAAGAAAAACAGAAAAAAGAATCAAAAGTGGAGAGAAAAATTGAAAGGGATAACGCAGGTGCGGAGAGGGGAAGGAAAACAGATGGGGGCTCGAGGAAAGATGATGCTGCCGCTGGAAGATCGGAGAAGCAGCAGAAGAAAAGTAGGGATGATTCCAGGACCAGACATGAAAAATCCCCTAATGAAGAAAAGGTACAAATTGTGTTTATTACTAAGAAAAAGGGTAAAACTGATAAAAACGAAGAAGAAAAGGAAGAAATAAGCATTACGTTGAATAAGTCTGGTTTAATTGATGAGGATTCTAAGGAGTCCAACAAAAATGAAGGGAAAGTAGATAAGAAAAGAAAAAGCAGACGTGATGACAAAGATGTTGATGAGCTTCCACAGGAATCGTCCACAGCAGACGCGGAGGCTAAAGCCAGGAAAGAGAGCAAAGAGGAAGAGAGGAAGAAGAAGGAAGAAGAGTCGAAACCCTCGAGGAGTAAACCATTGGTTGGTGTAGTATATATTTGTATATAGATCCGAAGTAGAAGTGCCGCTGCTTCTGTATGATATATACCACCCTCTGTATTTCTTGTGTGGTTACTATAAATGTGATTCTCTGTCTCTATCTGGTATTATGTTGAAGGGGGAGCCAGACGATTTAATGATTATATTAATGATAATAAAATTAATAATAATTATGATGAAAATGATGGTGATAATAATAATAATAATAATAATAATATAATAATAATAATTATATATATTAATAATAAATGACGTTTGTATAGCGCTTTACCCCCATTCCAACAGCCTCTAGGTGCTTTACATTCATATAATAAATAAACAAATACAGTGAAAATTAAAAACATAGCAATTTCAATTACTTAAACGACAATGGCTATTAGGCAACAATCACATTTTGCACACGGGATAGGTAAAACTTTCTTGACAAAATAAAAATCACGAGACAAAAAGACGAGTTTTCAATTTAAATTTGATGTAGTTAAAGTTGAAGTAATCTGAATAATGATAATTTACTGTGTTAAGGACTTCAAGAGTATATGTATATACATATTCTTTCCTCTTCATAAAACACAAAATTCCTCACAATGCTCTCATTTTTCTGGATGCAAGTTCAATGTTCACCGTCTAGAACATCTCGACATAATGCTGATTTGAGACAATGGATCATATAATTTGTAACACAATGGCTAGTGTTTCATCTTAATCTTTTGTACCAGTGGATTGTTTGGTTTGTGTTAGTCTTTGGTGATGGCCAACATTACTGTATTATCACTTACTACAGTCAAGGATTTTAATTCTATTATTCAGTATTTCTTCTCTTTCGGAAATAATAAGATTAAATGTTAGTTTGTTTATTTAATCATCTGATTTCTAACCCTAGTTTTTGTTATTTTTTTATTATTATTATTATTATTATTATTATTATTATTATTATTATTATTATTATTATTATTATTATTATTATTATTATTATTGATATTATTATTATTACTGTATAATTATTATTATAATTGTTATCATCTCCAACATGCTGATTACTGATTTGAGCCGTGTAGTGATGCAGTGCATATTGTTAGTGTGTGGTTTTATAACCCTTAAACTTCCAGATGTCAGTAGATAATCAGATAACCTTTTGATAACTCTATCCCTCCCCCCTTCTGTACTTCCAAATAAGTGGGGAAAAGCAACAAAACAAGACAAACGAATAATTGCTTTAATAGAATATTTAAAAAAAGAAGAAATAAAAAACAAAACAAGAAAAAAAAAAAGGAAAAAGATTAAAACTTGTTGAATAAAACTATTAAATTTGTGAAGGTTATATGAAGTAATTTACAATTAGCTGGGAAATTATTTGAAATAGATAAATTTGCCTTTAAATTTTTTTCACCCCATTGTTTTTCATATAATTCTTTTATCCATCTGAATGTGGAAAGCCACCACTTGAAGTTTGATGTCAAAATCAACCACAGTTGCTTACCTTTTTATAATGTTAAAACTATAACAGATGGTTTGATTTGACTGAAATGATATTTTATCTCAATGTTTTCATCAAAAGGGCAGTTCAGTTATTCGCATTTCATATTTCGGATGTTCATAATTATGAATCCAAACACTTAATTTGAGAACGAGTAAGTAGAAAATATAAGAGTTTTTACATCCAAAATGCACATTCTCAAACCTTAATGTGTTTTTCTGGTTGAAAATGCTCATTTTTGGTAATCTCCAGAATACAAAATTTCAAGTAATTGAAAAGTTAGTCGGGATTATAATAGAGATACGAATATATTTAAATAACTATTTATTGCCCTTTTGGCAGGTAATCGTTTGTTTCAGAATGAAATCTGACACATTGGCTTAAAATGACATTATTTTCTTTGCAAATTTAATCACTATAAACTTGACAACTTCCAAGCTGTAGCAGTCACAATACGACAGCTAAAATCTTTTTTCATCCATTATTCAATTACTCACTTGCAACTTAATTAAGCATAACATTTCCTCATTGCCAGTTTGTTAACCGTTGCATCTTTTCTTTACATTGGAATTCATGTTTTTTCATCTAACCATCTCTCAACATATGTTTTGTATTAATATTTTTTAATAAACAGAGAGGATCTGTCTTCGACGTCATGAATTACCTGATTGATCCCTTATTTTAATTGATTTGGAAAATGTAAATCCTGAGCAATCAAATGAATTAATTCAATTAAAAATTTTAAAAGTAACTAAAAGAAGAAAGAGTATATCTATTGAATCAATTATATGTTAGCTAAAAAGGTGTTGATTTCTTAATTGTAATGATTAAGCTTTCTTCAACTGGTTGTAGTTGCAAGTGTACCAGTAGCAAGTATAGAAAAACGAAATGCCCTTCCATTATAGCAATTTGAAATCAAGGCTCTCTATAACAATATAATACAATTTTGTCAAGCAGTGCTTGTATATAATGGGATTTGTTATCTAATGTCAAAGTACAATATATAACATAAAGACTCCAAAAAAATAATTTAAAAAGATTTATCTATTGCAGATTTTGTCTTGTACTTTGTTTATAGAGTATGAGTAAATTTATAGATTTGTTATAGGTACTGTAGATCCATTTTATAGCTATTTACTCCCATTTTTCATCAGCATCAGAGAAATGTTCTCTATGTATAAATGTAAATTATTTTCTCTTATAAGATATAATGTAAAGGTTTCATATTCCATTAACATTTTAATGCAATGTGTTACATTTTCCCAATTAGCAATGTGTGATTTGAGGTATAAAAGGTAATTGCTTGGTTTACGTTGATATTCATAACTATTGACATATTTTACCCAACCGATTAAGTGGAAGCTTGATATGTTAAATCATTTTCTTGGAAAATGGAAAATTATTAAGATGGGTGAAGAAGGTAAAAAATATTTTGTTCATTTCATTTAAAAATGTTGCTTTATGCCAATGTGTATTATTTTACTGAGTCAACGTAGCAGATGAATGAAATTATTAAGATGGGCGAAGAAGGTGGTAAATAGTTCATTTAATTCATTTTTAAAAATTTGCTTTGTGAACGGGCCAATGCATTTTATTTTACTGCTGTTTGTGAAGAGCCAATGTAATGGATGAATACTTTTTCACCATTTATCGGTGGGCATTATCCAACTCTACTATGGTTAGTTAATTGTTTACTGATATTTAGTTTTTAAATAAATTTTCTCATTAGCCTTTGAAATCAATTATTTAATTTGTTTGATGAAGAAATTAACAACTTGACTGTATTCAATTCAAGTTTTTATCATTACAACCCACAATGTCCAATGACTCGTCACATTTGATTTTACAGTCAACTGACGATGAAGAGGAAAGTGCTTATCTGTCCAAAAAAGAAATCGAATGGAGGAAGTGGGTTGCTGAACTCAGTAAGTATTTACATAATTAATTAAAAATAATTAGTTATGCCCTTCTGCCACGACATCATAAGATATCATCACCTAGGCATTCCACAAAGGAATGTAGATAATTCATCAAACAAGATGACTGATGTCAACAGGAATCACTCTTGTTGTCCATGTGAGCAAACAGGGGGTTGATAATCTTGCTCAAGGAAAAAAGTGAAAGTGCCTGAAGCGGGGTTCGAACCTGGGATCTTCCATTCACAGTGCAATGCCTTGACCACTCAGCCACTTCACCCCCCCCCCCCCCCCCCCCCCCTCCTAATTATTTACGTAAAGCTAGTTATAAAAGGTTGTCAAGGGTAAAAAAAAAAAAATGTTTTATTTATAAAAGCGTAAATGCCAATCTGCTTGAAGCTGTGGACTATGAAAGGTATTGAACAATAATTAATATAATAGTAATAGTGTACATTTATATCACGGCAACATTTCATGCAACATAAGCTTGATCGATGTGCTTTACAAAACTATTATTAGACATTTACTTTAGTTATTAGATAATAATAATAATAATAATAATAATAATAATAATAATAATAATCAGCATATTTCTAATGAGCCTTTTGTCGAGACCTCAAAGTGTTTTGATTTATACAGATACATTTACGAAATATTTAACACGCTACCAACATAGAAAAACATGAAAATGTTAGAAATGTACATCAAATAATCAAAACCAAAGAAATGTGTTCAAAAGTAATTTGTAATATAACAACTGTGGAAAACTTACTTAAATCTAGAGGTGCCTATAATGTTTTAACCATAATGCAATTGTAATATAACATATTTCCTTTTCTTGTTTACCTGAAGAAGGCCAAAGGCTGAAACGTCATTTATTTTGTGTTGTATCTTTTATAAGAGTCTTTTTTACTCCCTATATATTACTAGGCATTTTGTGAAAAACTCACTGTGTAAAGTACTTTGATCTGGTTTGAAGCTGTTGTATCATTTTGGTTCAATACTGTTTGTTTTGCATCGTCTCATCTCCAGAGCCTTAACTACTCTACGCTGTTTTTGGTTACATTGGATTCTGTTGTGATGCCTTTTCCTGTTTTATTTGGATTTGTAAAGAATTGTTTCACCTTATTTAATCTCCAAAGTCACCACTGTTCTTCATTGTTTTTAATGACATTGATTTTCTAAGCAATGCTTTTACCTTAATCGATTTGATTTCCATACCCATTCTACAGATAAACAGAGAGAGGAGCAGCGCCTAAAGAAGCAAATGGAGAGAGAGCGTGACAAGGCCGGAGTGCAAGACCAGTGGGCAGATAGGTTTGTGTATCATAAATCTCCCGTACAGACGTCACCTCGACGAGGACAGTAAGAAAGTTTGGATTTTTGGGGTTTTTTTAATGAATTTTTTTTTTTTTTTAGGTTTCATTTTTTACTTTTCCCTTTTTTGTTTACTTTTCTTATTATACATTTATCTTGATTGACTCAGTCCTGTTTGCTACTCGATGAGTATAGGGTCTCCATCAATTGTGTGCGATGTGGCCTAGTGGTATGACAGTAGCCTTCATACAGATGGGCCCAGGGTTCGAGTCCTGCTTTTGGCGGCGCTTAGTTGAGTCATTGGAAAGGGCTCTTTCTCACATTCTCTCATCGTATTCAGGTGTGGAATTAATGCCCGACTGTTAACAGCATTGTCTCTTTTGGCACTCTATAAAAGACTAATCATTCTCCTCAATAAAGCATATCAACTCAACTCAATACTGATATTTTTTGGTCATAAATTCAATTTTCATCTCCTAAATAATCCCGACATAATAAAAATGCCTTCATTCAGGAGTATGGGTTTAATTTCTTCAACTTCAGAACACGTGAATTTCTTAATTCTTCTAATTGTTAATTTAACAATTGGGGCCAGATGGCTGGATTCACAGAAATCCGGATATACGTCTGGCTGGCTTTTTCTAGGTGGTTTGTTTTGTTTTTTTTCTTTTTTAATGTTTTTCTTTTTTTTCTTTTTTTGTTGTTGTAATATAAGTAAGTTTGCAGGTTTTTCCCCAAAACATTCAAAGTCTGCAATTTTTTTTAACCCAGTTGCTGGTACCCCTGCTTAAAACTCATTTTTCTATATCTGGTTCATTCTGACATAATACCAGGTAGGCTTGTCTTCTCACATATTTGGTTGTTTTAAAAAAAAAATCATATCTCATTGTGTCGTGGTTTTTTCATGTGATTGTTACAGAGTGAAGCCGAGTCCCAGGGAAGATGTGCCCGTCCTAGGAAGAGCCCCAGAATCAGGAACAGTCCAATTTGATGCCCCTGCTGCAATGAGAAGCTCCATGGTTGTAGGGGTAAGTATAGACCATTTCAAGCTGCTGGTTTTAGTTGGTTAAGAAAGTGAATTACTATAACTATCTTTTATGTAGAATTTGTGACAGATATAAAATCTTGTATGTTTTAACAAAATCAATAAAAGATAGATTTTTGTCTTGACCTAATTCTGTACTGAAGGAGAAAAAAAAATTGAGCTTTTATATAGTGCAATATCCACGATGAGAGAATGTGGGTAAAGAGCCTTTTCCAAGGACTCAACTATGTGCCGAGCTAGGCTCGAATCCAGGACCTTCCAATCCAAAAACGAGTGTCATACCACAAGACCACATAGCCACAACGCTGCGCAATGGACATCTTATTCTTTTTAACTCTAAAATGTCCTTGCTGTCCGTCTGGAAGCTGAATTAGAAACCATTCAAAAGAGAGTAGCTTTCCTTTTGCCTTTTTAATTGTGAGATGCTTTAGTTACCCCTAAAAAACTCAAAGAATTCATAACAAAATTACTTATTTTTCTGATTTATGTATATATGTCTAAAAAATGAAGGCTTGTTGTAGTGGAAACGCAGCTGAATATGCACCATGCAGGCTTTTAAAGGTCATCTTCATTTAACATGTCTCAAGACCAAAGAGAGGACATGCATATTAAATGACGAATCCCACATAATTACCCGTCTTCTATCCGACAATGTAATTGTCCACCACCTAATGATGTGTGGCTATGTGGTCTAGTGGTATGACACTCGCTTTCGGGTCGGATGGTCCTGGGTTCAAGCCTCGCTCAGCGCATAGTTGAGTCCTTGGAAAAGGCTCTTTACTCATTCTCTCACCATACTCAGGTGTAAAATAAGTACCTGGCCGTTAACAGCGTTGTCTCTGTCCTAAAAAATATGTAATATCTATTGCCTAACAGGTATCATGTCTCGTCCTAAATGTTGTGTTGCTGTTGACTAGGGACCCCTTGTAAAGCGCTTTGAGCACCTTTAGTGGATATATAAAAGCTCAATTAAAAAAAAAAAAATTTTAAGTGGAATCTGACAGCCCTGATCTTTTTAATCGTTTGGTGTCATTGTGTATTCAGTGACATCTTCAAGCTTCAAAGTTCATGAAATGACACGTTTATAAATCCGTCATCAATTTCGATTTTATTATCGTAATTTCTTTTCAAAATCAAATGTAGTTCAGTTCTCAATCTTGAGTTTTCTACAGAACGAAGAAGAAGAAGCTTGGTAGGGTTCCTGACCTCCCATAGTGGGCAGGGAGGCACTTACTGTGTCTTCAATCCCCCTCTATTTGCTGTCCAACATTCTTTCTGTCTTTGTCTTGGAATGAGATTTCGTGGTTTTGTCCTGGCCCTGGCTGGGAGAGAAACGGTCAAATGTATAATTAGAGTTTTGGGAGATGATTTTATTTCTTTTGTAAATAATCTCTCTGTTATGCATTGTATTGTTTTGTTTTTGTTTTACATATACCCATATGATTTGTAAACATTTGAGTGTATTCCTCTTAGTCGGGAACTGTGCTTATGCCAGAATGAGACATTTAGGTGATCTCAAACTAAGAACTTTGATAGTGTACTCTTGGACTCTACATCTGTTCCCTATTTGAACTAATTCCCCTATGTCTTCCTTTTTCATGGGTACTTTAATTTTTATTCTAAAACTTTTTACTATACCATTTTCTTCCTTTTTACTGGCACTGATATGACCTTAATGTGTTGTAAGCGCAGTAAAACAAAAAAAAAAGAAAATCAAGAAGAAGAAGATGATGGAAATTGGGAACAAACCAATTTGGTATGTTGTGCGTGTTAATTTTCTTTTAAAGTAAGGGAAGATATGGAATTTATTATCTTGTTTTTTCTCTCCTATTTTAATATAACAACCATTTTTCCCCCATCAGGCTGGTACCCTCAATGAGACTCGGTTTGACTCCAAGAAAGCAGAGGAGAAAAGACAATGGCTAGAGGAATTAGGTAGGACAAATTCGATATGGATAGACATCCTTACATGGTTTTTTGTTTTTTCCAAATGTGTTTTCATCCCAGCTGGTATCAAGCTGTTTTAAAGGAATTTTGTCATATTAGAAAAGCATTAAAGACATTCAATGTTAGAAAGCACCATAAGTTTTTTTGTTTTGTTTTTTTAAAATGTGAATCAGGTGAATTGTAAGTCAATGCGAATGTTAAGCTTCTAGAAGATGTAGAATGCAACAAAAATAGTATTAAGTTCTTGGAAAAGGCTCTTTACTCATACTCTCTTCAGATACCATGTGTGTCAAAAAGTACCGGGCCATTAATAGCAATGCGTGTGTAAAAAAAATTTTTATTTGTGCCTCATAGGCGTGATTTCTCATCCAACATATTTAGTATCCTGGCCTTGGCCAGAGTCCTTAGCTGTGAGGGAAACAGTAAAATGTGTAGTATTAGTTTGGGGAGATGATATTTTTTTTCTCCTTATAAATCATCTCTCTGTTATGTATTGTAATATTTTGTTTCATGTTTTGTAAGCATTTGAGTGTGTGTGTGTGTTGGCATGGAACTTTTAGATGACCTCAATCAAAGCACATTGATAGTTTTCTCTTGGAATCTTCTTCTATTCCCTATCCGAACCAGTCCCCTTTGTCTTACCGTTTCTCAGGTGCTTTAATTGTAAATCTAGAATTTTTAAAAAATTTTTGCTATTCAATCTACCACATTTTTACTGGCTTTGAAGTAATCCAAAACTGTCGCGAGTGCAGTAAAACCCTTAAAACATTGTCCTTCAGAGCTATTAGGCTCATGGAGTTTATCCCAGTTTCTGTAGCGTGAAACAGACAAAAGCAATTGTTTGCTATCTTTTGGATAGGACGCTAGTCTATTACAAAGTACTTTCCACCAGATCTAACAGACCCAGCTACCCATTCACTGCTGGGTGGACAGGGGGGTCAGAAAAAAAAATTCTTGACTGCACCTGGGATCAATCTTGGTCCCTTTGCATGTGAAGCAAGTGCTCTACCAACTGAGCTATCGGGACCCCCAAAACCCTTAAAAACAAATCATCTGTCTACAGATCGACAGCGAGAGGAAAAAAGACAGCAGATGGCAGCCAAGAAGGAACAAGAGAGGCAGGAGGACGGGATGTGGGCCGATCGGTACCCAACAGATCGTCACAAGATCAATCAGTTTGCCCAGGCCAATAAATCTCCCAGGGCCGCTGCCAATGTGGATGTGGGAAACCATCGGGTTGGCAGTGCCCCAGAGCCTGCTGCTAGTCTCGATGCTCCCCCTAGTCTTAATTTGAGTGTTAGAGATAGTCAGGAACAACCGTGAGTGAAATTGTTCTGACCATTATTGCTTTTATCATCATCGTCATCATCATCATCATCATTAGTCTTGAGCATATCACATCGCAATATCTATATAAATGACAATATCAAAACATATCGATTTCAAACTGCCATATTGATATCGATATATATTATGTTCGCAGTTTACCAGGGCCGCGCGATGGCCACATGCATGGCCAAAATCCAACACACAGAGAATCATTTCTTCATTACTTGTTATTATCGACTTATAATAAATAATGGAGCCAAAAGCAACACAAAATCAGTTTACAATGAAAAACAGTGGAGAAATGAAGAACTTGTCCGTGAATAGAGGGGTTTGGGGGAACAGTCTTTTACTAAGCACTTTCCACCAGATTTAATTGACCCAGCTGCCTAATCACATCTGGCATGACAGAAGGGGTAATAAAAAAAATAAACTCGACTGCATTTGATACTGACACGATCCCTTAGGAAATTCTGTTGATACCCCTGGTTAAAGTTCTTGCACAAGGAAATAAATACAGATGCTTTTAAGGCGAGGTTTGAACTTTGGCCTTTAGGTTAGTCACGCTATTGCTTATACATTCAGCCACTCACCCTCCTCCCTCCAAATGGAATCTTGCTATTTTCAAGACTTTTTATTTCATTTTTCTCCTCCAACAGGACGACCTTCTTGCGAGGTCAGGGTGTCTACGTGGACCCAGTGACCCGGAAAGAGCAGGAAGAAAAAAGACGATTGCACCTGGAGTATCAGGTAATTTACCCTTTAACATCAAGACTTGGAACGGTTTGGGCTAAAAGCTATGAAGCTGTTATATTCATTTTTTGTTGATTATTTTATATATAAAAGGGTACAGTTTTATTTTATTTTCTATATTTTATAAATTGCTTTGTTTCATATATTGCTTGTTTGAGTGGTTGTATGTTTGAGTGAAAGTAACAACATTACTGTTAAGCGCTTTGAGCTTGTTGATTTACGGGGTAAGGCGCTATATAAAAACCATATATTATTATTATTATTATTATTATTATTATTATTATTATTATTATTATTATTATTATTATTATTATTATTATTATTATTATTATTATTATTATTATTATTATTATTTCTGTTACTAGACTGAGATCAAAAGACAAATCGAAGAGAAAGAACGACTGAAGAGAGAAGAAAAGGAAAGGAAAGCAAGGGAAGACCTGGAGGAAGAGAGGAAATTCCAGATGGAGAGGGATAGAGTGTTGAGGCAGGAAGAGGCAGAGAAAAAAATGACCAAAGACCGAGAGGTGAGAATTCACTACTTCTATGTTCGATATTGTTGTTTAATGATCAAATCATTTGATATTAGCCAGAACGGACTATCCCTCGCCCTTTCCCGTTTTTAAAATCAAAATATATCTCCTAAGATGACCTGAAATTTAAATTGTAAGAGTCTAGTATTAATATTACTTCAGTCGCATAAAGTTGTTTTTGAGAAAGTGGTGGATATAGTTTTTGGATACGGTTAAAGAGTGTATACACAAAATATAATTATAGTATTTAGAAAGAAGCAACTTAAGTAATTGAATTGTCCTATAGGGTAGAGTTTGGGAAATTCGCCACTTATCACACCCCTCTCTTTAAATGCAAAAAACCCATCTAACCTATTATTGGACGAGTCCAAGTGTCACATCATCACTTTGATGCTCTTTTCATCTATTGTTTTTAATCCACCAATCAGCATTTTGTACATCAATATCACGACACAATCGTGTCATTCAACGTCATAGCGTTTCTGTCGTTCCTGATGCGCCTGATTCGTCTGAATTCCAACACCCGCCATTCCAAATTCCTACTTTTACTTGTTGTCATTTAACGCATATTTTCAGCTTAGATCCTTACTCTACAACCTGATACTTTGATACTGTATGATTTAAACATTTTTGATATTCCCATCATTCGCAATGATTAAAAATATTGACTTGACTGACTTAGATGCCTTTCGCGTCTCGACCGAAAGATCGGGTCGCCTTGGTTGTTTCCAGTATTTCCTGTGTGAGGTGTCTCCAATATTGCCGGTCCTCTGCTAGGGTTCTCAGATTTTCAAGGTCCCCTGCCGTTATGAGACTAATGCTTTGTCCAAGTGTTGTGAGGTTTTTGTTTAGGATCACAGGGAGTGTTGTGATTGGTCTTCCTCTGAAAAGGTTCCCGTGTTTTTGGAAGTATCCCGACATGGCTTGGTTAGCTGGTATGGTTTTTTCCCTCCGTAGTATGTGACCGAAAAGTTGCCATCGTTGTTGTAAAATGTCAAGGGAGATTGGTCTTTCTTTTGTGATCTTATAGAGTGATTCATTTGAGATCTTTTTTGGGTATTTGATGTCCTGTACCCTTCTTAGCTGTGTGCGATGGAAGGCATCCAGATGTTCTTCTTCGGATTTTGTCAATGCCCAAGTGCCGCAGTTATACAGAAGTACCGGTTTTCAGGGCTGAGAATCTTCTGCCTAAAGGCGGATTTCCGCCTAAATGGTAGTTTATCTCCGCCCATCCCATCACATTTCCTCCTTTTTCAAATTTGCCGTGTCAAACATTTTCCTCAAACCCACAGAATCACCATTATGTCTTGTGTTATATTTTGACACCTGTGCTCAGTCTCATGAAATTTGGTGACGGTCCCGTTTTTATGACGTTGGGCCAGACAGTATGGCACCAGATGTCACAATTGACACAGAAGACCAGTAGTGTTCTTTGATTAGTTAGTTGAAGGGGAAGGGGAGGGACAAATGGGTCTGGGGTTTTTTTTCCCCCTGTTGTAGGTACCTATTGCCTTTTTAATCTCTCTCTCTCTCTCTCTCTCTCTCTCTCTCTCTCTCTCTCTCTCTCTCTCTCTCTCTCTCTCTCTATCTCTCTCTCTCTCTCTCTCTCTCTCTCTCTCTCTCTCTCTCTCTCTCTCTCTCTCTCTCTCCCTTTGACTTTCTTTCTATTTCTCTTTTCTTCTTCTTTTTTTTTTTTGGATATAGAATTCAAAAGGTCCATACATAAGTTATTCCGGTAAAGAAGTCTTTCCTCCCCCCCCCCCCCTCTCTCTCTCTCTCTCTCTCTCTCTCTCTCTCTCTCTCTCTCTCTCTCTCTCTCTCTCTCTCTCTCTCTCTCTCTCTCTCTCTCTCTCTTCTCTCTCTCTCTCGCGCGCAACCACATTAAATCATCTGGTATATAGAGATGATATATTAGAACAAAGCTATGGTGATTGGCTTAGTTTAATTTTTTTTCTTTTTACCTTTGGACTATTCTATGGCTTTAAATTTGAGAGATTCTTGGGTTGTATTTATAAGCTAATTAACTACTACTAGGTTTCTTTGCTTGTGTTTGATCGATATCCCGAGAAATTTTCCTCCTTTTTGACAAATTGCTATTATCATCACTGAATAGAAAAACACTCACCAAAATCACTACATCAACATCTCTACCACCACTACTATTACAATCACCACCACATCATCATCCCTACCACCACTACTACTACAAATAGCACCACATCATCCCTACCACCACTACTACTACTACAACTACCACCACATCATCAACCCTACAACCACTACTACAACCACCATCATATCATCATCCCCACCACTACTACTACTACAATCACCACCACATCATCATCCCAACCACATCACCCCTACCACCACCACCACCACACCATCATCCCTAGCACCACTACCACAACTACCACCACATCATCATTCCTACCACAGCTACTATTACAACCACCACCACATCATCAACCCTACTACCACTACTTCAACCACCACTACATCATCATCCCTACCACCACTACTATTACCACCACCATCACACCATCATCCCTACCATCACTACTACTACAACCACCACCACACCATCATCCCTACCACCTCTACTACTAGAACCACCACCACATCATCAACCCTACTACCACTACTACAACCACCACCACATCATCAACCCTACTACCACTACTACAACCACCACCACATCATCATCCCTACCACTACTACTACTACAACCGTCATCCCTACCACCATTACTACTACAACCACCACCAAACCATCATCCCTACCACCACCACTACTACAACCACCACAACATCATCCCTACCACCACTACTACTACAACTACCACCACGTCATCATTCCTACCACAGCTACTACAACCACCACCACACAATCATCCACACTACTACCACTGCTATTACTACAATCACCACCACATCATCATCCCGTGGGAAAAAATAGGTTGGAAGTGACACCTGAGCCTGCTGCCTAGTCTCGATGCCCCCCCCTAGTCTTAAGTTGAGTGTTAGAGATAGGTCAGGAACACCGTGAGTGAAATTGTTTCTGACCATTATTGCCTTTTATCCTCATCGTCATCATCATCATCGATGCATTAGTCTTGATCATATCAACAAACCATCACATCGCAATATCTATATAATAAATGACAAAATCAAAACATAGTCCGAATTCAAACTGACCAAATTGATATCGATATATATTATTTCTGCAGAATTACCAGGGCCCGCGCGATGGCCCATGCATGGCCAAAATCCAACACATGCATGAAGTACTCAAATCTCTTACATTACTTGTTATTATGACTTAAATAAATAATGGAGCCAAAAGACAACACAAAATCGGATTTAGCAATGAAAAACAGTTTGAGAAAATGAAAGAACTGTCAGTGAATAGAGGGTTTGGGGAACATTCTTTTACTGAAGCACGTATCACCCCCTCTCTTTAAATGCAAAAAACCCATCTAACCTATTATTGGACGAGTCTCCAAGTGTCACATCATCACTTTGATGCTCTTTTCATCTATTGTTTTTAATCCACCAATCAGCATTTTGTACATCAATATCACGACACAATCGTGTCATTCAACGTCATAGCGTTTTCTGTCGTTCCTGATGTGCCTGATTCGTTTGTTGAATTCCAAACACCCGCCATTCCAAATTCCTACTTTTACTTGTTGTCATTTAACGCAATTTTCAGCTTAGATCCTTACTCTACAACCTGTACTTGATACTGTATGATTTAAACATTTTTGATATTCCCATCATTCGCAATGATTAAAAATATTGACTTGACTGACTTAGATGCCTTTCGCGTCTCGACCGAAAGATCGGGGTCGCTTGGTTGTTTCCAGTATTTCCTGTGTGAGGTTGTCTCCAATATTGCCGGTCCTCTGCTAGGGTTCTCAGATTTTCAAGGTCCCCTGCCGTTATGAGACTAATGCTTTGTCCAAGTGTTGTGAGGTTTTTGTTTAGGATCACAGGGAGTGTTGTGATTGGTCTTCCTCTGAAAAGGTTCCCGTTGTTTTTGGAAGTATCCCGACATGGCTTGGTTAGCTGGTATGTTTTTGTCCCTGCGTAGTATGTGACCGAAAAGTTGCCATCGTTGTTGTAAAATGTCAAGGGAGATTGGTCTTTCTTTTGTGATCTTATAGAGTGATTCATTTGAGATCTTTTTTGGGTATTGATGTCCTGTACCCTTCTTAGCTGTGTGCGATGGAAGGCATCCAGATGTTCTTCTTCGGATTTTGTCAATGCCCAAGTGCCGCAGTTTATACAGAAGTACCGGTTTTCAGGGCTGAGAATCTTCTGCCTAAAGGCGGATTTCCGCCTAAATGGTAGTTTATCTCCGCCCATCCCATCACATTTCCTCCTTTTTCAAATTTGCCGTGTCAAACATTTTCCTCAAACCCACAGAATCACCATTATGTCTTGTGTTATATTTTGACACCTGTGCTCAGTCTCATGAAATTTGGTGACGGTCCCGTTTTTATGACGTTGGGCCAGACAGTATGGCACCAGATGTCACAATTGACACAGAAGACCAGTAGTGTTCTTTGATTAGTTAGTTGAAGGGGAAGGGGAGGGACAAATGGGTCTGGGGTTTTTTTCCCCCTGTTGTAGGTACCTATTGCCTTTTTAATCTCTCTCCTCTCTCTCTCTCTCTCTCTCTCTCTCTCTCTCTCTCTCTCTCTCTCTCTCTATCTCTCTCTCTCTCTCTCTCTCTCTCTTCTCTCTCTCTCTCTCTCTCTCTCTCTCTCTCTCTCCCTTTGACTTTCTTTCTATTTCTCTTTTCTTCTTCTTCTTTTTTTTTTTGGATATAGAATTCAAAAGGTCCATACATAAGTTATTCCGGTAAAGAAGTCTTTCCTCCCCCCCCCCCCCTCTCTCTCTCTCTCTCTCTCCCTCTCTCTCTCTCTCCCTCTCTCTCTCTCTCTCTCTCTCTCTCTCTCTCTCTCTCTCTCTCTCTCTCTCTCTCTCTCTCTTTGCGCGCAACCACATTAAATCATCTGGTATATAGAGATGATATATTAGAACAAAGCTATGGTGATTGGCTTAGTTTAATTTTTTTTCTTTTTACCTTTGGACTATTCTATGGCTTTAAATTTGAGAGATTCTTGGGTTGTATTTATAAGCTAATTAACTACTACTAGGTTTCTTTGCTTGTGTTTGATCGATATCCGAGAAATTTTCCTCCTTTTTGACAAATTGCTATTATCATCACTGAATAGAAAAACACTCACCAAAATCACTACATCAACATCTCTACCACCACTACTATTACAATCACCACCACATCATCATCCCTACCACCACTACTACTACAAATAGCACCACATCATCCCTACCACCACTACTACTACTACAACTACCACCACATCATCAACCCTACAACCACTACTACAACCACCATCATATCATCATCCCCACCACTACTACTACTACAATCACCACCACATCATCATCCAACCACATCACCCCTACCACCACCACCACCACACCATCATCCCTAGCACCACTACCACAACTACCACCACATCATCATTCCTACCACAGCTACTATTACAACCACCACCACATCATCAACCCTACTACCACTACTTCAACCACCACTACATCATCATCCCTACCACCACTACTATTACCACCACCATCACACCATCATCCCTACCATCACTACTACTACAACCACCACCACACCATCATCCCTACCACCTCTACTACTAGAACCACCACCACATCATCAACCCTACTACCACTACTACAACCACCACCACATCATCAACCCTACTACCACTACTACAACCACCACCACATCATCATCCCTACCACTACTACTACTACAACCGTCATCCCTACCACCATTACTACTACAACCACCACCAAACCATCATCCCTACCACCACCACTACTACAACCACCACAACATCATCCCTACCACCACTACTACTACAACTACCACCACGTCATCATTCCTACCACAGCTACTACAACCACCACCACACAATCATCCACACTACTACCACTGCTATTACTACAATCACCACCACATCATCATCCCTACTACAACCATCAAATGTTGTAATTACACTTTTAACTTTTGAAATTCCACCGAATTGTGTCAGAAATTGCTGCAAGACAAATTTTGGATCGCATCTCAGTAAATTTGAGTGAAATTCAAATTTATAGATTATGGTCGCATGGATGGGTCATGATCTTCACGATGAAAAATTTCCTCCTTTTTTGTGACCAGTCATTCTCACCCCTGGGTTTTACAAGAGCACAGTACAGTTTCAGTTTGGTTTTTCTCTTTATTTTGTCACCTCTAATCCATACATTGGTGAGTTTACTGAGTGCGGCGTTTGATAGCTGTTTTCTTCTTTGTACATCCTCGGTGTCTCCAATTAGTGAGCCGACTTTCTTTGTTCTTTTCCATTCCTCTTTGTTCCTCGATATTGTTGTAAATTCGGTTTTATTGGCATTGACTTGGAGGTTATATTTCATGAGGGTATTTTGTATGATGTCTATATTTGCTGGTGTTGATCCAATGAAATCGACATCATCTGCATAGGCGATTTCTCTAGGGATTGCATTCTCAATATGAGTCGTTGGTTTTGGAATGACTTTTCGAACTTCTTTCAGAGCGTGTTCTAAGTATATTGTGAACAGAATCGGGCTCAGACTATCTCCTTGGGGGGTCCCGATGTTACTTTTGAACTGCATCTGTTTTGTGGCCCCGTATATCCTTGGTTGTATCTTTGTGTTGCTGAGAAGAAATCGGATTATTCGGAGCTCGTCTTCGTCTACTATGTCTGTTAATATCTCCAAAAGTTTTCCTCTGTCGATCGTATCAAAGGCTGCGGACATATCGATTCCGGTTATTGTTATGGATATGTTTTCTTTGAGTGCCTTTGCTGCCAACCATTATGTGTCCATACAACGTCCGATGTGCTTCGGTCTTGGCGGAACCCGCTTTGACTATGTGATAGATATTTTTCTATTTTCGGTCTAATTCTGTTGAGGACAATAGTTGACAGTGTTTTTCTTATGTTATTCAATAAAAATATTCGTTTACTTTTTTATTTGGGAGTCCCATGATATCACTGCTTTCTGGGAAATTCGCCACTAGTATCGGGGAAATTCGCCGTTTAAATCGGGGAAATTTGCCGCTCTGTTTTGTTGAAATATTATTGATTAAATGTTTAAAGTGGGTATTGATGATATTTTGACCGATAATTATTTAATAGATTGGTGATTCAGTGTCTGGATAGCGTTCATAGTGTATAAAATTTACATAATAAGGATAGTAATTCACTGGACTTAATGACCTCATTACTATAATGAAGCAGTTTTTTATTTATTGATAGAATAAAATGGTGAGAACTTCAAAGAAAACTCAAAATGGAAGCAACAAAATAAGAGATAAATAGGATTGGCTGGTGCAGCAAAACACAAGAAAAGATATTTTGTCATGTTTTCACCTGTTATCACAGTATCATATCTTCATTTATAAATCTTGTCGTTGTCATTAAATATATATATATTTTTTTTTTGCATTGTAAATAAATAAAATACAGTAATTACTACAAAGCAAATCAAATATAAACATGAGAAAAAAAATAATATCTAAAAAGTACATAAAATGCGCAATAAAAAATGATAAAATCGAGCGGCAAATTTCCCCGACAGTGGTGGCGAATTTCCCCGAACTATGGCGAATTTCCCTGACGAGCAAAACAACTTTTTAATGCGAAAATAACGTATTACGAATTGAAATACTGAAACAAGTTTAATAAAATCTTATCACTGATTGGCTGATTGTCTTGATGACTAGTTTCTATTTTTTTAAAATTGACACCTTGAGAATGAAAGAAGCGAAAGAAGTGGAGCGACCACAGGGTGGCGAAGTTCCCCGACTCTACCCTAGTGATAATTCTTTTGATTGTTGGAGAGGAAGGGGGGGGGGGGGATAATTTGTCGCTTTAATCTTGTTGATTAAAAAAATTTTTTTTCAATTCTGTCTTTCTTATTATTTCATTATTGGAGCAACATTTTCTAGTATTTAACTTATTTTTAGGAGATGGTGTTGTGGAAATGGCATTGTACTAACAACTGAAGAACCCGGTTTAATTCCCTTTTTTCAATAGATCAGTTGTTAGAGCACTCACTTCGCACTTAAAAGGACTGGGAGCGATTCTGGTTAAAAATCTAGATTTTTTCTGACCCCCCCCCCCCTCCTATTCTCTCAGCAGTAATAGGGTGGCTAGGTCTTATAGATCTGGTGGAAAGTACTTTGGAACAAAATATTATACTATCCAAAGAGTAGCAAGTGATTGATTTTGTTTTCATTTAATGCTTTAGAAACTGGTTTAAAGTCTGGCTTCATCGGCCTGATTGCTCTAAACAACTGCTTTGCATTTCTTCTGCAAATTAAAAATGCTGCTGGCTCTGTGGGATCCAATCCATACTGTTGCAACTTCAACATTGCTTGTGAGGATCATGCTCTAGGTTTTGTTTGGCTCTATACTACATAAGTTGTTTTCTCCTTTTCTAATTGGTAAATACATAACTGTTTGAATTTCGCAAGTTGTGTGGGAGGAAATTCCATAAAAGGACTAAACGTGTGCATTCACTCAGGAGTGGGGTAGCCAATACCAGTGTTTCTTTTTTTGGGTTTTGATGGTTGTATTTTTGGTTTACCACAAGCGTCAACTTTTAATTTGACTTAGTCGATGGGTTACTGTATATTTATATTTCTTATTTTGTTAGGCCCAGCACCAAAAACACCTGGCTACATTGAAAACAGCCATGGAGGATGCTGAGGAGAGAGCGAAAGAGGAGAAAAATCTCAAACGAATGCAACACCTGCAGCAGCGAGGGCACGACATCTCACACCTCAAGGCAACATACGAAGGTATTTTTACCTCAAAATCCATTTCCCTTTCTCTATACTGAAAGCTGTTTCTCTCCCCTATGTCCAAAGTAATAAAAGGATTCATTTTTGATATGTACAGGAATGAGTGTGGGTTAAAATGCACGCATCCTTTTTTTTTTTGGAAAATGACATAATTTGAGCTGTAACATTTAGTGATAAAATTAATGGTTGTAATATAATATAGAATTTTGTAGATTTGGTTTGGGCTGATGTAGAGTAGTGATTTACTTACATACTTACTTACTGACTTATTCTCTTGGTTCCTTGGTGGAACATAAGACGCCAACAAAGTTCCTCCAGGCATCTCTGTCCTAGGGCAGCCAGCTCAGCTCAATCCTGTCATTAAAGTTGAATCTGGCTCGCCCGACATATGATGTCTTTTAGTTCTTGGCATTTCTGTAGCGTGGTGTTTTTTACATGGTGGGTTGCTGTCCCAATGCACAAGCCTCCCCAATTTCTCATCCTGAACTTGGGACAAGGCAATGATGGGTTAGAGGAGTGATTTAACATCACTCAAACATTGACTTTTAGAAAAAAATTTCAGGTTAATTTTAAGATAGGTAATGGGAGAAATACTATGTTAGTATAAGTTTTAAAGGGTTGAACTTCTTGGATACTTTACCTGTTTATTATTATTATTATTATTATTATTATTATTATTATTATTATTATTATTATTATTATATATTATATTATTATTATTATTATTATTATTATTATTATTATTATTATTATTATTATTATTATTATTTTATTATTATTATTATTATTATTATTATTATTATTATTATTTTTATTGTTCTTATTATTACTATTATTTTTATTATTATTATTATTATTATTATTATTATTATTAATTATTATTATTATATTATTATTATTATTATTTATTATTATTATTATTTATTATATATTATTATTATTATTATTATTATTATTATATTTTATTATTATTATTATTATTATTATTATTATTATTATATATTATTATTATTTATTATTATATATTATTATTATTATTATTTTATTATTATTTATTATTATTACTTGTATTATTATTATTATTATTATATTATTATTATTATTATTATTATTATTATTATTATTATGTTATTATTATTATTATTATTATTATTATTATTATATATTATTATTATTATTATTATTCATGTCCTTTTCTCTGATCTAGAACCTCCGACAGGTAGGTGTCGTGACTGATAACGTCTGCAGTGAAAATCACTTTATAGAAACGTGTTGTGACGTTTAAAAATTTTTAAAAAGAAAACAAAAGGTCATGAAACACAAGAAACTGAACATCTTTCATGGAAATAAAAATATCTGCTAGTTTATTCTATGTTCAATTCACCATTGAAAATGTTGAATTTCTTGTGGTTCATGGTTTGATTGTTTAGTTGGTTTGTTTTATATTAATTTTCTTTTTTCTTTTTGATTCTTGATATTTTTATTATTCGGTATTATAGTTAATTCACATATGTGATGACAATTAAAAAAGACATTCTTGCAGAAAGAATTTGATTTTATGACATTTTTATATTTCTTAAAACAAAACAAAAATTAAAAGCAAAAAAGAAGAAACAAATACAAAGTAAGATCCTCTGTCTGCAGTCTACCTTTTAGTTTAAAAGCTTTAATTTAAAAAATCTATTTATTTCTAAATTTATTTATTATTAGTTTTATTGGGTTTTTTTGGTTTTTTTGTTGTTTTTTTTTTTTTTGCTTCGTGGATTTTCAATAGAATTTAAAGGATCGGTGAGAGTTTACAGTAGAAGTTGTAGAAAACTGGGTTGGTTTTTTTTTTAGATCAGTGCAGCTTGTCTAAGGAATCCTACCCATTGTCTGTGGTGTGGAATGTAAAGTATAAATGACATCCATCCCTCTGAGCAGGATGTAAATGAATGAAATTGACAAAGAAATGAACGAATTTAAGGAGAAAATATGTATATTTATTCTTTGTATTTTTATTATATTTATTAGCAAATAAAGAAATTAACTATTAATATATTATAATATATATATATATAGTTTTGTATTTGCTTTATATTCCCTTGGGTGTGTGGGTAGGATTTCTGTTTATATTTCTTTTCCTTTTTTTTTTTTTTTACTTTCTATTTTTTTGGGTTTTTTTTTGTTTGTTTGTTGTTGTTTTTTTGGGGGTTTTTTTCTTAAATTATCATTGGGTTTTTCCATTTTCCTTCTACGGCATGGGTGATGTTATTCATTTTTTCTTTGTAAGGAGTTGGGATTGGTAATGTGAAAAATTTGACTATTAGTCATCAAATCTACATTAACTCTACAACACTATGAATAACTCCTTCCAATAAATTATGAATTACAAAAAAAAATTTTTTAAATGAGCTTTTTTATACTCCAATATTCATTAAACGTGCTCAAAGCGCTTTACAAAGGGTCCCTAGTCAACAGCAACACTTAACATTTAGAATGAGATACGGCGCCTGTTAGGCATTATTACAATTTCTTCGAACAGAGACAATGCTGTTAACGGTCAGGTATTCATTTTACACCTGAGTAGGTACGGTGAGAGAATGTGAGTATAGAGTCCTTTCCAAGGACTCAACTATGCGCTGAGCGAGGCTGTAAGTCAGGACCTTCCGATCTGTAAGCAAGTGTCATACCACAAGACCACATAGCCGCACAAGGAGATGGGAGGGGCAATGTGAAAAACTTGCCTATTTACTCATCAATTCTACATGAATTCCACAACACAATGAATAACTCCTTCCATGAATTATGAATTAAGGCAACGCGTCCGTTGCTGTTCAAAATTCTACAGCTCGAGGATGATGCTGTTTTGAAAAAAAATTAGGGAATATAAAAGACAGCATTTAAAACTCATAGATCACGAAAGAGGAAAATAAATAATAAATCATAGCATCTCCTTTCAGATTTAAATCTTATACATTTTGATCTAATAAGGCAAGGTGAGTTGAGTGCCTGACCGCGATACCATCAGCTTGCAGCCACACACTCCTTTTATTTTAGTGTGCAAGTAATCTTTGGAATCATCTCAAGATTACTACAGCGTGGCGCAGATTGTGGCTCATTGTGAAATATTGAATGTCATTGATTTTTCATGCACTGTCGATCATCGTTGGTGACTGAGTTTTGGCCTGAGAGTAAGACTTATAGCAAAAGCAGACCCACATATTTTAAGTGCGGCTATGTGGTCTTGCGGTATGACACTTGCTTTCGGACTGGAAGGTCCTACCGGGTTTGAGCCTCGCTCTTCTGCTGATTTTATTCAAGTAAAGATGAACTGCTGTCTTAATTTTGTTGTTGGAGCCAACGCTTTTTTTTTTTCAAAGTCATAGCCAAGCTCTGCACAAGTAAACATATAGAGATTTCTTAATTTAGCACAATCCATCCATTAGGTTTTTGTTTTTAAAATGCCATGGTAGATGCACATGATATTGATAGCATTATTGGGGTTTTTTGTATGTTTGTTTTTTTGTTGTTTTTTTAATTTGGCAAAAAACTTTGGGTAAAATAGATTTTGTAAAAAAAAAAAATTTCTTAAAACTGTGAAAAATCAACTTTCGCAAGAATTGTTACTCGATTAGCAATGTGTTACACATGTAATTAATTTTTAATGTGTTTGTATGTATGTGTTTATATATTTTTACGAGTGTGTAAATGTATGTTTGAATGTGTATATTTTGGTTTGTTTTTGTTTTTTTAAAAGTTGTATTAAGTCATATTTTTCACAATTAACATTTGGAAAACTAGCAACTGTGTGCTTGAGAGCCTTACAATCACATGCATAGACAGTTGTGTCTTTCTATTCCGGAACTCCACAATCCACATGTCTCCATTTATTCGGACAGGTTGCCTTCTTTATTTGTTCACTATACGGACTGATTCCACTATCCGAATGTCTCTGTACTTAGGACAAAATGCGGGGAAGTGTTTGGATTGGAGAGACATGACTGTGTATAATTTTCCTGATTTCATCACATCGTGTCTATTAACTGATACTTTACACGGATAGAAAGTCGATTTCACAGCAGCTAAAAAGCAAATCTGCCCATTAATCGTCATTTGAAGATCAGTTTGGGTGTTTCTGTACAGAGGATAGAGCTATGTAACGATTTCAATTTGGTTAGAATTAGCAAAATATTGATAAATGCTTTGATTGGTATACAAGTTTCCAATACATCTTTGATTGATATATTTTTTTTCCCACTCACTTGATTGAGTTTTGATGGTTGTTATTTTGTTATTGATTTCTTTATTCTGATTTTTTTTTTTGTTTGTTTGTTTGTATTGGGTTTTTTTTTTGTTAGTTATAAATTGGCATTTCTGTACCAATTTCTTATTTACAGTTGAAGCCTTTAGTTTTATTTTTCATAAAACGACTGGAATATTTTTCTAGTCGCAAAAAATAATTTTCTCATACTGGGAGGATTGAAATATTGTATAATGGCTCTACAGACATAGAATACATGTTTACATTGATAAACATCAACACTTGTGACCCATCGTGTCCTTCCTTCAGAGCCATTGGGGTCCATGGAGTCGAGGTTTATCCAGGTTTCTATAGTGCGAAATGGACAATAGCAATTGCTTGCTATCCTTTGGATAGGATGCTAGTCTGTTGCAAAGTACTTTCTGGTAAATCGAACACTCAGCAACTCATTTTCAGAAAAAAACCTGGACCGCAACCGGGATAGATATTGGTCCTTTTCAATGTGACGCGAGTGCTCTACCAACTGAGCTATGGGGACCCCCAACCATTGTGTCAGTTTGGTATTATGTGGGAATGAACTGGCCATGGAATTGAGTCTATGCTCAAAATGATCACAATAGATCACAGTTTCTATAGCACTAAACAGACAATAGCAATTCTTTGCTACCCTTTGGATAGGACACTAGTCTATTGTAAAGTACTTTCTACCAGATCTAACAGATTCAGCCACTCACTTACTGCTGAGTTGACAAGGGAGGTGGGGTCTGAAAAAAAAACAACTTTGACTGAATCTGGTGTGGATACCTGTTCCTTTGCATATGAAATGGATGCTCAAATAATTGAGCTATCCAGTCAAACACTGTATAAAAGTAATCTTTTTTTTTTTTTCTTTCATTTTACTCACTCACTCACTCAATCCTTGCTTCTTCTTTCCTTGGGGAGGGTATCCATCACAGAGCCTTCCTTATCAGTGTTTCATCAGGTCTGCGACATATACCCCAACCATTGCCATCTTCTCCTTATCCAGTCTCTTATCCAGAGACTCCACTTCAGCTTTCGCTTTCAGGTCTTCATTTGAAATTGTGTTTGGCCAGAATGTCTTGAAGATTCATCGCAAACATTTGTTTTGGAATACTTCAAGTTTCTGGATGATACTCTCTGTGATCTTCAAACATTCTGATCCATAGGTCAAAACGCTCAAGACAATCCTTTTAAAAATCTTTAATCTTAATTTTTCTTTCCTGTTACTCTCTATTATTTAAGATTATCCTCTCATCTATCCAATCAGCCATCACGCCAAGAATCAAAGAATACGACAACTCAGTCATTCCAGGACTAGGCCAAGGTGGCAACAACATGTCCTCCCCACTTCCCTCTGAGCAAGTCTTCATTCCGGCACACCAACCAACTTCAAACAACACAGCGGCTGCAGGCGTGTCCCCAAGGGTGGGAGCAGCTGCAGGAGCTTCCCATTATCAGCCGTTCCCACCTGGGCAGTCGTCGTCCTACCCTAAGGATCCCTATGTGGAAGATAGAGTGCTGACCCCCAGTAGGCATCGGAACCCAAGCAGACCAAGGGACGACCCTAACTCGCCTCGAAGGGAGTTTGGCACTCAAACCTGTAAGATTTTCTTTCTCACCACCTCTGTCTTTCTCATTCTCTCTCTTTCTATCGCTTTGTCTCTCTCTCTCTCTCTCTCTCTCTCTCTCTCTCTCTCTCTCTGCCTCTCTATCTATCTATCCATCTATCTATCTATCTATCTATCTATCTATCTATCTATCTATCTATCTATTTATCTATCTTTCTATCAATCTATCTATCAATCTATCTTTCTGTCTCTTCTTCTTCTCGTATACCTTTATATCTGGAGTCCTGTTTCGAAGATGAAGGTACTCGTCTTTTGGAGTTCTTTTAGCAGGCTGAAAAGTTTTATATTTAGAGAAGCTGCAGAGGGCCATTGGGTTGAGTATTTTCTTCATCGCTGATGTATGTGCTCTGCATCTTCCTCCTTACCACATTAGCAGACCGGTGACTGACTGTCTCTTATAAACGCATAATTTTATAAATGAAAAAATTATCCTCTTTACAAAAAAGATAAGGAAAAACATTAAATCTATCTGACTGTCTCCCTCCCAACAAAACACTTGTGTAGCGAACCCCAGGCAAAAACCAAACGATCCCAATCCAGATTAAGAACTCAAACCCTAATAGGAAGGACAAAGGATTGAGCAAGCAATAGCCCGGGAAGGACAATGTGTCTCTCAGCCCTCAGGGCTATTCTACCCACCATCAACTCAGAGTTGAATAAGTACCTAGCTGTAGACATTTACAGATTTTGGAAGACTGGTAAATTTACTAGTGCAAGCCTTTTGGGGCTCATTGGGCATTAGGGGGCAGCGTGGCTCAGCGGTACGGTCTTGGCTTCGTACCCGAAAGGTACCAGGTTTGATTACACGCCACTGCACTGTGTAGCCTTGAATAAGTCTCCTCACCCTAGCTCAATTTGTGGCGCTGCACTGCGGCTGACACTTGGGCTATACCATTCTTCCCTTGGAATAGCCCCTAGAGACAAATTTCCCTCTATGGAATTAAAATTTAAAAAGTGATTTTTTTTTTTTATTGTAAAAAATCATAAAAACAGACAATATATGACTGTGTTCATTTATTTTAATTTTTTGAAATTTTATGTATATACTTATCCATTGATTTTTAAAAAAAATTTTGGCTTTGATTTTTTGAAAAGTGAATTAAAAATTTATTTCTTAAAATTTACCATTTCAGTGGAACTGAAAGATCTGCAGTCCATCTTGAGCAGCTTGCCTGATGATATACAGATTGAGTACAAGATGAAAGTGGAGGAAGCCCTCAAAGAAAAGCAGGGAAAGAAACCTCCTGCGCCTGTTAGAAAAGTTCATTCCAAAAGTGCTGATGCCAAAAATGTCAAAGCAGGAAGTAACAAACCTGCAGCAGCGACAACAGCACTAACAGCTGGCAGAAGAGATACCAGGGAGGTCAAAGAGAGAAGAGTTGCCAGTAAAGACAGAAACATGAAAATTGGAGAGAGGCCTCAGTGGAACCAAAGAAAAATCAAAGCCGTGCCAAAAAATTCAGAAAAAGATCCGTTTTATCAACAGAAAAGGGAAGAGTCTGAAGCGAGGAAGGCGAAACGAGAGAGACAGTTGCAGTATTTGCAAGAGTTGAATAAAGAACGAATTCCAAACATCAGCCCAAGTCGTGCTAGAGCTGGGTCTCCTGATCATGGAGGCAATCCAGGGGGAGAACGAGGTCGTGGGAGAGATGCAAGAGCCGGGGTTAGACAGGGAAGGAGAGATGCGAGTAATAGTAAACGGCAGAACGCGGGATCACCCAATATCCTTACACTGGCTCATGATTTAGAGTCAAAGAATCCGAAAGGAGGAGGAGTCACTGGAAGGAGTTCCTCACCACCTCTGCCAACTGTCAAACATAACACGGTCAGTAAAAATGACAATTACTACAATGAGAACGATCCTTACTTTTATACGAACAATGTGCTCAAGAACAGCCACTCAGAGGGTCGTTATGACGACCTCACTGTTGCCAAGGCAGCTCCCATCCATGACGGAGATTTCATCCCGTTTACAAGGACCACAGAGATACTAGACCCAGCTAGGGCTGACGAGCCTCTGGCTATATCTAGAGAAAATTCCAGAATGGAACGAGCGAGACGGGCCTACCACGAAACCCGCCAGCCGGCTAACAGGGGGAAACCGTTGAACGTGCTACAAGACAGGGAGAGAGAAACAGCTTTGAGGGTGAGTGTGTTAGTTAATCCATACTTCTAGACCTGTCTACTGCCATGAAAAAAATCGTAGAATTACGAAATTTTGGCTCCAATTTCAGAACTTCATGAGCATCTCTAAGTCATTAAAACGTATTGAAAATGAAGGTTGATGCCAAGGTGCATAATTTTAGGGCTTTTGAAGAGCTATTTCATCATTGTGAGGGTAAATTATTGAGCTATATATATAGTAAAGTATAACGACTTCTATTTTTATCTCCTAAAACTACGAATTTTCACATTTTCACGTTGGCAGGTTTGTATTCTTTTGACCCATCCATCCAAAACGGTATTATGTCAGACTGAGAATATATGTCAACAATTTATTTTACAGTCAAAATGACGTGAAATGTGAACTGTTAATTTTTATTACTCATTTTAGCATCTAAACCCCCTTGACATAATAGCTATTTGATGTGATGGGTCACATTTGTTTTATTTTATTGTCTTTCTTTTTATTTTTACATACAAGTACAGTCTGCTTGCATTCAACAAATGTCAGGTTTTTAAAAGTGTTATCGAGGCTACATACAAATGTCTGTGTTAATGCTTTCGAGGCTACATACAAATGTCTGATTTTTAGTGTTATCGAGGGTACATACAAATGTCTGTTTTTTAGTGTTTTCGAGGCTACATACAAATGTCTGTTTTTTAGTGTTATCGAGGGTACATACAAATGTTTTTATTGTTTTATTGTTATCAAAGCTACAAACAAATGTCTGTTTTTAAGTGTTATCGAGGATAAAAAAACAAATTTCTGTTTTTAAGTGTTAAAAAGGCGACATCCAAATGTTTGTTTTTTAAGTGTTACCGAGGCTAAAAACAAATATCTGTGTTTCTATTAGGAATGTAAATCTTGTTCCTATTCTCACAAGATAACTCGACCTTTTTAAACTACCTACATTTTATTTATTTAACTGCTTTATTATTTGGAACTGTGTATTCAGTCCACCGGAAATAAAAATATTTAAAACGGACCAATTATCGATAATGCCGACATTGATACTGAGCTTATTGTAAGGTAGTCATCATCAAAAGTGGATAAGCATAACATATGGCAATTTGACGGCCTAATAATATCATTTACAGCGTTTTATTTACTCTCGGAAAGTCTTGAGTGAGAGTTGTTCGAAATCGGGAGCCTGAAATAGATCTCAATTCTCGATACCATGGTTGCCAGATAGCCATTGGTCTGGCCAATTTGGCCAAAATTGACCACATAGAGAATAATGTTTCTATAAGTAATCTAAAATTGACATTTATATCTATTTTTAATGTTTCCTAGTCCGTTATAATTTTTATGATTACCAAAACCGATGAGTTTTCTAAGGAGATCATAGTTTTAGTATTGTTTGCTCAAGTAAAGTTCTATTTGGTCACATTTCACATCGATCACTGGCCTCGGGCACTCCTGTGTACTCCCTTGGCAAAAAATTCTTAATTTTCAAGTTCAACACGTTGACGCCATTCCTGGTGACTCGAGAAGTTCGATCGACTTTTAATTTTGTAAAAAGATGATTTACTTTTACTCACTTTTAAGATTGTTATTTTAATTTAGAACACAATCAGGCGTCAAAATGTATTGCCTTGTGTATATTTTGTACGTAACAATATGAATCCGGAGAAAAACGAAACAATAACGAACAAACAAAACAAAAACCAACCAAAAAAAAAAAAAAAGATAAAAGAAAAATAGAGTTTATAGTTATAGGGTCTTGAATGTGTTTAAGGGAGCGTCACAGAGAAAAGGGGGTGGGGGTGGGAGAGATTGGAGATAGAGTATAGATAAATAGATAGAGAGAGAGAGAGAGAGAGAGAGAGAGAGAGAGAGAGAGAGAGAGAGAGAGGAGAGAGAGAGAGAGAGAGAGAGGACTGCTTTGTAGCTACTTGGACTCGATTTTTATTTTTTATTTTGGTTCCTATCCTTATTTATAATGTTACAGCTTGGGACACTTTTGGTGTAGACAATATCGACGTGAGCAGCAAGGAAGATGACTCTACATTCTTTTAAGGACTCTTTTGTTTTTAAAGGTTTAATGGCGCTTATGAAACGTTGAGGTCATTTTAGGGCTAGTAGAAAGGGAAAAAATGGGATGCCAGTCAAAACAAATTACAGTTTTAGAAGACATGATAGACGATGAACAATAGACCAGCCCTACAATTCAAAGGACAAGGGATGATTTTGAAAGAAAAGGATATTGGAAGAAGACAACGTCAAGACTGCCCCGGGGGGGGGGGGGGGGGGGGGGAGGCCTCGAAGCACAGCCGTACTCGAGGCCAGTGATCGATGTGAAAAGTGACCAAATAGAACCTTACTTGGGCAAGCAATACTAATACTCTGATCTCCTTGGAAAATTCATCAGTTTTGATAATCACAAAAAAAAAAAAAAAGAAAATCTAAAGGACTAGGAAAAATTAAAAATAGATGTAAATGTTAATTTTAAATTAATTGTAGAAACATTATTCTCTGTGTGGTCAATTTTGGCCAAATTAGCCAGGCCAATGGCTATCTCGCAGCCACGGTAAGAATCTCGTCAATGTTTGATAAATCGGTTTCGAGAATTGAGATCCATTTCAGGCGCCCGGTTTCGAACAACTCTCAATCAAGATTTCCTGAGAGTAAATAAAACACTGTAAATGATATTATTCAGCCGTTGAATTGCTATAAATTTTATGCCTGTCAATTTCTGATGATGCCTATAA
Source organism: Berghia stephanieae (assembly GCF_034508935.2). Lineage (NCBI taxonomy): Eukaryota > Metazoa > Mollusca > Gastropoda > Nudibranchia > Aeolidiidae > Berghia > Berghia stephanieae. The sequence goes on from NC_088365.1 coordinate 28,236,878, forward strand.
TAGGCTCAGTATCAAAGTTGTCACGATCGATTAAGGTAAGTATAGACGATAATTGGTCCTTTTTAAATATTTTTATTTCCGGTGGACTGAATACAAAGCTGTGTTTTCAGTCCACTGGTGGACTGAAAACACAGTTCCTTATTATTTTTATTAAGCTATATTACCCACATTCCTTGTTATAATCTGCCTTAAGCGCACATACCATGATTTTACGAAGATTCTGTGGACTAGACTTTATGGAATCACCACCATTTTCATTGTATCATCAACATCATAATCATTGTCGTCATAATCATCATTATTATTATCATCATTGTCACCACCACCATGATCATCATCATCATCATCATCATCATCATCATCATCATCATCATCATCATCATCATCATCATCGTTGTCACCCACAATCATAAACAACAATAGCGATTACACTTTCCGTAGATTGCCCTTGTGACATGAAACAGTTATGTAGAATTTAACAATAATCCTATTTTATTTATATATATTTACCGATCCTTTAACATTAGAATAAGTATATTTATTTCGTGGTTTTTATTTTTAACTTTATATAACTTTAGGAGAGATAATAAATTAAAATAAAACACGAAGCCGATAAAATACGATAAACACAATAATCTACTTTCACTTACATTTCCTGATGAGAGCGAATCCTCGAAACAATATTTTAGATGTTGACCATAATTAATAATTATATTTGAAATATTATATATATATATATATATTATAGATTATTGTGTTTATCGTATTTTATCGGCTTCGTGTTTATGGTTGTTCGTAATTACATAAAAGGTGTTTGTTTCTATGTCTGCATGAAGATTTTAGTTCGTTTCTTCTGTTTATTGTCGCCATGTTCGGTTTTGTGATGATGTAGAATTTTTCTTACAAGCAGAGGTTGCAAATCTTAGACTGTGCTCTGGAGATGCTGTGTTGTATGTTTTTGCGATAAAGTTGGATAAATACAACAGTCTACTTTCAGTTTCACTTCAAGATGAGAGCGAAAGCTCGAAACAGTATTGTAGAAGTTGATCATAATTAAACATGAAATATTTTATAAAGAGCTCCTTTTACCCAAAAGTTGAGCACCATTATTTCATGATTTAAAAAAAAAATAATTTATATATATATGGTCATTTTCAAGAGAGACTAGACAGTTTGTATTTGCTATAATCTCACATAAGAGAAAAGAAAGTGTTATAAGCTATTTAATCTTAAAGAAGTAGAAAACATTTTCTTTCTGTTGATGCGTCGCATGCCTTTATTGATACAGACGAGGATCAGATGCGGACCGCCAGGCCTTTCGGTACCAACGTTACATGAAAATGCGCACCCAAAAATATAAATTTCAGAGATTAATTTCACATAAACTTTGCTACGCACCAAAATTGTTCACGCAATTGACGTAACGCATTGAGGAGAAGAATACGCTAATGCGTATCAACGAAAGGCTCAGCTCAGAAAATTTACATCATGTCGGATATTCATGTCGTCCCGTTTATGCGTAATCAGAATAATTAAGTAGTGCTATTCCAGAATGATAACTCCCCATCGCATAGAGCTCGACAAATATCTGTTTTCCTAAGCGATTCAAATGTAAGGGTGATAACCCGTGATCAGTTATGTCACATGACATCAATCCCATTGAACACATGCGATGTGGGATTTTATGAAACGAAAGCTAAAACAAAAGTAAACAGAAGAAAGCTAGAACGCGGTACGAAATCCGATGAACTGTTGGTCAGAATAAATACAATTTGGAATGATATGTCAGCAAAAACAGTCCAGCTGACGTCATCAATGAGGCAAAGCTGTGTCATTTAATCAATTTTAACGATGGACATACAAAATACTGAAGAAGTGTGTCGTGTGTGAGGATTTAAATGTTGTGCTGACATTCGCAAAATATATCGATTTTTTGATGAGTGGTTTTGAATATCTGCAACTTTTCAACAGGTTACACACATTCAACAAATTGTACACGAAAAAAAACAAACTAGTTTTGCCTGGTTTCCAAATATGTATATGATTGTATTTGTTCCTACCTGTATCGAAATATTGGCGAAAACTAACTGTCTAGTTTCTTTTGTAAAAGACTATATATATATATATATATATATATATATATATATATATATATATATATATATATATATATATATATATATTTATAGTTTATTGACACGTGACACAATATTATTATCTTCTTCCGTTCCTTGTGATTTCTGAATCTGTATGTTTCTCGAAGTCAACTCAATACTGATTACGTATTTGTATTCGAGGGCGGAGAAAGTTGTTGAATGTGGCAGTCATTTATTTTGGTGTTTAGGCTGAAGTAGTTTGATAATTTTCGCTTGAAGGTGTCTAAATCTGTTGTTTTCTTACGTGATTCGGGAAGAGCGTTCCAGTCTTTGATGGTGCGGGGTGCAAATGAATATTTGAAAATGTTTGAGTTTGGAGATTGGTGTTTTAGTGTTTTTGAGTGGGATTTTCTTTGAATGCGTAAATTTCGTTGTTTGTCTAGTTGCTCGATTAAGATGGCCGTCATTTTGTTGGTAATTTTGAACATAAGAGTTTATTTGTTGTTCTTTCCGTCTGTTTTCTTAGGGAGACCACCCAAACTGATCATTTCTGCTACGGGGGCTGTAGTCATTGCAATCAAATCTTCAGGCAAATAATCGTTATTCTTTCTAGTCGTCGATATTCTCATACATTCGTTTCCCGCTAAAATTGCGCTTTGCAAAGAATACCGACGACACGATCACCATGGAGACGTTGCACATTGCAACCACGGTGAAGGCCACAGGAAAGTCGAATTTCTCGATCATGTACCCTACTCCGACGGGTCCGACGAAACCTCCAAGAGTCATGGTGGACGTGAACAGCCCAGCCACTAAGGCGAACGTATCCAAGTGCTTTTCGAACCCCGTTTCATTGGCTCCGATTACCATACATTTCATCGTGGGTATGAACGCACCCCCTAGACTCACTCCCATGCACACCATTCCGAAGATGGCGACGATGATGTTGAAGGGTAGAAAGGGAAAGAATATACTAGGTCCCATGAGGGAATAGCCGGTGGCGAATAGCATATGTCCTGCAATGATGAGCGGCGCTTGGATGTCCTTGTGGTCCGATAAATAGCCCCAGAAAAAGGACGTTGCGGCGTATAATAATGAGAGAATACCGCATATCCCGCCTACGACCCCGACGGAGAGATTCAACGGGGCTAGACGTTCGGCTAACGAGGAGTCCATGGTCTTGATGGAAAGCGATCCGAAGAAAACACTAAGAAAAGGGATCGTCACCATCGGATTACGCAACATGGTTAGCATCGATCCTTTGCGGTTAACTTTGACTTCTTGCGTTGGTCTTAGAAATGTATACACTGCTACCCCGTTCAACAGAACGGCCGTGCCGGCAACATAGAAAGGAACACCGAACCCTCCCAGTTCGTAAAGACCTCCTCCAATGGTTGGGCCCAGCATGAAGCCGAGACCGGCTCCTACTTCTAGAATTCCGTATGCAGATGCGATATTTTGGTGGAATTCTGAACCGACCAAAGCAAAACAAGCCGTCATGTAAGCAGAGTGTCCAACGGCTTCCATAGATCGAACCAGTAGGCTCATGTAGATGAACGGAGAACCGGAAGGGCAGTACTGGAGAATTCCGAATAGGATTTTGCAGGAACCCGCGACGACAATTCCTATCAGGAACGTAAATATTGTTCCTATTTTCACTAGATAGTTTCCAAAGAAAGGGGCCGTGATGAATATGACGAGGTCGAAAATGCCAAACACAGAACCGACAGTGGACGCGCTCATCCCCCGCTCTAACGCTTCGGTCGAGTAAAACGGCACGAGCACAGAAAAGGCGATGCCTTCTAGAAATGAAGCCAATGTAAAGAGAATAAGCGTATGTTTCTGATTGTCTGTTATACGACTGAAAAAATAGATTTGAGAATTTCCACTTTCGCTCTCATCTGTCCTAGTGTCGATAGTGTTGATGCTCGTATTGTCTACTTGGTTGCAATTGACATTTGAGTCATCACTACGTAGTACAGCACTATTGATGACGTCACTTTGGGTGATGTGGATTGTGCTATTTACATCGGAATTCATCGTCGGGCTGTCCTTGGAAAGGATGCTGATTTGCATATAAGATACCATAGCGCTGTTTTTAAATTTTGTTTATTTGAAACGTTTGTGTTCAACTTTTTCAAATACCGATGACGAATGCATAATATCGCCTACGTGCACATATTGTAGCAGGTCTGATAACCGAACGTGATTTAGGGCTTGATTCAGCATTGATGCAATGAACAATATTTTTCGTAGGTTTGAGAGTAGGTCCATGACAATAATGACCCCATAACAGTTTGGGTTTTCAGACCTGCAAATAAGTAGACGTCGTGTATCACCAGTAGTATTTGTTAGGCCGAAGGAAAAAATGATAATCGCACGTTTAGCTAGAGTTAAACTAAATTTGAAAAAGTTGAACACAAACGTTTCAAATAAACAAAATTTAAAAACAGCGCTATGGTATCTTATATGCAAATCAGCATCAAGTCTTTATCAAAATTGTATCGAATTTTATTGATTTGACAATCTGTCTACATCAGTCCAACAGTCGTTTTGTAAGTTTGTCAGTGTCCTTAACCAGTAAATTGCCGCACGTTGGAAAGTTTGGCGTGTGGGGGTTGGTGAGCATTTTTACTTAATCGCATAACATCTGCACTCATGCGATTGGAGTTAAGAGAGCAATGCCATCGGCTTCATATTGCTGTTAGTTGATTTAAATATAACTATTACATTGCATTTTAATTCATTTGTTTTCCACGTTAATATGTTTATTGTTGTACTTTTGCGGTTAACTTTGACTTCTTGCGTTGGTCTTAGAAATGTATACACTGCTACCCCGTTCAACAGAACGGCCGTGCCGGCAACATAGAAAGGAACACCGAACCCTCCCAGTTCGTAAAGACCTCCTCCAATGGTTGGGCCCAGCATGAAGCCGAGACCGGCTCCTACTTCTAGAATTCCGTATGCAGATGCGATATTTTGGTGGAATTCTGAACCGACCAAAGCAAAACAAGCCGTCATGTAAGCAGAGTGTCCAACGGCTTCCATAGATCGAACCAGTAGGCTCATGTAGATGAACGGAGAACCGGAAGGGCAGTACTGGAGAATTCCGAATAGGATTTTGCAGGAACCCGCGACGACAATTCCTATCAGGAACGTAAATCTTGTTCCTATTCTCACTAGATAGTTTCCAAAGAAAGGGGCCGTGATGAATATGACGAGGTCGAAAATGCCGAACACAGAACCGACAGTGGACGCGCTCATCCCCCGCTCTAACGCTTCGGTCGAGTAAAACGGCACGAGCACAGAAAAGGCGATGCCTTCTAGAAATGAAGCCAATGTAAAGAGAATAAGCGTATGTTTCTGATTGTCTGTTATACGACTGAAAAAAATGGATTTGGGAATTTCCACTTTCGCTCTCATCTGTCCTAGTGTCGATAGTGTTGATGCTCGTATTGTCTACTTGGTTGCAATTGACATTTGAGTCATCACTACGTAGTACAGCACTATGGATGACGTCACTTTGGGTGATGTGGATTGTTTTATTTACATCGGAATTCATCGTCGGGGTGTCCTTGGAAAGGATTGTAGATTTGGCCTGGCCTGACATATTTATTTATTTATTTATTTATTTAATGTCCAAATCTATGTTGTAGAAAAATCTACTCGATTTTTAAGCAAGTATGTAAGCAATCTACAAAACCACGATCAGACTTTGAAGTGATTGTCCACACAAAAACGTTGACATCACATTGTTCAATTCAATTTTTTTCGTTCAAAAATATAGTCCATTGTACATCGAATCGTTGCTGTTAATATTTTTTCTTCAATACTCTCTTGACAAACAAATCAACGTTAGAGCACATCCATAGAGCCCAAAACACACTTCCTTTTAAATAATATTTGACACAGATAACTCATAGCATTGCACGGGGAATTCGGACACGGAAATGTTACGTCATTGTCCGAAGGAATCCAAGAAGAATTTTCAAGACATCAATGAATGCTTTATCCACGGCAATATGACGTCATGGCAAGGGACTCGCCACGGTGAAGTTATCGTAAATTGTATGCAGCAAGCATACCGATGACGAATGCATAATATCGCCTACGTGCACATATTGTAGCAGGTCTGATAACCGAACGTGATTTAGGGCTTGATTCAGCATTGATGCAATGAACAATATTTTTCGTATGTTTGAGAGTAGGTCCATGACAATAATGACCCCATAACAGTTTGGGTTTTCAGACCTGCAAATAAGTAGACGTCGTGTATCACCAGTAGTATTTGTTAGGCCGAAGGAAAAAATGATAATCGCACGTTTAGCTAGAGTTAAACTAAATTTGAAAAAGTTGAACACAAACGTTTCAAATAAACAAAATTTAAAAACAGCGCTATGGTATCTTATATGCAAATCAGCATCAAGTCTTTATCAAAATTGTATCGAATTTTATTGATTTGACAATCTGTCTACATCAGTCCAACAGTCGTTTTGTAAGTTTGTCAGTGTCCTTAACCAGTAAATTGCCGCACGTTGGAAAGTTTGGCGTGTGGGGGTTGGTGAGCATTTTTACTTAATCGCATAACATCTGCACTCATGCGATTTGAGTTAAGATAGCAATGCCATCGGCTTCACATTGCTGTTAGTTTATTTCAATATAACTATTACATTGCAGTTTTTTTCATTTGTTTTCCACGTTAATGTGTTTATTGTTGTACTGACGAAGGGTTTGTACCCGAAACGTCCATCGTCTATATAGTTCCCATCCTAAGCCTCTCCATTATCGCTCTTTCGACCTGATTATAAGACATTCAATTGGCCGTGAAAAAGAGCGTTATGAATGTAAACACACGAAACGGTTTGTTGTGACACCCTTTGAAGCGCGTACAGATTCGGGGTCGGGAGTTAATCCCGTTTTCTGTAGCGTGAAAACGGTCATTAGCAATTGCTCGTTTTCATTTGGATATGACGCTTGTCTTTCGCAAAGTACTTTCTTTTTCTTTCTTTTTTTTTTTTTTTGGCCAGATCTAATAGACCCAGCTACCCGATCACTGCTGGGTGCATGGGGGGGGGGGGGGGGGGGTGTCAGAAAAAAGAAAAAAAATCCTCGACTGCACCCTGGATCGATCACAGTCACTTTGGTGTGGCTCCACTGACTGAGCTCTTGGAACCCTCTACCCCCCCCCCCAAAACCAGCCCCTCCTTGTGTGATATGTAACACACATTTTCCCGTACACACTGTCAACAGTGAGGTTGCGTATTGGGTTGGCAACTAGTAGCAAATTTTTGGATTGTTTTGTTAGACAGAGCTAGTGAGTACGTACGATATTTCGATGAACCAAAAATTGTACATTTGGTTTCAATGTTTGGGTTGTAACTATCGCCATACAGGCGCCATGTCCTGGTTCTACATGTAAGCTGTTAGCTTGGGACCCGTTGTAAAGCACTTTGAGCACATTTGATCCCCACCACCACCTCCACCATTGTACTTTTCATCATCATCCCTATAACCACTGCCACCATCATCACCACTACCATCATCTTCATTAGCACCACCATTATCACCATCACCATCATCATCGTTATCATCATCGCTATCGTCATCATCATTCCCAGTACTCCCACCGCTACCACCACCACAATCAATATCATCATCATCGTCACCATCATCATCAACATCGTCATCATCGTTATCATCAACAACAACAACAACACTGACAACAACAATAACACCACCAACAATGTAAATCAAGACATCCAGTGTTCTTTGCTACATAGTTTATTTCGTCATCTGTTCATCAGTTCATTCTTCTCTTTAAGATTTGTTTTGTCAGCATAACAATCAATCAATCCGTCCATCTCTTACTCCTTACATCCACTTATCATTTTGTTCAGAAATTATAATCACCAGTCATCTATCCATCTACCAGTTCCTATTACTATGATCCACCCATCATCCCATCCATCCATCCATCAACTCATTCATCTATCCATTCATCCGACAAACCATCCAAACATCCACCCATCCACCCATCCATTCATCCTTCCAATCACTCACCCATCCATCCACCCGGTTACTACCCACTTACTTAGCCACTCATCCACCAATTCACCCCCCCCCCCCCCCCCCCATCCGTTCATTCATCCACCAACCCATCCATCCACCCGCTTACTACCCACCTACCTAGCCACTCATCCACCAATCCACCCACCCACCCATCCATTCACAAGTCATTGACTATTCAGTCTCCTCCTCCCACCCACTAATCACGTGGTATTTCACTAATAACATAATTTAGCAACGCATATCGCATAAAACAACAATAATAAGATTCAACGAAAGCAGTTGTGAAATAAAAAAGTCACAGTGTGTGCGATAACATTCATTGATAACAGAAAATAATATAATCGGGGTGAAGTATTGAAATAGTCATGATATTGTTATAATGATAATAAGTTAGATAAAAATGGCCATGTACTGTTGACAATGGAAATAATGATGATGAAAATAATAATAATGATAATAATAATAATAATAAGAAGAAGAAGAAGAAGAAGAAGAAGAAGAAGAAGAAGAAGAAGAAGAAGAAGAAGAAGAAGAAGAAGAAGAAGAAGAAGGAGGAGGAGGAGGAGGAGGAGGAGGAGGAGGAGGAGGAGGAGGAGGATCGTAATAATGACGACGACGATGGTGGTGGTGATATGATAGTAATAATAAATAATAATGATAATGAGGATAATGGTAATTATAATAATCATAATATTAATCATGATAATAATAATAATGAAAATAAGAAGAAGAAGAAGAATCATAATAATAATAATAGAATAATAATACCGATAATGGTCGTAATAAAAATGATGATGATGATAATGATAATAATATAATAATATTTAATAATAATAATAATAATAATAATAATAATAATAATAATAATAATAATAATAATAATAATAATAATAATAATAATAATAATAACAATAATATTAATAATAATAATAATAATAATAATAATAATAATAATAATAATAATAATAATAATAATAATAATGTATTGATTTATATTATACAAGTAGAACTGTGCGTGGTTAAGATGCGATAAAATTGGTTTGTTCGTGTCCAACAGTTCAGATCTCCCTACTATTACCCAAAAAATCGTAAAATTATGAAATTTTAGCTCCAATTTCAGAACGAGTTGAGCATTTCTAAGTCATTTAATCCTATTGACAATAACATTGGATGCCAGACTACATAATTTTAAGGATTTTGAAGTGTTGTTACATATTATTGTGAGGGTAAATTATTGACCTATGAATGAGATAATATCATAGTGGCGTTGTTAAAGTGAAACCATAACAACGCCACTATCACATTATCTCATTCGTCTGTAGTGTGTCATTCATTCTGTTTTGTTGATAAAGGGGAAACCGGAAACGTCCACATTATCTGTTTTCGTTTATTAAACCGTAGCTTGCATTCAATGTCACATTGTTATTCATAGTAAAGAATGGACACATCTTCTTGCATTGCAAAAATCCCAACTCTCATACTCGTATTTTCATAAATTCATTTATAGAGAGATCAGGTTCATCCCAACAAAATTACTGTTTGAAGGCGAAGGGTCACATATTTAATATCGGTCATTTGAATTTTCGAAGTAAACTGGCATTTCAGTCTTTTATGTTATCGCTCATATCAACGATGGGGGGAAAGGGGGGAAACAATTGTACAGATTTCAACAAAGAGTTGATAAATGAACTCAGTATAATTTCATATCAACGACGGGGATAAGGGGGAAAACAATTGTACAGAATTCAACAAAGAGTTGATAAATGAACTCAGTATAATTTCATATCAACGACGGGGGAGAGGGGGGAAACAATTGTACAGAATTCAACAAAGAGCTGATAAATGAACTCAGTATAATTTCATATCAGCGACGGGGAAAAGGGGAAAAACAATTGTACAGAATTCAACAAAGAGTTGATAAATTAACTCAGTATAATTTTATATCAGCGACAGAGAAGGAGGTGTGACTTGTGTGATTCGGTGACAAAAGAGATGGGATGTTTGTTTTCTTCAAGATGTGAGCAAGAAATAATAAAATTTAAAAAACATTTGAAAAGAGGCTTTGGTGTCCGGAAATACCTGTCGATCACCCTGTCTTTAATTAATGTATTTTGAAAATTTACGCTGCATTTTATTCAGGAAAGGTTACTGTGTACATTCGAAGAGTGGTTTTCCAAAACTCCCTAACTCCGTTTTTCCCATTTTAAGAAATTGAGGATTATTTCCCTTCAAATTTCTCATTCGGTCTATTATTCTATCATATTTAAACTTCAAATTCACACAAATCTAAGGAAATTTGTGTACCGCTTGATGCTTAAAATAAAATTTACATTTCAATTTATCTCGTGTATGGAAAATCTCAAAAAGTAGAAAAATCAACTGAACGAGTTTTGGAAAACCAGCCTTAATTTCTTTTCTTTTGCCTTTCCTCCACGGCATCATAAGATGTCGCTTAGGCATCCCACGAAGGAATATAATAAATAATTCATCAAACAAGATGTCTGATATCAACAGGAATCACCCATGTTGTCCAAGTGAGCAAATCGGGGGTTAATAATAAATATCATAATTAAACTTTTTCAACACGCGGCACGTTTCCTTATGCCAAATTATGAAATTAATGAGCAGGCACCGGTACAAGATAAAGAACTGTACAAGCGTTTATGAAAGGTGCCAGACAAATCAAGAAAGAAAAATACAAGAAAAAAACCATCCCAAAAAATCAAGTCTACCTCGACTGGGGATCGAACCCCAGACCTTCTGATTACCGATCAGACGTGCCACCATGTTTCTTGCTTTGTCTGGCCCCTTTCATACACACTTGTTCGGATCTTTATCTTCCTCAGGCCACCTCCACCACAACTTTACTATGTATAAATTTATCATATCAGCGTCCAGGAACAGGAATCTCGGCCGAGTCCGACAGAGAGCTTGTAAACGAACTCCGTATAATTTCATTGACACATGCCACTATATTATCCTCTTCCGGTCTCTGTGATTTCGGCACGTCATCGGCACTCTTCTTCTCGTCGTCGATATTCTCGTACTTTCCTCTCCTGCTGAAATTGCGCACTGCAAAGAATACCGACGACACGATCACCATGGAGACGTTGCACATTGCAACCACGGTGAAGGCCACAGGAAAGTCGAATTTCTCGATCAGGTACCCTACTCCGACGGGCCCGACGAACCCTCCAAGAGTCATGGTGGACGTGAACAGCCCAGCCACTAAGGCGAACGTATCCAAGTGCTTTTCGAACCCCGTTTCATTGGCTCCGATTACCATACATTTCATCGTGGGTATGAACGCACCCCCTAGACTCACTCCCATGCACACCATTCCGAAGATGGCGACGATGATGTTGAAGGGTAGAAAGGGAAAGAATATACTAGGTCCCATGAGGGAATAGCCGATAGCGAATATCGTGTGTCCTGCAATGATGAGCGGCACTTGGATATCCTTGTGGTCCGATAGATAGCCCCAGAAATAGGACATGGTTGCGTATATGAATGATAGAATACCGCATATCCCGCCTACGACCCCGACAGAGAGATTCAACGGGGCTAGACGTTCGGCTAACGAGGAGTCTATGGTCTTGATGGAAAGCGAACCGAAGAAAACACTAAACAAAGGGATCGTCACCATCGGATTACGCAACATGGTTAGCATCGATCCTTTGCGGTTAACTTTGACTTCTTGCGTTGGTTTTAGAAATGTATACACTGCTACCCCGTTCAACAGAACGGCTGTGCCGGCGACATAGAAAGGAACACCGAACCCTCCCAGTTCGTATAGACCTCCTCCGATCGTCGGGCCGAGCGTGAAGCCGAGACCAGCTCCCACTTCAAGTATTGCGAATGCAGTTGCGACATTTTGGTGGAATTCTGAACCGACCAATGCAAAACTAGCCGTCATGTAAGCAGAGTATCCAAGAGCTTCGATAGATCGAACCAGTAGGCTCATGTAGATGAACGGAGAACCAGAAGGGCAATATTGGAGAATTCCGAATAGAAGTTTGGAGGAACCGGCGACGAAAATTCCTGCCAGGAACGTAAATCTTGTTCCTATTCTCACTAGGTAGTTTCCAAAGAAAGGGGCCGTGGCGAATATAACGAGGTCGAAAATTCCGAACACAAAACCGACAGTGAACATGCTCATCCCCCTCTCTAACGCTTCAGTCGGGTAAAACGGCATGAGCACGGAGAAGGCGATGCCAGCTAAGAATGAAGCCACTGTAAGGAGAATAAGCGTAACTTTCTGATTGCCGGATACTCTAGAGAAAAACTTGAATCGGGAGCCTCCACTGTCACTTTCCTCAGTTTGTGCGTCTCTTGTATTGGCGTACGTTTTGTCCACTTCGTTGCTATTGTTATTTGAGTCATCATTACGTAGTGCAATATTACCTATCACGTCATTTTGGTCTCCATAGATTGCCCTTTTTACATCGGAATTCACCAGCGGGCTGTCCTTAGAAAGAATTGGTGGTTTAGCCTGGTCTAACATTTTAAAATATTTTTTTTGGTAATGATTTAAAATAGCGGTCCGAATATATCTTGAAGTTGATTTTAACCAAGCCTTTAAGCAATATTCCAAACCACTATCGAACTCTTGGAAAATGATCTATTTAACAGATTGGCACATACAAAAGTTGACATCAATCTGATCAGTTTGTTTTTTCTGTCAATAAACAATGCAAAATACGTCCTGTCCGTGCAGTTCTTTTTGTTGTTTTTTTTTCTGTTTTGTTTTATGGTTTTTGTTGTTGCTTTTATGTTTTGTTTTTTTGGTTTTGTTTGATTTTTTTATTTTACATTACCCTGGCGAATAAATCAAAGTTCGATTAAATCCAAGTCCAACACCCTTCCTTCCAAATACAATTTGATTTAATGGGGCACAATGTCATTGTCTCAATACATCCAAAAGCAGAAATTCAAAACTGTCAGGGATTTTAACCACGGTGATATATTTATACTACAACAACAATATTCAAATAATCATCCAAGTCTTTATCAATAGTATTGAAATTGAATGGATTGATTTGAAGAAACACACAACGTCAATTAATTGAAGCCGTCCAACACAGAACAGACCAGAACACAACACCCGTTTGCCAGTTTTTTTTTCTTTCTTATTGTGTCCTTAAAACATTGAAATTATCGTGAGATGATTTACTGTTTGTACGATACACAAATATATAAAAATCCCACACATACACATTGATGTGTTTTATGAGCGATCGTGTGCATGAATGGATTTCACTTCGCTCAGCTCGTTGTTTTTGTTTCCAGACCACCAGAAATGTGTTCTAATATAATACAAATGTTTTGGGTTACACATAGTTTTATAGGTCTAAGTGTTGGTTACGATTGTTGTTTTTTTTTCGGGGGGGGGGGGGGGGGTTGGTGTTTTTTGGGGTTTTTTTTTTGTTTGTTTGTTTTTCGGCCAGACCTGGTGAGAATTTAATTTAACCAGTTAACTGACTGTCGTACATTCTGGAAAACTCCGTATTAAAAAAAAAATTAGCCAGAAAACTCGTCCTTCAAATATCAATCGATTTATATGACCTTCATTTTGGCAAAAACTCACAAATGTGTGATTAAGGACGACCTCGCGAAGTCCCAGGTTTGAGAGTTTTTTTTTGGTTTTTTTTTGGGTTTTTTTTTTTGTTTTTGCCAATATGAGAGTCAATTTAAATCGATGGATATTTGAAGGACGAGTTTTCTGGTGTAAATACCTCTTTTTCCAGAGTACGGCAATTTAGTGGTTAACCACTGACTCTGAGATAATAATGCTTTGCGCTCAGCCAAAATTCTCATAACAGTCACCAGCCGGTGTTGCCTTTAACGT
>NC_088365.1:28255890-28283390 GCF_034508935.2 Berghia stephanieae
GAAGCAACCAGAATTAATTCCCTTGATTAAGGAAACCACTCTATGGTTGTGGAGATTGTCGAACCTGGTACCTCCAAGTCGGGAGTCCCTTTCGGTAAACACTCGGCCACGGCGCCTCCACGTGACGTGGTTTATTGATTCATAGCATATTCTTTTGTTTCATAAGGATGTGTTTGGTAATGTGTTTTGTAAACCACTGAAGTGTTACGGGCTATGTCCATTAAAGTAGTAACATTCATGGTTACAACGTTACCATTAAAAACAATTTTTATTGTATACATATTCATTTTTTCATTGTTGAAAGACTATTTTTAGTGCAAAGTTACCTTGCCAATACCAAATGCCTAATGTCCAAACATAGTTTGTTGCCTGTTAGGCTCAGATACATTTTAGATGATTACTATGATTTTAACGTCCCGGTATCGCTTGTACAAATGTGACATTGTATCACATAATAGTCTTCTTTGTTTCTTGACTTTAATTCTTGTTACACCTTGTTTTGTAACAGGCATGAGGGTGGCGAAATGGAACTTGATATTATTGTTCATTTTCAAGGGTCATAGCTTTGTTGTAACGATTGTTTTATTTTGTTTTCTTCATAAAGGCCAAAAAAAACCATGACGTCAGCCGAGAGCAACGACTTTACCGTCAAAGACGAGATGGAGATCCTATTCGACGTGCTGTTTGTCTTTAAAAAGAACAAGACAAATACCAGAGCGACAAATCGAGTGGAAAGAAATAGTCCATAAAAGATAAGACACCAAGAGAACAAGGCAAACAGAGAAAGAATTGGATAAAAAATTATCACACACACACACTACAAACCTGAAACAGCAAAATCTTGATCTGAGTTACACTCCATCCTCACACTCAAAATCTCCACTCCAGTATGTTTCTCGTCAAAGATATCAAGCTACTAAAACAGGCTGTTCTCCTCTCTTTCTCATTCGAAAAAGAAATCCAAAAAGTACAAAAAGCGCTAGGACAGGTCATTAAAAAAACACAAACTTCCGTTGACACCCCGATCAAAAACTAGAAAACTTTTGAAAGATAGCAGAAAAAAAAACAAGAAAGGTGGCAAAAATTCAGTGAAAAGAACATTACAATATCATTTTGCACTCCTATAAGACATCAAACATTTGAGGAACAGAAGGCACATGTACAAATCCGTGAAACATTTGGCAGCTGGTATGACTCTCAAAAATATAAACTCTTTGAAAATTTCGGAAACGACGTCAAATGCCTCCAAAATTTCCAGATCTTGTCAAACAAATAGTACGAGATTTTTTCCTGAAAGGTGACACTTCTAAATTAGCTCCAAGAAAGACAAACGCAATAACAAGAAATAAAGTCAAGAAATAAAGAAGAATATTATGTGATACAATGTCACATTTGTACAAGTGATACATCTCTTGAAACCCATATGTGTCAATTTCTTCATTCTACCGAATTAAGCCATTTTGGTTTTTACTCCAAGAAAAAGGGACAGAGAAAAATGTGCATGTAAATAATGTGAAAACATTAACATGGTTGCTTCAGCGCTTTGGAGAAAAGGAGTCAAGAATGTTCAAAAATGTTGTTCGTCACATCAATTAAATTGCATTCATTTCTACAAAGTGATTTGAAGCAACGGGTTTTCAAAGGTAACGATGGAGACATGCCTGAAGTTGCACCGGTTGACTTACACAGTAACTCAAGTGATGAACAAGACCAAGATGACATAGACATTAAGGTGATGCCGACTGAAATCGATTACAATGGGTTTATCAAAAGATTTAATGAATACAAATCATTTGATGAAGTGGTTGATGAATGTGAAAATCAAGCATTACGTGTTTGTGGAATAGTTGGGGCCAGCAGAAGTGTAATCAAAAATCGCATTGGTATTGAGAACAGGTTTACACATTTCATTTCAAATGATATACCTAGATCTCTGTGTGATGGGAAACGGTTATTTTCAGTCAAGATGAGGGCCGATGGGGATTGCCTGCCTGCCTGTGGTGCAGTGTATGCATTTGGCAAAGACACACAAACAGACGAAATACAAATAAGATTTATACAAGAGCTGGCTTTACGCAAGGACCATTATTTAATTTGTCAGATCCAAACCTTACTTCACTCAATGACAACATCCAGACAGTTGTTGATTTTTTGTCACAAACTTGGATCATTATATTCCCGATGTTCACATAAGTGATAAAGATACCCTGGAAGAGATGTTCAAACTGGACGTTATGTCATTAAGTAAACCAAAATCATACATGGGTATGTGGCAGCTTCTTGCTCTTTCTAGTGTTTTAAAAATACATCTTTTGTCTGTTTATCCAAACATTCCGAACTGCCACAAAAGAGTTATCTTGAGTCAATTGATTCAACCTAGAGTTAAGTTAACAAACAATGTTGGTGCTCTTTTGTGGGTCTCTACTAACATAAGCCCCAAACCAGTGTATTGGCGCCATAACCATTTGGTCCCCTTCTGAGTTTCAATCACTAAGTGTATTGGATTTATAATCCTTTCGAATAAATATGTTGTAATTACTCATTCCTGTAACAGAAAACTCATTCCTGTTACGTCCACTCATTCCTGTTACACAAACTCATTCCTGTTAAGAATGACTATTTCATTTTTTTTCATGATAAATATAAATACTTGAAAGGAAATATTATTTGTGGTGGTTTAACACTTATATACCTAGACTATGGTAAACAATTTTTATTTTTGTCATTTTCCTTTAATTTTTTGGAGATGATGATTGCTCAAATAATATCCTTTGTTTTAAAAAACTGATTTATGAATGCCTTTTGTAAAACAATAAATGTCATTTTATTGTCAGAATTAGTATCAATGCTATGTGTTTATTGTTTTTCAATGTTTTATTTCAATAATTGTCCAAAAATGTGTTAACTTATGTAATGTGACATAATTTTATAAGCGTAACAGGAATGAGTCACATGTCGATCGTGATTCACAAATACTTGAAACTCATTAAGCCCTGTTATTACAATTTTATGTCGCATACATATCACAGAAAACACACAAAATAATGAGTATGTTGGAAATACTTGACTTTTTAAAAATTTGAAGACTCGAATTTGGCGTTTTTTTTGAAAACGGCCGATATAACCGAACCCTATTGAAACCCGAGCATTGAAACAATATTTAATGGCCTCCATGCCTCGAAAAGAAGACCGCATATTACGAGTATTATAACTTATAAATCTTGAGTTCGATTTCCGCTCTTTTGTCAAAAATACATCATCGAACGAATAAAGAACGAATAAACCGGGCAAACCGTTTCCAAATAATGGACGGAAAAGTTGATGGACTCTTTGTGAGGGGAAATGAAGTTATTTTGGAGTTGACCATTCGCTACCTATCGGAACAGATGATGATCCCAGCCAAATTATGGGCTTGTTGTTTTGGAAATACTTCTCAAACCAATCGGTAATGTTGAGGGGGGAAAATGTATATAATATATATATATATATACATACGCCATTATCTCTATCACCGCCCTTATGAAATACTTCTCCGACGAGCATAAAAGCGTATCCAGAGGAGACAAAGTGCTGGTTGCTGGGCAGACGTGACATCAGACTATTGAATCCTTTTAACCAGTAACTTTTTGGCCTATAAATAACGCTGGATTTTTTACAGACCCTCGAGTTGAGCTTTTATATAACGCAATATCCATTAAACTGGCTCAAAGGGTCCCTGACCCAACAGCAACACGTAACATAAAGAACAAGACATGACGCCTGTTAGAGGGTAATACAATTTTTCAACGCTGTAAACGGCCAGGTAAGGTACTGATTTTACGCCCGAGTACGATGAGCAATGACTCAACTATGCGCCGAGCGAGACTCGAACCCAGGACCTTCCCATCCGAAAGCGTGTGTCATGCCATTAGGCCACATAGACGCACATAGCCCGCTCGGACAAACCGAGATTGTTATTTACAAAGAATATAATGAAGGACGTTGATGTCACGTGATTAATTTTCACTAGATTTCCCCAATCAGACCAGACTGTAGATAGTATGCGCTTGGCTAAGAAGCTCCCAACTTTGCCATCCGGAAGTATAACGGACCAACACACAAAGCTTTGTGTAACCTTGAACGTTTATAGATAGTATGCAGATGACGTCACTCAGGCCTTTGTTATTGTTTTTGCCATCCGCGTTTGTGAGTTGTTCTCACTGAACTGTATTAACCAGACTATAAAAGTTCATGGTTACACATAGTTTGTGTGTTGGTCCGTTATACTTCCGGGTGGCAATGTTGTGAACTCCTTGGCCAAGTGCATTCTATCTATAGTCTGTTTAATACGGTTAAGTGAGAATTACTCATAAACGTGGATGGCACAAAACAATAACAAAGACCTGAGTGACGTCAACTCCATACCATCTATAGATAGTATGCGCTTGGCTAAGAAGATCACAACATTGCCATCCGGAAGTATAACGGACCAAAACACAAAACAATATGCAGCCATGAACGCTTATAGTCCGGTTAATGCAGTTTAGTTAGAACTACTCATAAACGCGGATGGCAAAAGACAATAACAAAGACCCGAGTGACGTCAACTTCATTCTATCTATAAGCGTTAGGTTAGACGATTGTACAGACATTCATAATTATTGAGTATTTTACTTAAATGCATACCATCGATGCTAACCCCGTGTGTGATTTGCTTAGTTTAGTACTTACCGCCATTGTTTACATTCGGACTGTCCGAGGCCCGTGGTTATGGTCCATTCCTCTTGGTGTTTTACACCTTACAGACAGGCGTCATGCCTCGTTCTACCTACGACATACTTTTTGACCCTTGAAAAGTGATTGGAGCACATTAACTGGATATTGTGCTTAATGTATAATAGAAGTTGTTTTGTTTTGGGTTGTTTTTTTTGTTGTTGTTTGTTTGTTTTTGTTTTTGTTTTGTTTTTTGTTTTGGGGGTGGGGGGGGGGTTGTTTCAATGTTTCTGTTTGTTTTTTTGGGGTTTTTTTTGGTTTTGTTTTTTTGCATTCTTCTATTGGGTGTTGGTTGTAGAGTATAGCGCACCTACTTGGAGAATCAAACATCATCATCATCATCATCATCATCATCATCATCATCATCATCATTATTATCATCATCATCATCATTATCATCATCATCATCATCAATCACCACCACTACCATCGATAAAACTACTGTCGTTATCACCGCTGCCACCATCTCGCTACCTGTCACCATTTTTCCTTCCCCACCCAGACATATCATCATTACCAGCACTACCATCGCCACCACAAATACAACCACCACCACGTCCTCCACCACCACCACCACCTCTACCACCACCACCACCTCTACCACCACCATCACCACCACGACCACCTCCTCCACCACCACCACGACCACCTCTACCACCACCACCATCACCTCTACCACCACCATCACCACTACCACCACCACCACCACCAACACCTCTACCACCACCATCACCTCCACCACCAGCAACAGCACAACCACTTCCTCCTCCACCGCCGCCACCACCACCACCACCTACCTCCCTAACTGTAACCATTTTCCCCTTTCCTACCGTAGTCCTAGCAGGCAGTAGCCAACGACAACCACATCATCATTACCATCACTACCACTAATACAACTTCCACCGCTACCTCAACCACTACCTCCACCACCACGACCACAACCACCGTTACCACCAGCACAATCCCCACCACCACCCACCTCCCTAACTGTACCCATTTTCCCTTTCCCACCACAGTCCCAGACGATGACCCTGGCGTCCAACAGCAGCAACCCAATCCTGAACCCCCACTTGGTGACGGACCACCCCACAGGAAGACAAGACCAAATCCTACAACAGCTGTCTTCCCTCAAACAGGTAAGGCCGATTTAGATCATGATCTGAACAAGTGTGTGTGTGTGTGTGTGTGTGTGTGTGTGTGTGTGTGTGTGTATGTGTGTGTGTGTGAAAGGTACCAGACACGGGAAGAAAGAAAAATACAAAAAACAAAAACATCCCGAAAGATCAGTCGACCTCAACTGGGTATCGAACCTCAGACATTCTGACAACAGGTCAGACGTGGTACCATTACACCTTAAGGCTCCTGATAGTTGGGAAAATTTTAATCCCGATATTCTTCATAAGGGTCGCTTTTTACGCTTTGAACCCTCGAGGGCACGATCTATAGAAGGAACTTAATTGGCATCACTCGGCTCTTTGTTTTTATTTTTAGACAGCCATTTTGGTGATTCGTTCTCACTAAATTCTATCAATCAGACACATAAACGTTCGAGCTTAAACGTAGAAGTAGTAGTAGTAGTAGTATTAGTAGTAGTAGTAGTAGTAGTAGTAGTAGTAGTAGTAGTAGTAGTAGTAGTAGTAGTGGTAGTAGTAGTAGTAGTAGTAGTAGTAGTAGTAGTAGTAGTAGTAGTAGTATAGTAGTAGTAGTAGTAGTAGTAGTAGTAGTGTAGTAGTAGTAGTAGTAGTAGTAGTAGTAGTAGTAGTAGTAGTAGTAGTAGTAGTAGTAGTAGTAGTAGTAGTAGTAGTAGTAGTAGTAGTAGTAGTAGTAGTAATAATAATAGTAGTAGTAGTAGTAGAATTAGCAACACACCAAATAGGAAAAGAATAACAGAATGGCCAGAACGCCCATCGACAAACCCCCACCTCCAATTTAAAAGAATGATAAGATAACACTGTTGTAAACATTTTGAAATAAAAAGTTTGGCCAGAAAAGTCGTCCTTCAAATATCGATCGATTAAAATGGCCATCTCGTCAAAAACTCTCAACACTGGGACTTCTTTTAAGTCTTCCTTGATGTCCCAGGTTTGAGAGTTTTGAAGAGATGAGGGTCATTTTGATCATTCCATATTTGAACGCCAAATTTTTTAACAGATGTTTTGTTGTTTTTTTTTTTTTTTTTTGGGGGGGGGGGGGGGGGGTTTCTGTTTTCAGATTTGCTTTATCGCAACCATTCAATCCCGTGACTTTTATTATCTTTGAACACACTTAATTTTCGTAGTGTTAAAAAAAAATAAGTAAAAAATTAAAAAAACAGGACCAAGAAAGTAAAAATGATTTTTGAAAATAAACCGAATCATTCGTTTCTGACTCACCATCGTAAGTCTTTTCCAGCATCGTGACCATCATCTTGTTTTTCTCTCATCACGTGCATAGAGCATGACATGGCCTTGTCACTATAGATAGAATGAAGATGACGTCACTCAGGGCGTTTTTGTTGTTTTTTTAGCCATCCGCGTTTATGAGTAATTCTCACTAAACTTTATTAACCGGACTATAAACGATTAAGGTTACACATAGTTTTGTGTGTTGATCCGTTATACTTCCGAATGGCAATGTTGTGAGCTTCTTCGCCAAGCGCATACTATCTATACCAAGTGCTATAGATAGTTCGAAGATGACGCCACTCGGCTCTTTGTTTTTATTTTTAGATAGCCATTTTGGTGATTCGTTCTCACTAAATTCTATCCATCAGACACATAAAAGTTCGAGCTTAAACGTAGAAGTAGTTGTAGTAAGTAGTAGTAGTAGTAGTAGTAGTAGTAGTAGTAGTAGTAGTAGTAGTAGTAGTAGTAGTAGTAGTAGTAGTAGAAGTAGTAGTAGTGGTAGTGGTAGTAGTAGTAGTAGTGGTAGTAGTAGTAGTAGTAGTAGTAGTAGTAGTAGTATGTAGTAGTAGTAGTAGCACAGTGGAATTAGCAACATACCATAGATAGTTCGAAGATGACGTCACTCAGGCCTTTGTTATTTTTTTTTGCTTGAGTGAGTTAACAATTATTGGTTTTGATTGTTTTGGTAGGTCAAACTGGCGAGTATTTGATCAAACCGGAAACTAGTAGATAGCAATAAAAAGTCGTTCCCGTCCACCTTGCCTTGTCCGCCGTCGTGCCTGCTTTAGACCGTCGCCATCGTTCTGACACTGACCAAAAAAATGACGTCAAAATGGTCTTTTGCCACAAAAGAAAACAAATCGTGAGTTGTATTCAATAGTTCAACCAATGAAATAACTCGTTTCCTTGAGCTCTACTAACGACAACTCACTAGACGCTACACAAATCTAAAAAATGACGTCAAACTGCCAGCCCTGGAGGGTTCTTGTGTCAGGCTATATAGATAGTATGCGCTTGGCTAAGAAGCTCATACCATTCCCATCCGGTAGTATAGATAGAATGCGCTTGGCCAAGGAGTTCACAACATTGCCATCCGGAAGTATAACGGACCAACACACAAACTCTGTGTAACCATGAACTTTTCTATTCTGGTTAATACAGTTTAGTGAGAACAACTCACAAACGCGGATGGCAAAAACAATAACAAAGGCCTGAGTGACGTCATCTGCATACTATCTATACTTCCGGATGGCAATGTTGTGAATTCCTTGGCCAAGCGCATTCTATCTATATGTATAGAAATAACCCTTATGTCCCAGTATTATGTTTGTTTGGCTAGCAAATGAAAACAAATGACAGAAAACGCTCTAAATCTAGATTATATTATTATTTAATATTAGTCCAAACATACGACTGTTTTTGGGTGACATGACCGACATGTACATATATTATGCAGGTCACATCCGAGCGCAATTGGCTTCAACAGTCATGACGTCCCTTCCCTCGTAATGACGCATGGTAATTTAGTTACTGGCTCTAAACCATGGCGGACGCCCTTATAAAATATTTCTCCGACGAGCATAAAAGTGTATCAAGAGGGAAAAAAACATTGTAAATGTGATCATGTTTTGACTTTTGTACATTCTGATCACATGACATATGAAAAGTTCTAGCCAGCATGAAGAATAAAAAGTACCAATTGCTGGGCGACGTGACATCAGGCTATTGAATCCAATTGGGGGCCTAATTTAACACTGTTGCGATGGACATAATGTTGCGTCTTTTTTTTTTTTTGGAGAGTTCCATAACAATGAGTCCATAATGATTTTTTGTTGTTTTTTTTTTAGTTTTCGGTTTTGTGTTTGATTCGTTTTCTTTTTTGTTGGGTTTTTTGTTTTTATTATTATTATTATTATTATTATTATTATTATTATTATTATTATTATTATTATTATTATTATTATTATTATTGTTATTATTTATTATTATTATTATTATTATTATTATTATTATTATTATTATTATTGTTACTATTATTATTATTATGATTATTAGTAGTAGTATTATTATTATTATTATTATTATTATTATTATTATTATTATTATTATTATTATTATTATTATTATTATTATTATTATTAATAGTAGTTGATGAAGGCCTAGGTGTGTGCTCGTGACTGGAAGTGTGTTAAATGCAATGATATTATGGTCAAAGAGTGTGTAGGTAGCAAAGTCAAATGTACCCCCGTTACCTACACACTCCTTGATAATGATATTGTAGTTTGTGCATTGCGGCGGGGAAAGACTTCATGTTAGCCGGACAATCTGTCGCATATTTTATGGCCCGTTTAGACGTACAGTTAATTCACCCACGGCCTGACGGATATACTTATGGCCCATTTAGACGTACAGTTAATTCACCCACGGCCTGACGGATATACTTATGGCCCATTTAGACGTACAGTTAATTCACCCACGGCCTGACGGATATACTTATGGCCCATTTAGACGTACAGTTAATTCACCCACGGCCTGACGGATATACTTATGGCCCATTTAGACATACAGTTAATTCACACACGGCCTGACGGATATATTTATGGCCCGTTTAGACGTACAGTTAATTCACCCACGGCCTGACGGATATACTTATGGCCCATTTAGACGTACAGTTAATTCACACACGGCCAGACAGATATACTTATGGCCCATTTAGACGTACAGTTAATTCACACACGGCCAGACAGATATACTTATGGCCCATTTAGACGTACAGTTAATTCACACACGGCCAGACAGATATACTTATGGCCCATTTAGACGTACAGTTAATTCACCCACGGCCTGACGGATATACTTATGGCCCATTTAGACGTACAGTTAATTCACACACGGCCAGACAGATATACTTATGGCCCATTTAGACGTATTTTTTCACCCAAGGCCAGACAGATATGTGTATGGCCCATTTAGACTTTTTTTTTTCACCCACGGCCTGACGGATATACTTATGCCTCATTCAGACGCAAAGTTTTTTCACCTACGGCCCGACGGATATACTTATGGCCCATTTAGACGTACAGTTAATTCACCCACGGCCAGACGGATATACTTATGGCCCATTTAGACGTTAAGTTTTTTCACCTACGGCCAGACGGATTCCCACATTTTGTGGATTTACTGACCAAAACTCGTGAAAACTGAGCATGTAAACGAGGAATTTCAATCTCGTTCGACTGATGTCCGCGCCGCCCTTGGAAGCTCCTGATATCTTGAGCCTCCTGATATTTTCCCGCCTTCGAGTTGACGGATCATCCAGGCCGAGTGACGTAGCTGTCGGTTTCTTTGATGTTGCTGCAGGCGGGGTTTAACCCTCCTTCCGCACTAGGACAAAACTGTCCCGGGACAAATTTGTCCTGTCCCGCTGGAGAAAACTTCTATTCAAAAGGGGTTCCGCACTAGGACAGGACTGTCCCAGGACACACCTGCGAGAATGCATTATATTTTTTTTACAAGATTCAAAAGTTTATTTGTAGGCAATTGCAACTCTAATAATTCACATTTTATGAATCAACATAAGATACGACATGACGATAATGATTTTTTACACTGTACAATGGGATTTGTTTATATAAGATTTATATAATCATGAAATATTCTTATAGCAAGAGTAATATTATTGCTACTGCTACTACTACTACTACGATTACTACTACTACTACTACTACTACTACTACTACTACTACTACTACTACTACTACTACTACTACTACTACCACTACCACTACTACTACTACTACTACTACTACTACTACTACTACTACTACTACTACTACTACTACTACTACTACCACTACCACGACTACTACTACTACTACTACTACTACTACTACTACTACTACTACTACTACTACTACTACTACTACTACTACTACTACTACTACAACAACACACAACAACAACAACTACTACTACTACTACTACTACTACTACTACTACTACTACTACTACTACTACTACTACTACTACCAGTAATGGATGAAATAGAGGTTGAATATTTCTGTGCTTTACTACGTGGGGAAAAAAGACAAATTGAAAGAGAAAACCATATTGGGTGCATCCTTTAATGACCCAAAGATTGCTCAAGGGCCAATTCCGTAGACTCTACGGTGATCTCCGATCTTATCTTAAAATGACTTTCTTGGAATCACCTCATTTTACCCAGGTGCAAATGAGTACCAGTTCGCTGATGAAAGTAATCGTTGACGGACTAGCATCATTCAAGAGGATAATAGAAAGTCAGCATGCTTCGTACCCGAAAGGCATTAGTTGAGTAAGTCACCTCGCCTAGCTCAATTTGCGGCGCTGCACTGCGGCTGACGCCTGGGTTATACCTCGTCCTAGCTAAATTTGCAGCGCTGCATTGCGGCTGACGCCTCGGTTATTCCAGTCTTACCCTGGAATAGACTCTCCAGAAAAATTTCCCCTATGGGATGAAAAAGGGAATTTTATTATTTTAAGTTTTAAACTGTTATCTGTCTGCTCAACGCCACAGAAACATGGATAAGTTCCGGATTTATAAGCTTAGGAGGCAAGATGGCCCATGGTTAGCGCGTTGTACTCTGGACTCAGAGGTTCTGTCTTCGATTCCGACCGAAGCCAATTTGTACTTTCTAGAGCAAGAAAATTTACTCCAATCACTCACTCCATTCAGTTGTAAAAGGGTACCTGTCAAGCTGGGATAGTAATCTGCGATAGACTACAGACTAGCGTCCCGTTCAAAGGTTTTCAAACAAATACGTTAATTGTCCGCTTCACGCTATTGAAACCGGAATAACTCCTGCACCATTGGCTACAAGGCTCTAAAGGACTTAATTTGTTATACAATGAGTCCAAGTGGCTCAGAAGGACTTACTTAAAATTATTTTCATTGAGAATTCCAGAAATAAATAACGATAAAGATAATTGATCCCACAAGTTACCAAATAGATGTGCGACCGGTTTTAGACACGTTACTGCTGTGTCACAAAGTGTGACATTTCTTAAATTATATTAATAAACATACGTTTTTAAATTGCCGAAAATGTTTATGTTGCTATGCCTTCTGCACGTGGTTTCATCACATAGAATTATTTTTTGAATTGTTCTTGCTTTTTTATATTCAGAATTGAAATAAATAAATAAATCATAACTGTGAAATTGAATGTAAGCTTCAGTTTAATATACGAAAACAGATAAAATGGACGTTTCGGGTTTCCCCTTCATCAACAACACATGATGAATTAAAAGCTACAGACGAATGAGATAATGTGGTAGTGGCGTTGTTAAGATGCATAAACAAAAACATTGATGGGCAGGAAATTGTATGCTACTTTGTGAGAAAGCGCGAATTAAAACAGAGCAATAGAAATTTATAAAAGGTGCGTACTTAATTATGTCAAAAGAGGAGAGGCGGGAAGGAACTGTGTAATGCAGTAAAGAAAGTGATCTAAAATAAAGTGTGGACTATTGTTGGAAAATAAATACAATGGAATTGGAAATAAATACAAAATATAAGGGATGTAGGTATTAATATATTAGTGGCATTAGCCGCAGCAGAAGCAACGGTAGAAATAGTGAGTTAGTATGTAGTAGTAGTGTAGTAGGTAGGTAGTAGTAGTAGTAGTAGTAGTAGTAGTAGTAGTAGTAGTAGTAGTAGTATTAGTAGTAGTAGTAGTAGTATAGTATGTAGTAGTAGTATGTAGTAAGTAGTAGTAGTAGTAGTAGTAAGTAGTAGTAGTAGTAGTAGTTAGTAGTGAAGTAAAGTAGTAGTAGTAGTATAGTATAGTATAGTAGTAGTAGTAGTAGTTGTAGTAGTAGTTAGTGTAGTAGTAGTTAGTAGTAGTAGTAGTAGTAGTAGTAAGTATAGTAGTAGTAGTAGTAGTTAGTAGTAGTAGTAGTTAGTAGTTAGTAGTATAGTAGTATGTAGTAGTGAGTAGTTAGTAGTAGTAGTAGTAGTAGTAGTAGTAGTATAGTAGTAGAGTAGTAGTAGTAGTAGTAAGTAGTGTAGTAGTAGTAGTATAGTAGTAGTAGTAGTAGTAGTAGTAGTAGTAGTAGTTAGTAGATAGTAGTAGTAGTATAGTAGTGTAGTAGTAGTAGTAGTAGTAGTAGTATAGTAGTAGTAGTAGTAGTAGTAGTAGTAGTAGTATAGTAGTAGTATGTAGTAGTAGTAGTAGTAGTAGTATAGTAGTAGTAGTAGTAGTAGTAGTAGTAGTAGTAGTAGTAGTAGTAGTAGTAGTAGTAGTAGTAGTAGTATAGTAGTAGTATAGTAGTAGTAGTAGTGTAGTAGTAGTAGTAGTAGTAGTAGTAGTAGTAGTAGTAGTAGTAGTATTAGTAGTAGTAGTAGTAGTAGTATAGTAGTATGTAGTAGTAGTAAGTAGTATAGTAGTAAGTAGTAGTTTAGTAGTAGTAAATAGTAGGTAGTAGTAGTAGTATATAGTAGTAGTAGTAGTAGTAGGGATGCAGGAAAATAAAGACAGGCATTTCATTTTGACACGGCGCCGTCAAGTCTGGGAAATTTTTTGTCCTAGTGCGGAAGTTGCTATATGTTTCTACTATCACAAACTATATGAACACGTACTGGGACAGTCCTGTCCGTTGATTTTGAGGCATTTCACAACGGCTTGGGACAACGGGACTGTTTTGTCCGTCCCATAGTGCGGAAGATTTCTCTAATCTATATGTTTTCAGATTTGAGTCCTGTCTAGTGCGGAAGAGGGTTAAATCGTTCCTAATGATTTTAAGAATAATTTTTAAATAAAAAAGTATTTGATTTTGTAATCTGCGACCCAAATTAGTCAAAATCATGCTGGAATCTAATATAATGCCGAATTACGAATTGTTCATTTAAAATTCGTTCCTAATGATTCAAGAATAATTTGTTAAATAAAAAAAATATTTAGATTTTCGTAATCTGCGACCCAAAATAAGTCAAAAATCATGCTGGGAATCTAATTAAGTGCCGAATTACGAAGTTCATTTATTAATTTATTTGTGCCCACGTGTCTGTGTGGTAAGTTTGTGTTGTGGCGGCGGTGCTGCTGGTGATGGTGGTGGTGGTGGTGTGTGTGTGTGTGTGTGTGTGTGTGTTAGTGTGTGTGTGTGTTTTGTTCGTGTAAATAGATGTATTTTCGACCCATCCCACTTTTTGGTTTAATAATAATAATGATGATGATGATGATAATAATAATAATAATAATAATAATAATAATAATAATAATAATAATAATAATAATAATAATAATAATAATAATAATAATAATAATATAATAGTAATAGTAATAATAATATTTGGACATTCATTTATATAATATATATATATATATATATATATATATATATATATATATATATATATAAAGAGAGAGAGAGAGAGAGAGAGAGAGAGAGAGAGAGAGAGAGAGAGAGAGAGAGAGTCGAACCAGGCCTTACTTGAGCGACATTTGTAGACTCCTTATCGCACCTCTCTCTTATGTTGTGGTTGACGATTTACGAGAGAGAGAGAGAGAGAGAGAGAGAGAGAGAGAGAGAGAGAGAGAGAGAGAGAGAGAGAGAGAGAGAGAGAGAGACCATGCTTTATCGTGCACGCACAATACACACAATACACAACACGCAGGGTAGTGTGTTAATCAGTTAACTGTCGTCCTCTGGAAACACACGTAGTTTAAATTTGACCAGAAAACACCTTCTTCCGATTCAAATGACCCTCATCTTGGAGGAGAGAAAAAAACGCCCAAACCTGGAACTTCGCGAAGTCTTCTTTAAGTCCCAGCTTTGAGAGTTTTTGCCATGATGAGGACATTTAAATTGCTCGATATTGGGAGGACGATTTTTCTGGCCAAATTGTTTTAATAAGTTTCTTTACCAGAGTACGACAGATAACAGGTTAAAGCTTAGTTGTACACGAGAGCCCCACAGAATTGTACTCTACGGGAGAATGTTTATCATATATACACAGACACAAAACACAAAGTGTGCTTTTCCATTTTTGCTGCACACGATAACAGAGTTGCCAGATTGGGCGATATACAGACACAAAACACAAAGTTGTTTTACTGTTTAGCTGCACATGAGGTGTTGGGTACGAAATGATCTATTTCCTTCCAGCAAGCGAGTGGTCCGGCCCAGACCTTGCAGCTCCCCTAAAGATTTTGAGGTTTCGACGAAAGGCGCTATATAAATATGCTTATTATTATTATTATTATTATTATTATTATTATTATTATTATTATTATTATTATTATTATTATTATTATTATTATTATATATATATATTATTTTAATAAAGGATGAGTGATCTAATTTTCAAAAACCACAATATCTCAATGACAACAAAACATAGGGTTTTGAAGGCCTATGTATGGTCAGTTTTATTATATGGCTGTGAAAGTTTGACAATTACAGAAGACATTTTGAAACGAGTGGAGTCGATAAATTTTCTTAAGAGTAGAAACGTTCATACAGAGAGAAACTAATGAATTTGTCCTTCGTTCGAAACCCAAATGAATTCATGATTCACGTATTGATCGTGCTTCCGGTGAGTGGTATGCATAGCCTAGACAACATTATTGAATATTTGCAACCTGTGAAACTAGTGGACATTGATTCGGAGGTTATTACGGAGCATAGGCTTCGTATATTCACTGATGTCGTCCAGACTTGGTTACATTTGAAGACCAAGAAGCCCTGACAAGTCTCCGCTGGTCATCGTTGGCCATTTTCTTATATTTCGGTTTTTTAATCGGACCAAGTATGTTGCTTTCTTCCTGACTAAGTCTAGCTACTCCGGTAGTAATTTTATAGGTTTTCGGGAGCTGATAACGATAGCAAGTGCTTTATTCAGTTCAATAACTGGGCTGTTTACTTCATTGGATACCCAAACGTTGCGGACGGTTTCAGTGATATTTGTTGTGATGGATTAAGGTTACACAACGAACCTGCTGAGTTCTTTGAAGTGTATTCTGGATAAATATTTTTTAACACAATGGCAGAATCAGAGGTAACCGCTGCAGGAGCTGTTGATTCAGAAAAAATGACATCGGTGAAACCCAAAGCAAGGAGCTTATCCGAAACGGATAAACGCTATCAACAGCACGTCAGCTTCACTGACCAACGAGATGAAGGGGGAATAAAAGAAGAAGATGAAGAAGCAGAAACATCTGGATTTAAAACGCTAATCTCTCTGTCTGGCCGGCGGAAATATACGCTCATTCTCATAACACTCGCCCAGTTTCTAGCGGGTGTCGCTTTTTCCTTGATGGGCCCGTTCTTCCCGACTGAAGCTGCTAAGAAAGGCATGGACATCGCCATTGTGGGTTTGGTTTTCGGAATCTTTGAGTTGATGGTATTCCTGACTGCACCCATCTACGGAAATTACTTAGTCCAACTCGGGCCTAGATTCGTGTTCATCGCAGGCATTTCCGTCGGCGGTTCTTGTAATATTTTATTCGGATTACTTCAATACTGCCCGGACGGCACCCCGTTCATCGTCATGGCATTTCTCGTACGAGTTGTGGAGTCTCTTGGATTCTCGGGTTTCACCACCTCCAGTTTTGCTATAGTTTCCAGCGAATTCCAGGATAATATTGGATTTACGTATGGAATTCTTGAAACCGGATCTGGCCTGGGTTTCATGCTGGGCCCAACGATTGGAGGAGCTCTTTTCGAGTTGGGAGGGTTCGGCGTTCCTTTCTATGTCGCCGGTGTGTTCGTTTTGTTAAACGCAGTGGCAGTGTATAAATTTCTTCCACAAGCAGAGAACGTTCCTTCCGGGCGCACTATGTCAATCTTCTCCTTGCTTCGGAACCCGATGATCATGATTCCCGGTCTGAGCGTGCTGTCGGGTGTGGTTGGCATCACGGCCTTCGACACATTATTCGCCAAACATTTGCAACCTTTGAATATCTCAGTGGCATTGATCGGGGTTATTTACGGAGCTACGGCTTTCGTATATTCAGTGATGTCGTCCATTTGGGGTTACATTTCAGACTCCAAGAGCATCCAAGCTCCGCTGCTCATCGTTGGACATTTCTTATTCGGTCTCGGGTTTTTCCTAATCGGACCAAGTATGTTGCTTCCCTTCCTGCACTACAGTCTAGCTACCATCCTGGTAGGGCTAACTTTTATAGGTTTTAGTCTTGGGAGTCTTTTGATTCCGGGTTTGAAGTGTATGCTGATTGGAGCCAATGAAATGGGTCTGAAGAACAACACGGACACGTACGCGATGGTATCCGGGCTTTTCAACTCTCTCTTCACCCTCGGTGGATTCATCGGTCCCACGGGAATCGGATATGTTGTCCAGAAGTTCGATTACCCGGTCGGGTACACTGTGGTTGGATGTTTGAACATTTTCATGATGCTGGTCATTGTCCTGCATTTCACGCGACGGAAAATCATGAGGAAAAGGAGGAGCGGATATTCCACCATCGGCGACACGGAGGCAGATCATCTGGCTTCCACCTCTGGCACACGTGAAGGCTCTGGGCCCTTGGACTCGGGGAGTTTCAGGATTCGGTCCGCCAGGAGACTGTCCCTGCCCGCATCTTTTGGATTACCTTAGCTCTAAAGGGGGATAATTTAAGAGCATTTACTGCTGGTATAGTATTCGTATTCGCTTTACAAGCAAATCGACCGCTTCTGATCCCGTATGCAGTCCTGTGTTTTATTTTTGAGCCTCCTGTCAATCCAGCATTGGTTGGGTAGCTGAGTTTGCCTGATATGGACAGAAGGTATTGTTCGATAGGTTAGCGTACTATTCAAACTGTCTACTTGTTTATTTTCTTGGTGAATCTCGGACACACGTTGTATTTAGTATTACCATCGGAAACACATGTAGTATTCAGTATTACTATCGGATACACATGTTGTATTTAGTATTACTATCGGATACACATGTTGTATTTAGTGTTGCCGTCGGATACACATGTTGTATTTAGTATTACCATCGGATACACATGTAATTAGTATTACCATCGGATACACATGTTGTATTTAGTATTACCATCGGATACCCTGGTTGCATTTTTTTTGTTTAAATGTGTAATCGTTTGGTTGAGTGGGATTCTGTGCTGGTGTCTGGATGAGACTTTTAGGTAATCTCAAAACTAAATACATTGATGGTATGCTCTTGGAATCTTCATCTGTTTCCTATTTGAACCTATTCCCCTTTGTCTTGCTTTTTCTGGGGTGCTTTAATTATAATTCTATAATTTGTTTTGACTATCCCAGTTTTTTTTCTTTTTATTGGCGCTGATATGACCTTTATGTGCTTCAGGCTTCATAAAACCCTTAAAAACAAACACATTTAATTATTTATTTGTTTATTTATTTATTTATTTATTTATCTATTTATTATTTATTAATTTATTTGCGTATTTATTTATTTATGAATAATAAACATGATAGTCGGTTTTAGGGACGCGATAAATGCAACGTTCAGATTTCTTGTTCTGTAGACGTGACATGAACACCTAATCTACAGCACCTACTATATCTTGGATGCTGGTTCGTCAGTTTTTTGGGTTTGTTTTAAATTTTTTATTTAACCCATAGAAAACCGATGGAAGAGAATTTTTTTCTATGTTTTTCAAACTTATTATTGGAGTATCTTTGATGGCGAACATCACGAAAACGTCATTTTGGCACAACCTTGGAATAAAAATAGATGGAAGGGGGATGACGTCATAATACTGAAGCCAACCGTTGGCCGCTTCCGCCATATTGGGTAGACCAAAACATTCCTTCGTTACGGCCGTAGTTACGGTGATTCACTCATCGGTGGAAATCGATATGATTGCCATAAGCTTTTGCTAAGCATCATGAAGTATTTCGTCATTAAACCCGTTTTTTCTACATTATTTCATTATCACATGTTTGATCATGAGGGGACTGAGAATCATTTGATTCTTCTACTAAAAGCAATAGCTGAGAAAGATATTCAGGTCAGGTATTTCTATGCTGGTAAACTGTACAGTGAACAATTGAAAAAGAAGCTAATGTGTAAAAGCCGTCAAGTTCTTAACAAATTTATTTTATTTACAGGGCAGTAACAATGTCATTATTAACTTGTGTGATTTTTTTAAAGAGGCAAATAGGTCTGTGTATAACCCTTTCCTGGCTAGGCTGGATTTCACGTCAAACATCATTCCATCAGCTACAGCTTTCACCTCGAGCACTCGGAGGGCTCGAGTCGCATCACAGGGGCTAATTTCTGAACTGTAGAGGTTTGAATGATGAATGACGTAAAATCCAGTCTCGCCATGACAGACTTCTGTAATAACTATTAATGATGAACAAGTAATGAAATTGCTGGGATTTTGGTTTTATTTTGAAATCTTATTGAATTATGATCAAACAATGAACCTTTTTGTGTGACCATGATATTTTGTGTAATAATGTCTTATTTTTTTGTCACTTCACACAAATAAATATAAAATGTAAATAGCATTTTGTGACTTAATTTTTGATGAATTATGGTAATTCATAGCTCTAGTAGCGGGGGTCCCGTTAGTTCAGTTGGTAGAGCATTGGACTGTCACGTCAAAGGTCTCGGGTTCGAGTCCCTTTGCAGCCAGAATTTTTATCCGGTTCCCCCTGTCCACCTAGCAGCAATTGGGTAGCTTACTCTACTACTGCTATAGCTGCAGTGGTACGTCCACATTTTAAGTTGTCACCATTAACCCTTTCATGGCTAGGTTTGAGTTGAACCGAACGAAAACCAAACGTACTTTTGTCTATACATGACTGATTTATGCAGTTTCACCTAGAGATAGTCCATGCGATGTGACTCGAGCGCGCTTTAGACTAATCTGTGATGAAAACTGTACAGGATCGACTCATATTTGACTTGAAATCTAATCTACTCGTAGCTGTGAAAGGATTAAGAATTGTGGTCGTGTAGTGGTGGCCTGATTTTTAATGTGATTCCTACCCCGAAACTTTGTGCTGTAAGAGTCAGCTAAAAGTGGTGGGTGGTTGGGAGGGCCTCAAGGAGATGTATCTATGCTTTCTTCTACTTTTATCCCCTTATCTTTTGTAACGTCTGCTCTCTGCCCTTGTCCTTGACCGAAATAGCTCAGTTGTGATTGGGTTCATGTGGGGTTTTCTGCTTTTGACGAGTATGACGCGGCCGGGAACCGAACCTCAGACCTCCTGGTTACGAAGCCAACGTTCTAACCAACTGAGCCACTGTGACCAGTAACAAGTAAAGATTGGTAGCGGATGACCGAATGGTCTACTTGCTGTTCTCTCTTCTTGGCCAAGCGAAATATGCCGTCTCGTGGCACGCAGGTTCGATTCCGACCGGATCCACTTCTTATTTTTCGATATATTTAATTCGAGCTTGCACTTCCATTACTTTCTGTGCGGTTGCTTGATATTTTACAAGTGTTTACTCATACTCATACTCCTCCCTTTTTCCTTATTCATGTCATAACCAACAAGCAAAGCAAATCGAACCGTGCGTAGTGATAGTGCTTTGGCTTCAGAATTAACGAAGAAAATAATTTGGCTAGCACTATTCAGTATCTGATACTGAATAGTGGTTTTGCACTATTCAGTATCTGATACTGAATAGTGGTTTTGCACTATTCAGTATCTGATACTGAATAGTGGTTTTGTACTATTCAGTATCTGATACTGAATAGTGGTTTTGCACTATTCAGTATCTGACACTGAATAGTGGTTTTGCACTATAATACGGTGTTTTTTTTTCCGAAACCCGACAAAGTTATGGGAAGAGGGCAGCTGTGGGAGTGAATCTCGGACTCAGTGAAGTGTACAACAGTGGGGAGTGAACCTGGGACTGGGTTTCAGCGGGTTTCGTAATAAAAAGCCGGACGACACCTGGCAATATCCGACAAAGTTATGGGACGTAGGCAGCAGCGTGTGTGTGTGTGTGTTGTGTAGAGGCTGAGGGGGGGGGGGAGGAGGGGGTGAAACTGAGATTCAGGGAAGTTTACACCAGTGGGGAGTGAACCTGGGACTCTGGGTTTTATAAAAAAGCAATAACAAATTGGGGGGGGGGATTACTTTTGTACGAAACCCGACAATATGCGGCAAAGAAGTGGAAAGTAGGCAACGCGTGGGGAGTGAACCTGGGACTCAGTGAAGTGTACACCAGTGGGGAGTGAACCTGAGACTATGGTTTTCGGCGAGCTTCAGCTAGTTTCATATAAAATCAATTACTTTTTTACAAAACCCGACGAAACCTTGCAATATCCAAGAAAGTTATGGGTAGTAGGCAACAGTGGGGAGTGAACCTGAGATTCGGGGAAGTGTACACCAGTGGGGAGTGAACCTGGGACTGGGTTTCGGCGGATTTTGTTATTTTAAAAAAGCAATTACTTTTTGTTTACGAAATGCGCCAAATGCCAACAAATTGGGGCAAAGTTATGGAAAGTAAGCAAATAATGGGGACTGAACCTGAGACTCAGGGAAGTGTACACCAGTAGGGAGTGAACCTGAGACTCTGGGTTTAGGCGAATTTCAGCGAGTTTCATATATAAGCAATTACTTTTTTATGAAACCCGACGAAACCTGGCAATATCCGACAAAGTTATTGAAGTAGGCAATAGTGGGGGGTGAACCTGAGATTCATGGAAGTATACACATGTGGGGAGTGAACCTGAGACTCTGGTTTTCGGCGGGTTTCAGCGAGTTTCATATAAATGCAATTACTTTTATACGAAACCCGGCAATATCCGACAAAGTTATGGGAGATTCAGGGAAGTGTACGCCAGTGGGGAGTGAACCTGAGACTCTGGTTTTCAGCGCGCTTCAGCGAGTTTCATATAAAAGCAATTACTTTTTTACGAAACCCGACGAAACCTGGCAATATCCGACAAAGATATTGAAGTAGGCAACAGTGGGGGGTGAACCTGAGATTCAGGGAAGTGTACACTTGTGGGGAGTGAACCTGGGACTCTGGATATTGTAAAAAGACAATACCAAGGGGAGGGGGAATTACTGTTTTACGAAACCCGCCAAAACCCGACAAAGTTATGGGAAGCAGGCAGCAGTGGGGAGTGAATCTGGGATTTGGACACAGATGAGGATTGAACCTGGGACTGCGAGAGGCTGATACCAGTGGACAGTGAGCTCAGAATGTACTTTTATTTCGAAACCTACCGAAATTATCAAAAGTTATGGAAGTGGGCACCATTGGGCAATGAACCGGGACTCAGGGAAGTGCACACTGGTTGAGAGTGAACCTGGGACTGTGAGAAGAGGATATCAGTGGAAATGAACCTGGGACTATGGGAGTTGGGTACCAGACGAGAATGAAGCAATTACTTTTTTACGAAACCCGCCAAAACCCACCGAAAAACCATAGACTTAGGTTTACTCCCCAATAGTGTACACTTCCCTGAGTCTCAGGTTCACTCCCCCACAGTTGCCTACTTTCTTTCCATAACTTTGTTGGGTTTCGTAAAAAAGTAATTGCTTTTTTGTTACGAAACCCAGTCCCAGGTTCACTCCCCAATGGTGTACACTTCCCTGAGTCCCAGGTTCACTCCCCACTGCTGCCTGCTTCCCCTAACTTTGTCAGGTTTCGGCGTGTTTCGGCAGGTTTCAGGTTTCGTAAAAAAAGAAACACCCCTAAAAATACCACGTGTATTCAGTAAATAGATGTCAATTGTAGTCTAATATTCAGTTTTCTTTTGATTTGCGTATTGATATGACCTTTTTAGATGTGTCTTCAGGCTTCATAAAACTCGTTTAGAAAAAATAACACATTTAATTATTTATTTGTTTTATTTATTTATGTTATCTATTTTTTATTTATTTATTTATTTGCGTATTTATTTTATTTATGAAATATATAAAGTCATGATAGGCGGTTTTAGGGACGCTATAAATGAACGTTCAGATTTCTTGTTACTGTAGACGTGACATGAACATCCTAATTCTACAGCTCACCTACTCATATCTTGGATGCTGGTTCGTCGAAGTTTTTTGGGTTTGTTTTAAAATTTTTTTTTAGATTTAACCCATAATAGTAGAACCGTATGAAGAGAATTTTTTTCTTACTGTTTTTTCAAATTATGATTTGGAGTAATCTTAGATGGCGTAACTTGTTCACGAAAAACGTTCATTTTGGCCACAAAACCTTTGGGAATAAAAATAGATGGAAGGGGGATGGATCGTCATAATTGACTGAGCAAACCGGTGCTCTCGCTTCCGCAATATTGGGTGACCGCAAAACTATTCCTTTCGTTACGCGCGGCCGTAGTTCGGTGATTCACTCATCGGTGGAAGAATCGATATGATTGCCATACGCTTTGCTAAGCACTCATGAATATTTTTCGTCATTTGTAAACCCGTTTTTTCCCGTTTTTTCTACGCATTATTTTCATTATCACAGTCTTGATCTTGATCGGGACTGAGAATCATTTTGGATTCTTCTATAAAAGCATATGACTGGAAAGATTATTCAGGTCAGGTATTCTATTATGCTGGTAAACTGTACATTGAACAATTGAATAAAAGGAAGTCTGGTGTGTAAAAGAGCTTACGTCAGAAGTTCTTAACAAATTTATTGTTTTAATTGACTAGGGCAGTGAACTAGGTCATTATTAACTTGTGTGATTTTTTAAAAAGGCAAATTGTCTGTTTTATAACCCTTTTCCTGCTAGGCGGATTTCACGTCAAACATCATTCCATCAGCTACAGCTTTCACTCAGCACTCGGGGGGCTCGAGTCGCATCACAGGGGCTAATTTCTGAACTGTAGAGGATTGAATGATGAATGAGCTAAAATCCAGTCTCGCCATGACAGACTTCTGTAATAACTATTAATGATGAACAAGTAATGAAATTGCTGGGAATTTGGTTTTATTTGAAATCTTATTGAATTATGATCAAACAATGAACCTTTTTGTGTGACCATGATATTTTGTGTAATTTAATGTCTTATTTTTTTTGTCACTTCACACAAATAAATATAAAATGTAAATAGCATTTTTTTGACTTAATTTTTGATGAATTATGGTAATTCATAGCTCTAGTAGCGGGGGTCCCGTTAGTTCAGTTGGTAGAGCATTGGGACTGTCACGTCAAAGGTCTCGGGTTCGAGTCCCTTTGCAGCCAGAATTTTTATCCGGTTCCCCCTGTCCACCTAGCAGCAATTGGGTAGCTTACTTTTACTACTGCTATAGCTGCAGTGGTACGTCCACATTTTAAGTTGTCACCATTAACCCTTTCATGGCTAGGTTTGAGTTGAACCGAACAAAAACCCAAAAACGTACTTTTGTCTATACATGACTGATTTATGAAAGTTTCACCTAGAGATAGTCCATGCGATGCGACTCGAGCGCGCTTTAGACTAATCATTGATGAAAACTGTACAGGATCGACTCATATTGACTTGAAATCTAATCTACTCGTAGCTGTGAAAGGATTAAGAATTGTGGTCGTGTAGTGGTGGCCTGATTTTTAATGTGATTCCTACCCCGAAACTTTGTGCTGTAAGAGTCAGCTAAAAGTGGTGGGTGGTTGGGAGGGCCTCAAGGAGATGTATCTATGTTTCTTCTACTTTTATCCCCTTATCTTTTGTAACGTTGCTCCCCTGCCCTTGTCCTTGACCGAAATAGCTCGGTTTGTGATTGGGTTCATGGGGGGTTTTCTGCTTTGACGAGTATGACGCGGCCGGGAACCGAACCTCAGACCTCCTGTTACGAAGCCAACGTTCTAACCAACTGAGCCACTGTGACCAGTAACAAGTAAAGTTTGGGTAGCGGATGACCGAATTGGTCTACTTGCTGTTCTCTCT
Source organism: Berghia stephanieae (assembly GCF_034508935.2). Classification (NCBI taxonomy): domain Eukaryota; kingdom Metazoa; phylum Mollusca; class Gastropoda; order Nudibranchia; family Aeolidiidae; genus Berghia; species Berghia stephanieae. The sequence goes on from NC_088365.1 coordinate 28,280,835, forward strand.
TCTTGGCCAAGCGAAAAAATGCCGTCTCGTGGCACGCAGGTTCGATTCCGACCGGATCCACTTCTTATTTTTCGATATATTTAATTCGAGCTTGCACTTCCATTACTTTCTGTGCGGTTGCTGATATTTTACAAGTGTTTACTCATACTCATACTCCTCCCTTTTTCCTTATTCATGTCATAACCAACAAGCAAAGCAAATCGAACCGTGCGTAGTGATAGTGCTTTGGCTTCAGAATTAACGAAGAAAATAATTTGGCTAGCACTATTCAGTATCTGATACTGAATAGTGGTTTTGCACTATTCAGTATCTGATACTGAATAGTGGGTTTTTGCACTATTCAGTATCTGATACTGAATAGTGGTTTTGTACTATTCAGTATCTGATTTCTGAATAGTGGTTTTGCACTATTCAGTATCTGACACTGAATAGTGGTTTTGCACTATAATACGTTTTGTGTTTTTTTTTCCGAAACCCGACAAAGTTATGGGAAGAGGGCAGCTGTGGGAGTGAATCTCGGACTCAGTGAAGTGTACAACAGTGGGGAGTGAACCTGGACTGGGTTTCAGCGGGTTTCGTAATAAAAAGCCGGACGACACCTGGCAATATCCGACAAAGTTATGGACGTAGGCAGCAGCGTGTGTGTGGGGTGTGTGTAGAGGCTGAGGGGGGGGGAGGGGAGGGGGTGAAACTGAGATTCAGGAAGTTTACACCAGTGGGGAGTGAACCTGGGACTCTGGTTTTATAAAAAGCATATAACAAATTGGGGGGGGGGGATTACTTTCGTACGAAACCCGACAATATGCGGCAAAGAAGTGGAAAGTAGCAACGCGTGGGGAGTGAACCTGGACTCAGTGAGTGTGACACCAGTGGGAGTGAACCTGAGACTATGGTTTTCGGCGAGCTTCAGCTAGTTTCATATAAAATCAATTACTTTTTTTACAAAACCCGACGAAACCTTGCAATATCCAAGAATGTTATGGGAGTAGTAGGCAAACAGTGGGGAGTGAACCTGAGATTCGGGGAAGTGTACACCATTGGGAGTTTAACCCGGGGCTGGGTTTCGGCGGATTTTGTTTTTTAAAAAAGCAATTATTTTTGTTTACGAAATGCGCCAAATGCCAACAAATTGGGGCAAAGTTATGGAAAGTAAGCAAATAATGGGACTGAACCTGAGATCAGGAAGTGTACACCAGTAGGGAGTGAACCCGAGACTCTGGTTTAGGCAATTTCAGCGAGTTTTTATATTAAGCAATTACTTTTTATGAAACCCGACAAAACTGGCAATATCCGACAAAGTTATTGAAGTAGGCAAAAGTGGGGGGTGAACCTGAGATTTATGGAATAACACATGTGGGGAGTGAACCTGAGACACTGGTTTTCGCGGGTTTCAGCGAGTTTCAATAAATTTCAATTACTTTTATACGAAACCCGGCAATATCCGACAAAGTTATGGTGATTCAGGGAATGTACGGGACAGTGGGAGTGAACCTGAGACTCTGTTTTTCAGCACGCTTCAGCGAGTTTCATATAAAAGCAATTACTTTTTTTCGAAACCCGACGAAACCTGGCAATATCCGACAAAGAATTGAAGTAGGCAACAGTGGGGGGTGAACCTGAGATTCAGGGAAGTGTACACTTGTGGGGAGTGAACCTGGGACTCTGGATATTGTAAAAAGACAATACCAAGGGGGAGGGGAATTACTGTTTTACGAAACCCGCCAAAACCCGACAAAGTTATGGGAAGCAGGCAGCAGTGGGAGTGAATCTGGGATTTGGACACAGATGAGGATTGAACCTGGGACTGCGAGAGGCTGATACCAGTGGACAGTGAGCTCAGAATGTACTTTTATTTCGAAACCTACCGAAATTATCAAAAGTTATGGGAAGTGGGCACCATTGGGCAATGAACCGGGACTCAGGGAAGTGCACACTGGTTGAGAGTGAACCTGGGACTGTGAGAAGAGGATATCAGTGGAAATGAACCTGGGACTATGGGAGTTGGGTACCAGACGAGAATGAAGCAATTACTTTTTTACGAAACCCGCCAAAACCCACCGAAAAACCATAGACTTAGGTTTACTCCCCAATAGTGTACACTTCCCTGAGTCTCAGGTTCACTCCCCCACAGTTGCCTACTTTCTTTCCATAACTTTGTTGGGTTTCGTAAAAAAGTAATTGCTTTTTTGTTACGAAACCCAGTCCCAGGTTCACTCCCCAATGGTGTACACTTCCCTGAGTCCCAGGTTCACTCCCCACTGCTGCCTGCTTCCCCTAACTTTGTCAGGTTTCGGCGTGTTTCGGCAGGTTTCAGGTTTCGTAAAAAAAGAAACACCCCTAAAAAATACCACGTGTATTCAGTAAATAGATGTCAATTGTAGTCTAATATTCAGTATCTGTTTAAATTATTATTATTATTATTATTATTATTATTATATATTATTATTATTATTATATTATTATTATTATTATTATTATTATTATTATTATTATTATTATTATTATTATTATTATTATTATTATTATTATTATTATTAGACGTCTATTATTATTATT
>NC_088365.1:28288390-28295890 GCF_034508935.2 Berghia stephanieae
ATTCCAGTTCCATTCTTCCCTTGGAATAGCCCCTAAAGACAAATTATTCCCAATTTGGGAAAAGATAAAGAGAATTTATGTTTTTATTTATTTTGTAAAAGTATGAACGTGTTTCCATAAATTGATAATTTACCGAGTAGTTGTAGAAACGGAACGAACGTATATGTAGATAGAACGAAATGACGTCACTCAGGCCTTTATCATTGTTTTTTTTTGTTTTTTTTTTACTATCCGTGTTTGTGAGTAATACTCACTAAACTGTATTAACCAGACTATAAACGTTTAAGGTGACACATAGATTTGTGTGTTCCGGATGGCAATGTTGTGAGTTTCTTAGCCAGCGCATACTATCTATTGGGGTAAGAAAATCATCGACACAAAGACTGACGTCAATTTAAAATCATGCATTAGAGACAAGGGGAGAGAAATCTGTGGGGAATGAACTCGGTGTTACAGTTTGAGTTATCTCTCTTTTGGTTTTGGTTTTTCGAGTTAGAATAGTAATAATGATGATAATGATGATGATAATAATAATAATAATAATAATAATAATAATAATAATAATAATAATAATAATAATAATAATAATAATAATAATAATAATAATAATAACAATAATAATAATACTAATGATAATAATAATAATAATACGTCCATCTCATATCATTTGAAAACTTAAGATTTTTTTTTTAGATTCAAGAGACAAAATTAATTTTCCTTCGTGAAAAAAGAACTTACGTTTTTATATAGCTCAATATGATATCCAACTAAAATGTGCTCAAATTGCTTTACAGTAAATATGACCCGAGGAAACAACACTTTATATGTAGAAGGAGACAGGACACCCAATACACATTATTTAGACAGACAACAGTCTTAACGGCCAAGTTATTCATTTCACACCCGAGTTTGTTAAGAGTTTGTAAGTAAAGTGCCTTTCCCAAGGACTATACTTTGCACCGCTAAGAGCGGGACTTAAACCCGGGACCGAAGACAATAAGTGTCATGCCCCAAGACCACAAAGCGGTAGAGAGACATGAAGACTTGTATTTCAACGAAAACTTTATTTGACAAGTTGAGCATAACGTTTAAATGTAAAGCACCAGATTGTGACGAGCGATTTTCTTTCACTGCGTGATTTCTTTATCATTCGTCAGCGTCTCGTTTCAAAACCACTTCAAACCTAGTGGACGAGACATATAATTGATTAACTCCTCCAGTAAGATAACCAAACATGGACAGTCTTTCTCCAATAAAGCTCCAAATCTTTCTAACGGAAATTTTGGTCGTTAGGTGGTAAACATTTCCATTGTATAACGGAACACTCACTTTCAGCTTAAGGCTTATTTACCTGTTCAAATTGTCTGCCCATTGTATTCATGCCTCCTGCTAATTACCTTTCCCAAACAAGTCTCCAACGTGCGTATGCCCTGAGGTCTTGTCTCGTTCAAGAGTAGCTAAATTACAATTAAGGTCTAGCTCTCCGGTAATTATCCGTTATTCTTTCTTACCAAAGCATCTGGATATCATTGGCTATCTTAAACAGGAACATTCTTCTTATTGGCTATTCCCATAATTCAGACGCTCTTTTCCATTTCATAAAACCAAATTCATATCTGAATCTAATCACACACACGCTAAGAAGCCCAAGAGAAAAGAGCTATCTCTCCAATTTCAAACTTGTAAAAGTTTGTCTATCTCGGCTGGAGGTCCTGGTCCTTTTCCGTGTCGTTGGAGCACCCAGTTGTGCCGAATCCCTGCACCCCAGTCCTTGAACAGCGGTAAACCCCTGATGTCAGCCTAACTACAACACACTGTTGTGATGTCCAGAAAACTCTGCAAAGCAGGCGCCAACCCTGGAACTAGCTGATACAGTTGCCTCAGTCAAGCAGGCCGGCGGGATAAAGATAAGCCAAACGGGCTTATACCATTTTCAAATGTATTTTCCACGGACACAAGTGATTAAAAACTAACTTACTCGATCAATCATAAATGAATCGATTAATGAAAAATAGATAAATAAATAATAAATTAGATCCACTCAATTAGAGCTATTCTTCCTGATATTAAATAAATACTTATTCTTTCTATCTTTTCCTGTAACAATCTAATTAAACTTTATGTATAGAATTGTTATTATTGCATTGGGCGTTACTATTGTCTTGACTCACTTTTTATTAATACAATTAAGTTATGAGGGATCCTAAGGCAATTCTTGATCTCCCCTAGATTAAACCTGAGCCGTTTGTGATATAGGTTGAGTGGTGCAGCTGGTAACGAGAGCCATAGCGCGCATACTAGTTCGAATCCAGACCATTGAGTTATCGGTTGGACTCGATCCCACAACAATAACACTCAACCCGCCACACAGACCAGGTACAGCCTGACGTGATAGAGAGATTTATCAGATTATACTTATCGCTTATCTATCACATGATCATTCTCATTTTATACATTTTTAGAGTAGTGCCGCTATACGATTTTTCATTGGACGTCACAATGTAAACATTTAAGTGTCCCATATGAAAATCTATTTTTACGTATTTTATGAGAATGAGCATGTGATAGATACGCGATGCGTGATACGTGTGATATGCTAAACCTTTCTATTGCAGTTTTTAGACGATTGACCACAAATTTGAACGGCTCCCTTTCGTCATTGATGGTGATCACATGATCCGTTCTTTTCATTCAAGATTCCGTTAACTCTTTGCTTTGTCAATGTCAACACTTCCACGATTCCGTTAACTCTTTACTTTGTCAATGTCAACACTTCCACGATTCCGTTAACTCTTTGCTTTGTCAATGTCAACACGTCCACGGCCTCCACTCCTGAGTTTTCTGATCGCGAACAATACAAAAGTGACGACCATCATGACGAAACTGCACACTCCGACCACAGTGTAGCCAAACGGGTAACCAAAGGTCTTGACTAAATACCCGATACTGACGGGTCCGACAAACGTGCCTAGAGTTTGAACGGAAGTGAAAAGTCCCGAGACTAGGGCATACGTTTCAATGTTATCATCGAACCCAATTTCTAAGGCTCCGATTATCATGCACTTCATCGTAGGGACCAAATGGCATCCTATGCTGACCCCGGCCAATGTCAGTCCGATCAAGATGGTAACAAGGTTGAATGGTAAAAATAGAACTAAATCGCTAGGACCCAGAAGGAGAAAGCCAACACCGAACACGAAATGCCCCGCAATGATAAGAGGAGATTGTATGTCCTTGGACTCAGACAGATATCCCCAAATGAATGACGTCACGGAGTACAGAAATGCCAACACACTGTATAACACTCCTATCGTCCCGATAGAGAAGTTGGCGCGTTTCAAAACATCCGCGTACGACGCGTCGAATGTCGCTATGCCAGCCAATCCTATGAATAAAGTGAGCAAAGAGATTGTGACCAAGGGGCTTTTCATCAAGGCCAGCATTGATCCTTTCTGCTTGGCAGGAATCTCCTTAACAGGCGGGAGAAGAATGTACAAGGCCACTCCATTGGTCAAAACAGTAATTCCAGCTACGAAGAAAGGGAGCCCGAAGCCGCCTAACTGGAAAAGAGCTCCTCCAATCGTTGGGCCCAGCATAAACCCGAGACCAGATCCGGTCTCAAGAATTCCGAAAGTAAATCCGACATTTTCGCTGAATTCACTAGACACAATGGCAAAACCGGAAGTGATGAATCCGGAGAACCCAAGAGCTTCTACGGATCGTACGAGTATACTTATAACGATGAACGGTACGCCACTAGGGCAGTGCTCAACTGTTCCAAACAAAATATTGCAACATCCTCCAACAAAAATTCCCGCCAAGATAACGAACCTGGGTCCGAGCTTGAGCAAGTAGGTTCCGAATAACGGCGCTGTGAGAAATATGACCAACTCGAAAATTCCGTAGACAACTCCTACGGTCGCAATGTCCATCCCCTTCTCCAAAGCTGTCGTAGCGTAGAACGGACCCATCAGAGAAAATGCCAGGCTGGATAAGAAAACGGCGTTTGTCACTAGGATGAGGGTATATTTTCGTCTGCTGGATAAAGTGGCGAAGAATTTTAACACGGATTTTTTATCCGTTTCAGTTTCCTTATCCATTTTGACTGATATGTCGTTGATGATTATGGCGTTCGAATCACGGCTCGGGTGTAAGCCTTCTTGTCCGGCATTTTCTATTTTCTTCTTCTTTTCCTTCGACAATTTCACGAGTGAATCATTCTCAGAGAATGTGTTAGAGAATGTATTCGCCATGATATCCCAATACCAACAGCGCTAATCCAAAGAATTCTTTTTTATTATTTATTTGTTTGTTTTTAATCTAGAGAATGAAACTGACTCACAACTTTACATTGAAATGTTTTTCACTGCATAAGAATGAAACCGTCTTTGGAAATCTTTCTTCAGAGCGGAATTCATTTGTTCAGATAGGAATTGTATAATGCAACACGTAGCAAAATTTGTTCTGGAAGATTTAGAACGTGAAGCTATAGTATACACTGCCATCCGCTGAAGATAGCCTCTCGTTTCAAGTTCAACTTATAAACCAATCAATCTTCTGCCGAATTTTTTTCACTCTTAAAATCCTTCCTTTTTAAATGCTTAAGCTAGGAAACATCCTTATATGGGCTAATCCGCTTAATTGAACTCAAACTTAAATTTTCTTCAGTAAACTAGAAAGATAGTCATGGCATAATCACTGCATCCGATAAATAACCATGGCTTCATACTGTCCCGATTGTGGTGCCCGCACTAGGTCGTTACTCGTTACTGACTCTCAATCTAAACGTGTGACTTGATGGCATACATACGTCAACACTTTTCGTCTTTTTCATATTCCACCATATAGCCGTGCTCTGGAGAAAAAAAACCCAACGAAAAACACATTTTAAGATATTTGATCAGAAAACTCGTCCTTCACATATCTATCAATCAAAATGACCATCATCTTGTCAAAAGCTCTCAAAGCTGGGACTTCCAGGAAATAGTTTGAGGAACTTCCAGGTTTAAGAGTTTTTGACAAGACGATGGTCATTTTAATCGATCGATATAATTTGAAGGACGATTTTTCTAATCAAAAGTGTTTTAATGCGTTATTTCAAAATATGGCAGGCTACTTACTACTTACTTCTATCCACATACCCCCCCCCCCCCCCCCCAACACCTCGATTGTTTTTTCCCCCACTCATCGTTCCAGAGAGTACGGCAGTAAAATGGTTAAGTTAAAGAGTGAATACAATTATATTGCATAGCTCTTGCTAATTGATGTTACAAATGATACGGTAATTGAGGTTACAAATGATGCGCAACACAGTTGACATTTGGTAAATATATAGGTTGCAAATAATGTGTTAAGTGTTCGCCGAAACTGGTACATTTGATTAATCACATTGTTTGCCAGCGTGTTTGGAAGTGTAAAACGACTCCTGTGTTACTTGAACATCTGGGGCCATTTTCATGAACGCAGACTAGTGCTTAGTCTCTGACTATTTCTGACTTTAGTCAACTTGAAAAATTCGGATTTCATGTGAGCTGACTAAGCAAGTCCGAGACTAAAATCACGGCATTCTCGGACTACGTTTGGCCAAGTTTTAGTCATTTGATGAGACAAGACTATGCTTTTGTCTGAGACGAGTTACTAGGATACGACATAGCGTCAAAAGATAGCAGCTATTTTTAGATTGAGTACGGTTCAATATGGAAAGAAAATACGTTGGTTACGAATGACAGAGGCAAAAAGTGTCCTGTTGCCATTGACACTGGCTTTCAAAAAACAATGAAAGTACACATTTTTGTGAGTAAAAACAAACCAAAAAAACTTGATCTATCGGCTCACGAGCTGCAATTGAACGAGAACCCGAAATCGAAGGGTTTGGGTCAAAGAATAACCCAAACAAAAATTATTAGAAAGTATAGTGGAGGCAAAAGTTATTCTGTTGGCATTGCAACTGACTGAAATAATGTGATAGTGATTAATCAGAACACACTTTCTCTCTTGTTTGTTTATTTGTTTATTTTGTTTGTGATTTTTTTTTGTTTTTTGTTTTTTGTTTGTTTGGTTAGTTTTTTTATTTTTTATTTTTTTTATTTTTTTTTTTTTGTTCAATTTCTTTTGAGTTTCAATTTCCGTGGTCGTCGTCTCAATGAAACTTCCATTGGCCTACATACAGAATTGACAGTCGACTATGGACCTCATTGCAGGCGACAGTCAGTATAACGTGATTTGATTCATCATGACAAAAGTCATATAAAATATAAAAAGAACAAAATATTATTTATACTGCATGTGTTGCTAATTTCCTCTTTGGAAATCTTTTGCGTTGACAGTATGAAGGCTGGTATCTTACCTGCCATCATGAACTAGAGAGCGGGATGTTACCAGCACAAAACAGTCGAATTAGGGCTAACCCACACCGGAGATTCCGACGGCCCAGTACTGCCGTCTTCCGGATAAAGACGTCGGGCACTTACACAAATTACGTTCCGCCAGATCTAGCAAACCCAGCTACCCAATATTTGCTGGGTGGACAGAAAGGGGGGGGGGGGATTGATCTCGGTTCCTTTGCGTATGAAGCGAGTGTTCTACCAACTGAGCTATAACATCTCTCATCTATGACCCTATCAAAATAGGTCCTGTAATAAATGATATCTGACGGGTTTTATGAAGCAGTACGTACACTATTATACTGTTATATTCCATTAAGATGAGCCGTTTTATAATCTTAATTATTTTTTTATAGATATGAAAATAATTTGTTACAATACTATTTTTTAATAAACAAATTTTTAAAACGTAAGCATTTGTATTGCGCCATATCCACTAAATGTGCTCAAAGCGTTTAACAGGGGACCCCTAGCCAACATCAACACTGAACAAGTAGGACTAGACATGACGCCTATTAGGCGATATTACAACAAAAACAACAAAAAAGAAAAGAAACTCCGAGAGGCACCACTGTTAACGGCCTGTACTCATTTTTCACCTGACTGCGCTGAGAGAATATGAGTTAAGATCCTTTTTCGAAGGACTCAACTATGCGTCGCTTACTTAGAGCGGGATTCGATCCCTGGAGCTTTCGGACCGAAGGTGTGTCATACCACAAGACCACATATCCGTGACTTTTAGACTCGGTCTTTTGCCTGTCAGATCAATACTGTCTTCCCATGGACAGACAGGTATACGAACGAGGAAGTGTTGGAGAAGGTGAGAAAGGGAAGAATGTTGATCGATACCATCAGACAGAGGCAGTTACGGTTTCTGGGACATGTGTGGAGAAGAGACGGAATAGAAAAGTTGGTAATACCTGGGATAATCGAAGGAAAGAGAGCTAGAGGACGACAAAGAAAGACATATTTAAATAACCTAAGAATGGCCAAAATAAAAAGCAACACAGATTTCATGCGCACCGCAGAGGATCGTGATTCGTGGAGACAGCTGACCGGCAACGTGCTCAAGAGTACAAGCCACGATGGATGATGATGGATGGACAGAGGATCGTGA
>NC_088365.1:28298390-28313390 GCF_034508935.2 Berghia stephanieae
TTGTCTACGTATTATTTATGATGTGTAAACATTTGAGTGTGTTCCTTCTTGGGGACCTGTGCTTGTGTCTGGATGAGACTTGTAGGTGATCTCAAACTAAGTACTTTGATAGTGTGCTCTTGGAATCTACATCTGCTTCCTATTTGAACCAGTTCCCCTTTGTCTTACCTTTTCTTGTGTGCTTTAATTGTAATCTCTATAACTTTTTTTTCTTCCTTTTAACTGGCGCTAATATGACCTTAATGTGTTGCAAGCGCCGTAAAACACTTAAAAACAAAAACAAACAGACAAGTTGAATTCGCCCATACCACTAGAGACAATAGGACCCATTTAATACGACTTAATATTTCCTATATTAATGTTGTTGTTTTTTTAACTCTTTGTTTTTATTTCCAGAACTTGATGCAGAGGCGCAAAGAGTTGGAGAATTACATGGCACCAGAGACCTAATAATGATACACTACATCCCCCAAACGACAGGATGGATGGATGGATGGATGGATGGATGGATGGATGGATGGATGGATGGATGGATGGATGGATGGATGGATGGATGGATGGAAAAGGGTTGTTGAGAAAAAAAAAGAGGAGGAGGAGGAACTTGTTTGTTTATTTATTTTATTAATTTGGTTATTTATAAATTTATTTATTTGTTTATTTATTTATTTGCTGTTTATTTATTTTATTTATTTATTTATTACTTAGAGAAAGGGACTGGCTTGTTCACAATAAATAACGTTTTGGATTTAAGAAGGATCATAGAAAACATACGAGTTATGTGTCTTATCCTCAATGTTGATATTGTGTGTGTTTGTTGTTGTTTCTGTTTGGGAAGGAATGTATGCATTGGTATGTTTGTGTTGGTGGGGGGAGGAGGTGAGGAATGTAGATGTGGGTGTGTGGTGGTGGGGGGGAGGGGAGGGAGGAGAAGAGAGAGGGAGAGAAAAAGAGAGAGAGAGATAGGAGAAAGAATTATTGTTGTTTTTCTTTGCTGTTTTTCTTCTTTTTTTGTTTTGTTTGTTTGTTTGTTTTGCCTCCATTCCTGTCGATGTGGGTTATTATAATATAAATTTGTGAATATCATCTTATGTTATATACAGAGCACTTGCTTTAAAATTGTTTCCTTCTCTAAGAAGTAATCAAAGAGATAATCTTAGTGCCTAAATAAAAGGGTTAATACTTAACGGTCTTAATAATAATATACGTCCACTTATTCACAAATCTGTTTTCTCAAAAAATTGTTTTATTGGGAACTATTTTTTTAAAAATCGTTGTTGAACAATTGCTACTTATATAATATTGATAAACCCAGCACGTGTACAGTTTTTTTCCCGATTACCCGACTTGACAATACATATCAAGGAGGTATGTTGTCGTCTTAAGGAAAAAGATCTTATGTTTACTTGTAATAAGAGGTCACATACGGTCTTTTTCCTTTAGACGGCAGTATGGACATCCTTACTATTGTTGTTCTTAGCACTTTAGCTTTAATTTATGCTCATTGTATTGCAATTCCTTTTATTAGATGATGATGATGATTATGTATGCTTTTTTTTTCTTTATATTTTTTCTGTAAGAACTATCACCATGAACCGTTAGTTATAACAGCACGTATTACCGCCGCCTTCAGCTTAAAAATTAACCAAATATAATAAATAAGCAAGCAAAATAATACAAAACAAAAGAAAACAACAGCAAAATAATTTAAGAAAATGAAAAGGTGTAAATTTTATTCAATAAAAAAAAAAGTAGTCCATCAGAGCCTTTAGGCCCATGGAGCCGGAGTTTATCCCAGTTTCTATAGCTTGAAACCGACAATAGCAATTGATTGCTACCCTTTGGATAGGACGCACCCGGGATCGCTCTCGGTATCTTTGATTGTGAATGTGAATCGAGTACTCTACCAACTGAGCTACCACCCCTCCCCCCCCCCCCCCCCCCCCCCCCCCATTTAATTCAATAACCATGTCATAAAATGGTATACGATGTCAAATTGGTAAATGTTAAAAAGATGTTGGATTACTATTTATTAATCTGTTGTTTTCAATAGTTTAGCACTGGTTTGCCAGTTTGTAACTAAGAGTATAAATTTGAAATTTACTTTCTTAAAAGTTACTTAATATACGATCTGAATCAAATTGTTGTGAATCGATATTATGTATATAATGGATATATTATATTATTGTTGTTGATTATATTATATCGATATGAATAGCATACAAGCCTATGATAGCCATTTAAACATGCAGTCATCGTAATAGTAGACTTATGGGGGAGAAGTGCTGCGGGTTGGTTGTTGTTTATTGTTTTGTTTTGTTTTGTTTTGTTTTGTTTTTGGGAGCGAGGTTGAACTGGTTTAGGTTTAGTTATAACACTTTTTTTACCCCCTATCTATACACTTTTTATAAAAACAAAATGATGGCGCCGTCACGACAGTGTCAGTGTCATATTTTGAATAAAATGAACCACATTTTTGTAAATAAATATATTGCCCGGAAAATTTTGGGTTCTGAAAACGCTGGTAGATGGTGCGGCTGTGTGGTATGACACTCGCTTTCGGATCGGAAGATCCTGGGTTCGAGCCTCGCTCGGCGCATAGTGGAGTCCTTGGCAAAGGCTCTTTACTCACATTCTCTCACCGTACTCAGGTGTAAAATGAGTACCTGGCCAATAACAGCGTTGTCTCTGTCGGAAAGGTTGTAATATTAATATCGCCTAACAGGCGTCATGTCACGTTCTTCATGTTTTGTTGTTTGTATTTGTTTTTTTGTTTGTTTTTTTTTTTTTTTTTTTTGGGGGGGGGGGGGGGGATTCTCTATCATCTCTCTTTTTTCGTTTGTTTGTTCGTTTTGGACGTGGTTGTGGTAAAAATAAACATTGAAGTCTTATAACATTTAAAATGCTTCCACAACTGTTCACTGTTATGTGTGAAAAACTTCCTTAGGATACCTGCAGCTGAATATAGGCCTGGTACTGATCCACACGTGAGTCAAGTGTGGTAAATTGTTTGAAGTGCCTTACCTTACCCGAGGACACAAACCAGGGTCAGAGATTTGCCATCAATTTCACCCATCCGGTCGTTGACAACGTTCAATATAGCTTGATTTTGTTACACGACGTGTGCCTTACACTTTGTGTTGAATTCTATTTTTAGCCGTGAAGTTTTTGTTTTAGTATAACAAGAAGAGTTCTACTTCCGTTTCCGCTTCATCGTTCATCGATTGAGACAGAAGTTACCGAGTTACGATTTTTTAATGATTGAAAAGTGTTAGGCTTTGTAATTTCGTTTAAAATCAACGGTTTTCAATTTTTTTTTAATAGTCTTGATAATTTTATTAAATAATGTGTCAAATATCATCGAAAAGGCGATTCTTTCTCTCTCTCTCTCTCTCTCTCTCTCTCTCTCTCTCTCTCTCTCTCTCTCTCTCTCTCTCTCTCTCTCTTTCTCTCTCTCTCTTTCTCTCTCTCTCTCTCTCTCTCTCTCTCTCTCTCTCTCTCTCTCTCTCTCTCTCTCTCTCTCTCTCTCTCTCTCTCTCTCTCTTTCTTTCTTTCTTTCTGTGTGTGTGTTATTCTCCTAATCGTAGGTATGTTACTACATTTGTTTCTCCGCATGTAATAAACCATTCAGTTGCTGTACTCTGAAAAAAAAACATATTTAATAAAATTGGCCAGATAACTCATCCTTCAAATATCGATCGATTTAAATGACCTTCATCTTCGCAAAAACTCTCAAACCTGGGACCTTAATGAAGACCACGCGAGGTACTAAGTTTGTGAGTTTTTTGCCGAGATGAGGGTCATTTAAATCGATGGATATTTGAAGGACGAGTTTTCTGGCCAAACTTTTAAATACGTGTTTTTCCAGAGTACGACAGTTGACTGGTTAGCCTTGTTCTCGTTATTACACAGAGTTGGTAACCTACTTACCTACTCTGTGGCTTAATTTGCATTTCAACGTAATTCCAGTCTCCACAGTGACAAAATTATCAATGTTTGTATAATATTAGTATAAGTAGCTGTGACTATTTATGTTTGTATAATATTAATATGAGTAGCTGTGACTATTTATGCAGCGATTAACTGGATTAAGTTGTCATTATTTATGATTTTAGCATTGTCGTCGTCGTCATCATCATCAACATCATCATCATTATGATTACTATTATCATTGTTATTATTTTCATCATCATCATCATCATCATCATCTTATGATTATAATTATCATTACTATTATCGTTGTATTTATTACTGTTATCATTATTATCATCATCATAATTATGATTATAATTATCATTACTATTATCGTTGTATTTATTACTGTTATCATTATTATCATCATCATAATTATGATTATAATTATCATTACTATTATCATTGTATTTATTACTGTTATCATCATCATCATCATCATCATCATCATCATCATATATATTATTAATTATTATTATTATAATTATCATTACTATTATTATTGTATTATTATTATTATTATTATATTATTATTATTATTATTATTATTATTATTATTATTATTATTATTATTATTAGTATATTATATTAGTATTATTATTATTATTAGTATTATTATTAGTATTATTATTATTATTTATTATTATTATTATTATTATTATTATTATTATTATTATTATTATTATTATCATCATCATCATCAGAATCATCACCATGACTATATTTCTATAAATAGATTTTGCACATTTTAACTGTTTTAAATTCTATTTCTATATTCCTTAATAAATATCCTCTTGAAATATTTATTTGTTCATAATAGTAAATATTATAACATACCACATGGACATACAACACAGAAACTGTTTACTAAATACTTGGCTATAGAAATAAAACAAACCACACATTTTGCTTATTATAAATTTTAGACTTGCACTTGCAATATATGGAAATCTTTGGTTGCTGTGGAGGGGGGGGGGGGTTAGACCTCCTATGCTTGGCGGGAGGTCACTTGCTGTCCCATCTATCCCCCCAATATGTTTTCTGGGTTGCTTTCTGTCTTTGTCTTGGATTGGGATTACTAGGTATTTTATTTTTGTCCTGGCCCTTGCGGAGTCCTTGGTCGAGAGGGAAACAGTCTATATTGTTAGTTTTAGGAGATAATGTTATGTAAATATTTTTTTATAAATTACCTCTATCTATCTTTCTCTCTCTCTCTCTCTCTCTCTCTCTCTCTCTCTCTCTCTCTCTCTCTCTCTCTCTCTCTCTCTCTCTCTCTCTCTCTCTCTCTCGCTCTCTCTCTCTCTCTCTCTCTCTCATCCCATAGGAGAAATTTGTCTCTCGGGTCTATTCCAAGGGAAGACTGGAAACCCAGACGTCAACCGCAGTGCAGAGCCGCAAATTGAGCTAAGGCGAGGTGACTTGCTCAAGGCCACACAGCGCAGAGGCGGGTGATCGAACTCGATACCTTTCGGGTACGAAGCAAAGACCGTGCCGCTGAGCCACGCTGTCCCCCTATATATTTAACATACCTTGTAAACATTTGATTGTTTTAGTTTTCCTCTTAGTTGGATCCTGTGCTGCTCTCCGGATGGCACTTTTAGGTCTCAAACTGATAACCCTCTTCCGCACTAGGACAGGACTGTCCAGGGACAGTCCTGTCCCAAATCTGTAACATATAGAATTTAGAGAAATCTTCCGCACCTATTGGGACGGGACAAAACAGTCCCGTTGTGTCCCAAGCCGTTGTGAAATGCTACAAAATCAACGGGACAGGACTGTCCAGTCCCGTGTTCATATCGTTTGTGATAGTAGAAAAATATAGCAGACTTCCGCACTAGGACAAAAAAGTCCCAGACTTGGCGGCGCCGTGTCAAAATTGAAATGCCTGTCTTTATTTTCTGCATCCCTACAAACTACTACTACTACTACTACTACTACTACTACTACTACTACTACACACTACTACTACTACTACTACTACTACTAACTACTATACTACTACTACTACTACTACTACTACTACTACTAACTACTACTACTACTACTATTTCTACTGTTGCTTCGGCTGCTGCTAATGCCACTAATATATTAATACCTACATCCCTTACATTTTGTATTTATTTCCAATTCCATTGTATTTATTTTCCAACAATAGTCCACACTTTATTTTAGTTCACTGTCTTCTATACTGCATTACACAGTTACTACCCGCCTCCCCTTTTTTAACATAATTAAGTACGCACCTTTTATAAATTTCTATTGCTCTGTTTTAATTCGCGCTTTCTGACAAAGCAGCATACAATTTCCTGCCCATCAATGTTTATGTTTATGCATCTTAACAACGCCACTACCACATTATCTCATTCGTCTGTCGTTTTTAATTCACCATGTGTTGTTGATGAAGGCGAAACCCGAAACGTCCATTTTATCTGTTTTCGTATAGTAAACTGAAGCTTACATTCAATTTCACAGTTATGATTTATTATTTATTTCAATTCTGAATATAAAAAAGCAAGAACAATTCAAAAAATAATTCTATGTGATGAAACCACGTACAGAAGGCATCGCAACATAAACATAAACGTATGTTTATAAATATAATTTAAGAAGTGTCACACTTTGTGACACAGCAGTAACGTGTCTAAAACCGGTCGCACATCTATTCGGTACCTTGTGGGATTAATTATCTTTATCGTTATTTATTTCGGGAATTTTCAATGAAAATATTTTTAAGTAAGTCCTTCTGAGCCACTTGAACTCATTGTAAGACAAATTAACTCCTTTAGAACCTTGTAGCCAATGGTGCAGGAGTTATCCCGGTTTCAATAGCGTGAAGCGGACAATTAACGTATTTGTTTGAAAACAGGACGCTAGTCTATCGCAGATTACTATCCCAGCTTGACAGGTACCCTTTTACACCTGAATGGAGTGAGTGATTGGATTACATTTTCTTGCTCTAGAAAGTACAAATTGGCTTCGGTCGGAATCGAACAGAGAACCTCTGAGTCCAGAGTACAACGCGCTAACCATGGCCATCTTGCCTCCTAAGCTTATAAATCCGGAACTTATCCATGTTGCTGTAGCGTTGAGCAGACAGATAACAGTTTAAAATTTAAAAAAATAAAATTCCCTTTTTCATCCCATAGGGGAAATTTTTCTCGAGGGTCTATTCCAAGGGAAGACTGGAATAACCCAGGCGTGAGCCGCAATGCAGCGCCGCAAATTGAGCTAGGGCGAGGTATAACCCAGGCGTTAGCCGCAGTGCAGCGCCGCAAATTGAGCTAGGCGAGGTGACTTACTCAAGGCAACACAGCGCATCAGCGGGTGATCGAACTGATGCCTTACGGGTACGAAGCAAAGACCGTACCACCGAGCCGTGCTGACTTTCTATTATCCTCTTGAATGATGCTAGTCCGTCAAAGATTACTTTCATCAGCGAACTGGTACTCATTTGCACCTGGGTAAAATGAGGTGATTCCAAGAAAGTCATTTTAAGATAAGATCGGAGATCACCATAGAGTCTACGGAATTCATTAAAGGATGCACCCAATATTGTTTTCTCTTTCAATTTGTCTTTTTTTTCACGTAGTAAAGCACAGAAATATGCAACCCCTATTTCATCCATTAGTAGTAGTAGTAGTAGTAGTAGTAGTAGTAGTAGTAGTAGTAGTAGTAGAAGTAGTGGTAGAAGAGGTGGTAGTTGTAGTGGTGGTAGTAGTAGTAGTAGTAGTAGTAGTAGTAGTAGTAGTAGTAGTAGTAGGAGTTGTAGTAGTGGTAGTAGTAGTAGTAGCAGTAGTAGTAGTAGTAGTAGTAGTAGTTGTTGTTGTTGTAGATGTAGTAGTCGTAATAGTAGAAGTAGTGGTTGTAGTAGTAGTAGTAGTAGTAGTAGTAGTAGTAGCAGTAGTAGTAGTAGTGGTGGTAGTAGTAGTAGTATTAGTAGTAGTAGTAGTAGTAGTAGTAGTAGTAGTAGTAGTGGTAGTAGTAGTAGTAGTAGTAGTAGTGGTAGTGGTAGTAGTAGTTGTTGTAGTAGTTGTAGTAGTAGAAGCAGCAATAATAAACTCTTGCTATAAGAATATTTCATGATTATATAAATCTTATGTAAACAAATCCCATTGTACAGTGTAAAAAATCATTATCGTCATGTCGTATCTTATGTTGATTCATAAAATGTGAATTATTAGAGTTGTACCAAGGACTTATTTTTTAACTTATTAATTTATAATTCAAACTATTAAATAACTAATCTATTAATTAGAAGATTTTACATTATTATTATCACCATTATAATTATATTATTATTATTATTATTATTATTATTATTATTATTATTATTATTATTATTATTATTATTATTATTATTATTATTATTACTATTATTATCATTATTACTATCATTGTTTGCCTTGCTTTATTATTGATTTTATTTACTTGATTTCTTGATGAAAATATTATATTCTTGTATGAGTTATATTGACAATTGCCTACAAATAAACTTTTGAATCTTGTAAAAAAAAAATTAAAAAATAATGCATTCGCGCAGGTGTGTCCCTGGACAGTCCTGTCCTAGTGCGGAACCCCTTTTGAAAAGAAGTTTTCACCAGTAGGACAGGACAAATTTGTCCTGGGACAGTTTAGTCCTAGTGCGGAAGGAGTCATAACATTGATGATATGCTCTTGGAATCTACATAATCTGTTCCCTATTTGAATTGATCCCCCTTTGTCTTACTTTTTTTTTTCGTCTGCTTTCAACTGTAATTCTTGAAAGCTCATATAGATACTTCCTTTTTTCTGGCGCTGATATGATCTGAATGTGTTGCAAGCGTCGTAAAACACCTAAAAATAAACAAAATACAAAGCATTTTGAATACATTTTGTGATTTAGTGGATCTTGTTCTATATAAACGTTGAAAGGATTTTTTTTGTATATATGTGTTTCAGTTGTTTGTTTGTTTTGGTTTTGTGTGTGTGTGGGGGGGGGTGGGGTTGTTCTTATTGTTCTTGTTTTTTATTGTTGTTGTATTGTTGCTTTTATTTTTTAATTCTTTGGGGTTTTTGGATTTTTATTTTGTCGGTTTTGTTTCGTTTGTTTTGTTTTCTTTCTGTTTGTTTGTTTTGTTGGGTGGTTTGTTTGGTGTTTTTTTTTTGGGTTGTTTTCTTTTGGGGGGGGGGGGGGGGGGTTTTTTCTGTTTTTGTTTTTGTTTTTTGTTCTGGGGAGGGGGGGGGGGTTATTGTTTGTTTTTGATTTGGATTTGTTCGTGCTATTTTTATTTTTCTTCTTTTCTTTTTCTTGATGTTGTCTGTGCTATCCAACTGTTTGTTCTGTAAATTATTCCCTAGCGTCCAGAGAGCAGCTAGCAGTGTTCTGTGATGAGACCTGCCAGCACCAGTCACAGATTGATCAGAACGATGAACCCCCAAACCCCAAACATGGCACACCCCGCTATGCGTCAAAGGGAATTAATCCAATTAAGTACGATCGATAGGACTGAACAGACAGACAAACACACAGGCAGACAGACACACAGGGCAATCTGGAAATTGGTTGCCAAACAGTTTTTTTTTAATATAAGCACAAAACCCAAAACCGAATCTTGACTTCAGAAAAAGTATTAGAACTTGAGCTTTTTAATAGCGCAATATTTTCTATACGTGCTCACAGCTCTTTACAGGCGGTCCAACAGTAACAATTAACATGTAGGACGATTAATGACGCCCGAAAGGTGATTTTACTTTTTTTTTTTCCAAGGACAACGCTGTTTACGGCCAGTTACTCATTTGACAGCTGAGTGTGGTGAGAGAATGTGAGTAAAGTCCTTTTCCAATGACTCAACTTTGTGCCGCACAAAGCGGAACTCCAATACTGTTTGAAAAGATACGATTATATTTCAATGGATACGTCTGCCCATATAGAGCGTATTCATGGTTACGCCATGCTCAATGCGCTTTACTATTCCCCATATTAAATGGTTTGTTTTGTTTTGTTTGTTTTTTTTTAATTTAGTAGAAAAATAATTCTTCATGACATCGATTTATTCCGTTCTTTTTTTTTATTTTGGTTTTGATTTTTGTGAGGGGGGTTTGTTTGTTTGTTTTTTCCTTATGGTTTAGTTTTTGTTTTGTTTTTCGTTTTTATTTGGGTGTGGGTGTAAGTTTATTTTTGTTTTTTATTTTGTTGTTATTTTAGGACATTGTTGTTGGATTGTTTTTTGTTTTTTTTTCTTGGTTCCCTTTTCCCCTATTTTTTTTTCGGGACGAGCGCCCTTAAAAAAAAAAAAGAAGAATATTATGACGAAATCGTAAAAACACGGTAAAAAGATAAAACGGAAGGTGGAGGAGGAGAAAATGAAGAAGAACAAGAAGAGGAAGATGAAGAAGAAGAACACGAAAAAGAAGGTAGAGGACAACGATGATAAAGGAGGCGAGGAAGACGGCGACGACGATGATGATGATGATGAATGAGGGGGATGAGAATAACAAGAACAAAAATATGCATGGAAAATAAAAACGAAGAAAGAATAAACTTCAGAGCAACAACTACTACAAGTCACATACAAATCAATTGACTTCTCGAAATGTCAGTCTGCCAAAATGTCAGTATTGATGCCACGCGTTTACGTAAAATACTCACATCATCCGCCAGTCAAATTTGATATATACCAGCACACAAAACTGCGTGTAATCTTTAACGTTTATAATATGATTCACTAACAGGCCGTCTAAATATATTTACAAAGAGCTGAGTGACGTCAACTTCGTTCTTTCTAAAATATTCCAGTTCACCGTGTGACTGAGAGCTTCCCAGACAGCATTCTGTCATAAATTGACAATCTACTCTGTCATAAATTGACAATCTCATAGAAAATTCTCCGTCTGTCATAAATTGGCAACCTTTCACACCCTCTAGCCGTTATGTCTACCCATCCCATGGATAGGGGCTGTCTTGGGAGAAGAAATAGATGAAACAGATTAATGATGGGGATATTTCAAGGTCCCCTATGACGTTTGACGACGGTTGCTCAGCGATCTTGATCGTGGTTAGTGACTGGATTGATGACTATGATCGTAATACTCTATCCTTGATAATAATCATATTAATAATAAATGATAATGATAATATTTACTAATAGAAACATAATTATTATCATCATCATTATTATCATCATCATCATCATCATCATCATCATCATCATTATTATTATTATTATTATTATCATTATTATTATTATTATTATTATTATTATTATTATTATTATTATTATTATTATTATTATTATTATTATTATTATTATAAGTAGTAGTAGTAGTAGTAGTAGTAGTAGTAGTAGTAGTAGTAGTAGTAGTAGTAGTAGTAGTAGTAGTAGTAGTAGTATGATCATCATCACCACCATTATAATTTTATTAGAACGAGATATAGCGCCTGTTACTGTTAGGGAATTATTACAAATTATTTTTCTTTTCGCACAGGGCAACGCTGTTAACGGCCAGGTATTCATTTTACACCCGAGTTGAGAGAATGTGGGTAAAGAGCCTTTTCAGAGGATTAACTATGCGCCTCCCACAAGGACTCGAACCCTGGACCCTCTGGTCAGAAGGCAAGTGCCATACCACAAGACCACATAACATAACATTGCTACTGCGAATCTTAATCTTTAGATCAGTTGAAATTTTTGTGAATATTATATTAATGATAATAATAATAATAATAATAATAATAATAATAATAATAATAATAATAATAATAATAATAATAATAATAATAATAATAATAATAATAATAATAATAATAATAATAATAATAATAATAATAATATAATAATAATAATAATAATAATAATAATAATAATATAATAATAATAATAATAATAATAATAATAATAATAATAATAATAATAATAATAATAATAATAATAATAATAATAATAATACAGTATACTTTATTCATCCACTAAAATGGAAATTCGGTTTCAGACGTGGAATGCATAAAAATGTAGAAACACAAAGTTGAGAATCTATGGCGACAATGTATACACACACGCACGCACACACACACACACACACACACACACACATATATATATATATATATATATATATATATATATATATATATATATATATATATATATATATATTAAATTAGAGAGACATAGGAGATAGATGAGAGAGATAGATAGATAGATAGATACATAGATATATAAATAGAAAGATAGATAGAGAGAAAGAAAGAAAGAAAGAGAGATCGAGAGAGAGAGAGAGAGAGAACTCTTTTTTAAATACTTCTAGCCCTTACTCACACTTACAGACTACTCTCTACGTCGTCGGTTGTTTGAGGCGACAGCAAGGGATGACAATGTTCTCGCTCGTTCTTTCACTTCACAGGTTGGGATTTATGGCCAATATTTTAATGCCTGAGTAAAAACAACCAAATAAACAAACAAACAAAAAATAAAAACAACAAAACCTACAGCTTTTTTATAGCGCAATTAATATTCAATAAACGTGTTCAAAGCGCTTTACAAAGGGTCCCTGACCAACAGCTACAGTTAACATGTAGGACGATACATGACGCTGTTTAGGCGATATTACAAATTTTTTTTTGCGGACAGAGACACCGCTGTTAACGGCCAGGTACTAATTTTACACCTGAGTACGGTGAGAGAATGAGAGTCAAGAGCTTTTTCCAGGGATTCAGCTATGCGCCGCTCAGAGCGGGTCTTGAACCCAGGACCTTCCGGTCCGAAGGCGAGAGTCATACCATAAGACCACATTTCCGCACGAGTCTAGTTTATACTATGTTTTATTAAATGGGTATGTATTTTTTTTATTGATACAACCCAAAATCTCACATGATATCTGGTTATTTTATCATTAATGTTAATTTTTTATATCTGGTTCTTTTCACACAAAACAGATTTCAAACAATCGGCCACACATTAAGTGAAAATGATCAAAATTAGGAACTTTAATATTTTTGAAGTTATATACAACAAAGCTCACCCCCCTAGTAATTTTTTTTTTATTCCACGATTATTTCCATAAACACACCGCACAAAGACATATCGAAGACTTTGGAGGTAATTCTCAATTTGCTTATTGACTGTTACATCGCATTTCTCCTATGAAGCATTGCTTTTCTAATGGCTTGAATAGTGAGTAAATCGCATGCATTTTGAATTTACTCTTTTTAACTTTGTTTCTGTGTAAAACGCTGTGCCACGCTTATAATGAACGCTTTTTTGGCTTGGTTTGAGAGTATTTTTTATTACAGCAATGAATCCATAACAAATTAGCTTATCAGACCTGCAAAAGAATATGCATCAGTGGGAAGGCAGCCTGAACATATCTGCAGGTCCGATAACGGAAAAGTGTTATGGGCTCATGGTTGTCATGGAAATACCCTAACACTAACACCGACGAAAAATATTATCCCATTACAACAATATTAATTCAAGCCCATTGTTGCGTTCCGCTATCGGACCTCCAAATATATGCACGTCGGTTGGAAGGCATTTTTTTTAAAGCGAATAAAAATAATAAAGTTTTTAATAAACGAAGTGAAAATAAATATGTTATTGTTAAAATGGTTGCCCTCTTATCTGTCTGAACGCCTGAGTGGAGGACCATGTTCAAGATAAAATCCCAATAGAGTTACGGCCCCTGAACAGACAGGCGTCAGCCAATCGATTGTCGACAGCTCTTCAGACGTCACGTCACGTGCTCATTTCTCCCATCTCGTCTGGCCTTGGAGATCAATCATTTGGGTTTTGAAAAATATTATTTTCTAAAACAACAAAAACAAAACAAAACAAAAACAGCTTGAGCATTTATATAGATCAATATCCACTGAACGTGCTCAAGGCGTTTTACAAGGGGTCCCTAGCCAGCAGCAACATTTAACATGTAGGACGAGACATGACGCATGTAAGGCGGTTCAACAGCTTTTTTTGCGGACAGCGACAACGGTGTTAACGGCCAGGTTCTCATTTTACTGAAGAACTAAGAAATACAGCAGTTCCCTCCGTACTAAATTCACAAGAAGATCTTGACAGCCTCAAAACTCTGGCCCAAGACCGTGACCGATGGAAACAATTAACAAAATGGATGGAGAGAGCAGCTATACTCATCGACCATGACTGAATCAAGCGTCATTCGGACTGCGAAGACTACTACTACTACTACTACTACTACTACTACTACTACTACTACTACTACTACTACTACTACTACTACTACTACTAATAATAATAATAATAATAATAATAATAATAATAATAATACTGCTACTCATTTTACACCTGAGTACGGTGAGAGAATGTGACTAAATAGCCTTTTCCAAGGACTCAACTATGCGCCGAGCGAGGCTCGAACCCAGGACCTTCCGATCCAAAAGCGAGTGTCATACCACTAGACCACATAGCCGCACAGTTTTACCGTTTTGAGACCAGAAGATACATGTGCCAGACATGCCAACTATAACGAAAAATCCGTAAAATTACGAAATTTTTTCTCCAACTCCAGAACATGATGAGCCGATCTGCCGACTTGAAAATTCGTAGTTTTTAAGATAAAACGTAATAGTCGTTATAATTAACATTATTGGTCAACAATTTACAATCTCACGGGTGAAATAATCCTTCTAAATCATTAAAATTATATTCAATATTGTCTGACATCAACTTTCATTTTCAATAAGTTTTAATGACTTAGAGATGCTCATGAAGTTCTGGAATTGAAGCCAAAATTCCGTAATTCTACGAATTCTTTCGTAATATTAAGCAGGTCTGCATGAGAATATTTAAGCCATTAAAACGTCTTGAAAATGAAAGTTGATACCACAGTACAGAATTTTCAGGGTTTTTAAGTGTTTTTAAATCCGGGGGAGTGGAAGTTGTTGATTTTTGAAGTTAACTATAGCGATAACAATGTTTAACTCCTAATAATTACGGATTTTGAAATTTTCAAGTAACATGTCTTCATATGGTCACACACACACACACACACACACACACACACACACACACAAAGTGAAAA
>NC_088365.1:28320890-28348390 GCF_034508935.2 Berghia stephanieae
TTGTGACGTAAATTTTGAATAAGTAAATGGCCATTTGTTCACCAAGGCTACGGCCATTTGTTCACGAAGGCTACGGATCGAGCCGACATGAACCTATTTGCAGGTCCGATTACCCAAATTATTATGGGCCCATTGTTGTAATGGAAAAATAATGCTCTCAAACCAACGCAAAATATTGCCCATTACAACAATGATAAAACAAGGTCAAAATTGCGTTCGGTTATCAGACCTGCAAATATGTGCACGTTGAGGAAAATAAAAGGATACAATTTCGTAGACATGGGAAAACTAGAAATCCAGTTTCAGATTTTGTGTTTTTCCCTTATATAGATAGTATGAAGTTGACGTCACATAGGTCTTTGTTATTGTTTTTTGTCATCCATGTTTATGAGTAATTCTCACTAAACTGTATTAACCAGACAATAAATGTTCATGGTTACACAAAGTTTAGTGTGTTGGACCGTTATAGTTCTGGATGGCAATGTTGTGAGTTTCTTAGCCAAGCGCAACATATATATAATAATATATATATATATATATATATATATATATATATATATATATATATATATATATATATTATATATATATATATATATATATATATAAGCCACATTAATTACTTTATTTTTATATCCTTCGTATTATAACCTTTTTAATGAATTTCAATTGGCAGCACCACCTTCGGCATTGAGATTCGGTTTAGATTTCCTCTCCCAGACAATTTACGGCCCTTTTCAATGCACAGCGTCTGCCGCCAAACCGAATCACTCGCCACTTTATCCTGTCTCCTGTCTATACAAGACTACTTTGCACTAGGCCTACTTGGCCATCCCTCTTACTCTCTCTCTCTCTCTTTCTCTGTGTGTGTGTGGACCCCTCTCTTTAGGGACTTTCTTGTGAGCGGTCCGCAAATTTCAGAAGGGTGCATTTAGCTGAAATGCCAGTTTGGTGTTTTTAATTCTACATTCCAGAAACTTCGCTTTTTTTATT
Organism: Berghia stephanieae; assembly: GCF_034508935.2. Taxonomy (NCBI): domain Eukaryota; kingdom Metazoa; phylum Mollusca; class Gastropoda; order Nudibranchia; family Aeolidiidae; genus Berghia; species Berghia stephanieae. The sequence continues at coordinate 28,321,884 of NC_088365.1, forward strand.
TTTTTATTTGTTTGTTTTTCGGTTTGTTTTTTGTTTGTTTTTGTTTTTTTGGGTTTTTTTGTGGTTTTTTCTAGTTTTTCACATGCATTTTAGCAGCATCGTGGTGCATCGTTATTATTATTATTATTATTATTATTATTATTATTATTATTATTATTATTATTATTATTATTATTATTATTATTATTATTATTATTAAAAGATTTTAAATTTCTTTACGACGTCTTTGGCACGTTTTACTGAAATAATTTGGCATACTCTGTTTTAAGTCTGCGCGCCAGTTCCCGAAGATATCTGAGACTGCTTGCGTGTGTGTGTGTGTGTGTGTGTGTGTATGTGCGGATGTGTGTGTGTGTGTGTGTGTGTGTGTGTGTGTGTGTGGTCGCTACTGCTGTCTGTCAGGGTAGGAACCACTTGAAGCATCTGGTGAGAGAGGGAGTGAGTGAGTGAGTACTCGATAGCCTCCGATGGACATTTGGTCTGAACAATTGTGAGTCTGTATTCTAATTCCTTTACTGGAGTTTAATGATTTGGTTTTGGTTCCAGGGCTGCCTTTGATCGGATTTGTCGGTGAGTTGAGAAGGAGAAAAATAGATTAGTTTGATGTAGTGTGGCTTTTATTTCTTTATATAATATATCGAGATGGCTAATTTATTTTGGTGTGTTTTGCTTGAAGTCAGTGAATGGACGGCATTGTGTAGTTTTTAACGCCTACTTATATATATCATCATCATCATCATCATCATCATCATCATCATCATCATCATCATCATCATCATCATCATCATCATCATCAAACTTATCCTCATCATCATCATCATCATCATCATCATCATCATCATCATCATCATCATCATCATTATCATCATCTCATCATCATCATCATCGTCGTCGTCACGGGATATGTCATCACTCCTGTCATCATCACTATTATCATCATCATCATCTCATCATCAGCATCGTCGTGGCCGTCGTCGTCACGGGGTTTCTCATCACGTCCGTTGTCGTCGTCATCATCATCATCATCATCATCATCATCATCATCATCACAGCCCCAACATGAAGCCAATTACTCATAGGTACTCATCAATGTGACCATATCGACCATCACCTGCCATTCCTTCTCCTCCTTTTCCTCCTTTTCCTCCTCCTCCTCCTCCTCCTCCTCCATTTCCTCCTCCTTTTCCTCCTCCTCCTCCTTTTTCTCCTCCTCTTCCTCCAACTTTTCCTCCTCCTCCTTTTTCTCCTCCTCTTCCTCCTCCTTTTCCTCCTCTTTCTCCTCCTCCTCCTCCTCCTTTTCCTCCTCCTCCTCCTCCTCATCCTCTTCCTCCTCCTCCTTTTCCTCCTCCTCCTCCTTTTCCTCCTCTTCCTCCTCCTCCTCCTCCTTCTTTTCATCTTCTTCCTTCTCCTCCTTCTCCTTTTCCTCCTCTTCCTCCTCCTTTCCTTCCTCCTTCTCCTCGTCCTCCTTCTCCTCCTCTTCCTCCTCCTCGTCCTCATCCTCCTCCTCCTCATCCTCCTCCTTCTCCTGATTTCATCTCCTCCTCCTCCTTTTTCTCCTCCTTTTCCTCTTCCTCCTCCTCCTTTTCCCCCTCCTCCTCCTCCTCCTTTTTCTCCTTCTCCTCCTCCTTTTCCTCCTCCTCCTCCTCCTCCTCCTCCTCCTCCTCCTCCTTTCCTTCTTCTCCTTTTCATCCTCCTCCTCCTCCTCTTCCTCTTCTTCCTCCTCCTCTCCTTCTCCTTTTCATCCGCCTCCTCCTCCTCTTCCTCTTCCTCCTCTTCCTCTTCCTCCTTTTCCTCGTCGTCCTCCTCCTCCTCCTTTTCCTCCTCCTTTTCCTCATCCTCCTTTCCTTCCTCCTCCTCCTCGTCCTCATCCTCCTCCTCCTCCTCCTCCTCCTTTTCCTCCTCCTTATCCCCTCCTCCTTTTTCTCCTCCTTATCCCCTCCTCCTTTTTCTCCTCCTCATCCTCCTTCTCATTTTCCTCCTCTTCCACCTCCTCCTTTTCCTCCTCCTCCTTTTCCTCCTCTTCCTCTTCCTCCGTTTCCTCCTCCTCCTTTTCCTCCTCCTCCTCCTCCTTTTCCTCCTCCTCCTCCTTTTCCTCATCTTCCTCCTCCGGCTTTTCGTCCTCCTCCTCCTCCTCCTCCTCCTCCTCCTCCTCCTAAATCATATCATTACCAAACCCGGACCATCACAGATTCTGAACGTAAAGTAAAATTCGTGACATCTAAACTAGATACCCACTCTGATGTAGGATCACGTACAAAACTTGTGATATGACGAAACTTCTTTTTTATAAATGTAACCAGTTAAATGGCGCACTCTAAAAAAAACTCGTATTTAAAAATTTTGCCGGAAAATTCGCCTTTTAAATATCGATCTTTTTAAATGACCCCCTTCTTGGCAAAAATAATCAAACCTGGACTTTGCGTATTCTTCTTTAAGTCCCAGGTTTGAGAGTTTTTGCCAAGTTGAGGTTAAATCGATCGCTCTTTAAAGGACAATTATTTTTTTTTTTTTTGCCAAGTTTGTAAATACGTGTTTTCCCAAAGTAAGGCAGTTTACTGGTTGATTTGAAAATGCCTGAAACAGGACATTCCGGGTCACAGTGCAATACCTTAACAACTCTAGCAACATTGCCCCCCTCCCCCCCGTAGAGAAATGGGTAAAACGCGTTTTTCCAGAGTACGGCAGTAAACGAAACTGGTAATATGCGTCAAGGGCTTAAATTTTTTTAACAACTTAAAACGTGACTGGATAATTCGAGGTCAATTTGTACCGTGACAGAAACTAAACTGTCAGGAATTCAGTCACTGGGTTTCCTCTTAACAAAACGTAGTTTTTGTTTTGTTTGTTTGTTTGTTTGTTGTTTGTTGTTTTTTTAATTCTCATTTTAGTCAGGAATATTTACTTCATTTAACCAACTAAAATGGGTCCCGTTAGCTCAGTTGGTAGAGCACTCGCTTCACAAGCAAAAGGACGGGATCGATCCCAGTTACCATCGAGAATTTTTTTTTTCTTTCTTTTTTTTTTTTTTTTGCTTCTGCCCTCCCCTGCTGTCCATCCAACAGTGAATGGGTAGCTGGGTCTGTTAGATCTGGCGCAACGTACTTTGGGATAAAGTAACGCGCTTTCCAGTGACTGGTTGGAGCCCCGTTTCAGACATTTTCAATTTTCTTCCTTGGGCAAGATTATTAACCCCCAATTGGCTCTTTTTCGGCAACGTGGATGATTCCTGTTGATCCCAGATGTTTGATGGATTATCTAAATCCTGTCATGGAATGCCTAGGCGATGCCGTCTCATTGTGACAACGTGGATGATTCCTGTTGATCCCAGATGTTTGATGGATTATCTAAATCCTGTCATGGAATGCCTAGGCGATGCCGTCTCATTGTGACAACGTGGATGATTCCTGTTGATCCCAGATGTTTGATGGATTATCTAAATCCTGTCATGGAATGCCTAGGAGATGCCGTCTCATTGTGACAACGTGGATGATTCCTGTTGATCCCAGATGTTTGATGGATTATCTAAATCCTGTCATGGAATGCCTAGGCGATGCCGTCTCATTGTGACAACGTGGATGATTCCTGTTGATCCCAGATGTTTGATGGATTATCTAAATCCTGTCATGGAATGCCTAGGCGATGCCGTCTCATTGTGACAACGTGGATGATTCCTGTTGATCCCAGATGTTTGATGGATTATCTAAATCCTGTCATGGAATGCCTAGGAGATGCCGTCTCATTGTGACAACGTGGATGATCCCTGTTGATCCCAGATGTTTGATGGATTATCTAAATCCTGCCATGGAATGCCTAGGCGATTCCGTCTCATTGTGACAACGTGGATGATTCCTGTTGATCCCAGATGTTTGATGGATTATCTAAATCCTGTCATGGAATGCCTAGGCGATGCCGTCTCATTGTGACAACGTGGATGATCCCTGTTGATCCCAGATGTTTGATGGATTATCTAAATCCTGTCATGGAATGCCAAGGCGATGCCGTCTCATTGTGACAACGTGGATGATTCCTGTTGATCCCAGATGTTTGATGGATTATCTAAATCCTGTCATGGAATGCCTAGGCGATGCCGTCTCATTGTGACAACGTGGATGATTCCTGTTGATCCCAATGTTTGATGGATTATCTAAATCCTGTCATGGAATGCTAGCGATGCCGTCCATTGTGACAACGTGATGATCCCTGTTGATCCAGATGTTTGATGGATTATCTAAATCCTGTCATGGAATGCCTAGGCGATGCCGTCTCATTATGACAACGTGGATGATTCCTGTTGATCCCAGATGTTTGATGGATTATCTAAATCCTGTCATGGAATGCCTAGGCGATGCCGTCTCATTGTGACAACGTGGATGATTCCTGTTGATCCCAGATGTTTGATGGATTATCTAAATCCTGTCATGGAATGCCTAGGCGATGCCGTCTCATTGTGACAACGTGGATGATTCCTGTTGATCCCAGATGTTTGATGGATTATCTAAATCATGTCATGGAATGCCTAGGCGATGCCGTCTCATTGTGACAACGTGGATGATTCCTGTTGATCCCAGATGTTTGATGGATTATCTAAATCCTGTCATGGAATGCCTAGGCGATGCCGTCCCACGGAGGATCGTATTTTCTTTTTCTTTTTTTTTTTTTCTTTTTTGATGTCTAGGTACATAATGGCTGGAATTTTTAGTGCAAGACTTTGTGGTCCTGTGAAAATACTAACGAAAGAGTGAAAATGGAGTAGCTTCGTATGGGATCAAAACAGACAAACCCCTCGTCAGCACAACAATACACAAATTAACGTGGAAAATAAAATAAAATGCAAAATAACGTGTATCGCCTGTACTCAAAAGTTACTTTGCAGTTTATTTCATTTGTTTTCCGCGTTAATTTGTGCATTGTTGTGCTGACAAAGTGTTTGTACCCGAAACGTCCATTGTCTGTTTTGTTCGCATACGTAGCCTCTCCATTTTCACGATCACCGGCTTCAGGCAGCCCCTACCGTTTTTTTCTTTTCCGTGGTGGTCCTGTGTTATGACACACGCCTTCTGACCTATAAGTCCCTGGTTCGAGTCACGGTTCGGGCAGCAATTTGTAGTTTAGTCGTTGGGAAGGCCTCTTTACTCACGTTATATATCTCACTAGAACTCAGGTGTAAAATGGGTACTTAGCCGGTAACAACGTTGTCTCTATCCAAAAACAAAATCGTAATGGCGCCTTTCTCCTGTCATGTCTTTCCCATCATTGTTTTGTTTATAGACAGTATGCGCTTGGCTCAGAAACTCACAACATTGCCATCCGGAAGTATAACGGGACAGCAGACAAAACTAAATATAACCTTGAACGTTTATTGTCTGGTTAATACAGTTAAGTGAGAATTATTCATAAAAGCGTATGGCAAAAAAAAAAAAAAAAAACAATAACAAAGACCTGAATGACGTCAATTTCGTCTACATATAGATAGAACGAAGTTGACATCAATCAGGTCTTTGTAATTGTTTTTTGCCATCCGCGTTTATGAGGAATTCTCACTAAACTGTATTATTATCCAGACTATAAAAGTTCATGATTACACATAGTTTTGTGTGTTGGTCCGTTATACTTCCGGATGGCAAGGTGGTAAGCTTCTTAGCCAAGCGCATACTATCTATACAACTTTACACCATCCTCTCATCTCTCATTCGTCTTTAGTCTTTCATTCATCGTATTTTGTTGGCAAAGGGGAAACCCGAAACGTCCGTATTATCTGTCTTCGTTTATTAAATTAAAACATCCATTCAAATTTTTATTGTTATTTTTTATTCGAGCTTCAAACAGCAACATTTTCATTGTCCTTCGTGTTAAGAGCTTCTATTCCTTGTAAACCACTTTGAGCACATAATTTAGTGGATATTGCGGTTTGTATAAGCTCAAGTTGTTTGTTGTTGTTGTTTTTTTTTCCTCATAATGTCATATTAGGGTGAAATCGCATCTGTTTATGGAAGGTGAGCTGTGGGGTTGTTATTATTTCCTTTTGCAGTTCTATAACAGGAATGAAATTTACGGCATACAGCTTTTTGTTGTTGTGACAGCCATTTTGGTGATTAGTTCTCACTAAATTATATCAATCAGATTATAAACGTTCCAGGTTACACATAGTTTTATGTGTCGGTACATTTTATCCGGCTGGCGGACGTTGTGACTATTTTGGATAAACATATTGCATCAACATTTCGTGACGCTCAACACCAAGTGATAATTCACTTAGTCACGTTCAAAGGAAATTAAAGCCTTTTAAACACCTACTGGTAAGGATTAGATTTAATCTAATGTTTTCTATCGATTTCTCGCTCTCTCTCTCTCTCTCTCTCTCTCTCTCTCTCTCTCTCTCTCTCTCTCTCTCTCTCTCTCTCTCTCTCTCTCCTCCCCCCCCCCCATCCCCCCGCCATTCACCCTTTCTCTTCCTTGCATCAATGTAATAGGGCTGCGAATTCATGACTTCACATCTTCCACTCTTCCGGTTACAAACACCTTTGAAGTGTGCATGTAACCAGTCCTTTGGAGGATTAATAATAATGAATAAGTTACATATTGAATCATAAGGTGATATAACTATGGTGGCGTTTTTATGCACTTCCGTTGGCGATGTAAAAAAACGCACCGTTTTTATGCACCTCCGTTGGCGGTGGTGGTTAATTAATGAAAATGTTTCTGCATACGTCCATGAGATTTAAATAGTTTTAGATTGTAGTTTAGCATGCTGCTTAGTGATTATTTTTGTTTGTTTGTTTGTTTGTTGCTTTAGGTCTCTTCCAACACAATTGAGGTTATATGAGAGACCGCTGAAACAAAAAAAACAAGCAATCTAACAAAAATAGTACAAATGTAAATCAAAATCATAACCTAAAGATATCATAAGCTAAATTATAAATAACCAAGAACAAACAGGCAGAAGATTTACAGAAAAAAAAATCCCCTGTCAAAATTACAATCACAAACCAAAGAAGCAGGATAGGCTAGTAAAGAGAAGAAGAAACAACATCACTATCGGATCGTACACCCATGCGAACATCATAGGTATATGATTCAAGGGTGATGCTCCCATCCAACCACCCGCTGCTTAGTGATTACCGATGTTCGTTTATACAATGATAATAAATTAAAGAATAATAACAATAATTTAAAAAATCAAAGGTAAAAAGAAACATTGCACACAAATACTGATCTCAAATAAATAAATAATTTTAGAAAATTAAAATCGAAGTTTTTTTTAAAACATGATAAAAAGTTTTTGAAAAACAAAAAGAAAAAAGAAGAAAAAAAAAAAACATAACATCAAATATTATGTCTTAATAAAGTAAACTATAATAAAAAATGTCCACAATGGGAATCGAACTCTGTACTTTCAAGGTTAGAGTCTGACAGGTTGTCCACTACGCTACGGAGCCACCTGACTATTCATCACATTTAATAAGGTCTTTCTAAAACATTATTTTTATTTACCTCCAATGCAACGAGCTGATGGCGTCAGTTCCGTTCCTTCTTTCAAATTTCAGTTATAGCGGTATTGATCATAGATAACGCAGGACTAGACACGACAACAGGTACGAAAACGTCATCAAAAGTGGCTAGTGAGAGGTCGAGCGCCGCCATTTTCTTTTTTTTATGCAACCAGGGACGCTGTGTGATTTTATCTCTATTTGAATGACTTTGACTGAGCTCGATTAACCTTGATTTGCGGACGGAAAAAAAAAGAAAAAAAGGCCAGGTTTATGATGATAAACCAAATTACATATATTAAACTACACTTTTACTTGTACATTTCAGACTTGGCTCCATTGATCGGTTTATATTAATAACAATGGTAGCAATAGAAATCAAACATACATCGACAAATAGAGAGAGAGAGAGAGAGAGAGAGAGAGAGAGAGAGAGAGAGAGAGGGGGGGGGGGACTTTACCTATTTCTATTATCTATCTATCTATACTATCTATCTATCTAATCTATCCTATCATACTATCTATCATCTACATCTATCTACTATTTCTATCTATCTATCTATCTATCTATCTATCTATCTATCTATCTATCTATCATCTATCTATCTATCTATCTATCTATCTATCTATCTATCTATCTATCTATCTATCTATCTATCTATCTATCTATCTATCTATCTATCTATCTATCTTATCTATCTATCATCTATCTATCTATCTATCTATCTATCTATCTATCTATCTATCTATCTTATCTATCAAATCTATCTATCTATCATCTATCTATCTATCTTCTATCTATACTATCTATCTATCTATCTATCTATCTATCTATCTATCATCTATCTTATCTATCTATCTATCTATCTATCTATCTATCTATCTATCTATCTATCTATCTATCACTATCTATCTATCTATCTATCTATCTATCTATCTATCTATCTATCTATCTATCTAATCTATCTATCTATCTATCTATCTATCTATCTAATCTATCTAATCTATCTATCTATCTATCTATCTATCTATCTATCTATCTATCTATCTATCTATCTATCTATCTATCTATCTATATCTATCTATCTATCTATCTATCTATCTATCTATCTATCTATCTATCTATATCTATCTATCTAAGCCCCTCTCACGCTGATTATTTATGACATGTGTCCAATTAAATTTACCATCCCTGGAACGACAACGGTTCACACAATTCTTTTACGACTCTACGCATATTAATGAGGAGACTCAATGAGTAGAACTCGCCTCTTTGAACCTGCTGTTCGGACTTCCTTGTTCATTTCACACGTAACTGTTTATGACACAATGGTGTTATTAGGAGGAATGGATTAAAAGTGAGGAGAACGTGGGAATTCCTTTCAACATTTAGGACCCGTTGATTTCAAACAATGACAGTACCATGCCAACACGTAATTATGTCATTATATATACAATGAGTATCACAATCCCCCCCCCCTCTCTCTCTCTCTCTCTCTCTCTCTCTCTCTCTCTCTCTCTCTCTCTCTCTTTCTCTCTCTTTCTCAATCAGAGCAGTGTTAAGTGAGTGACAATGATTGGGAACTCACAAAGATAGTGTCTTTTTATAACGCATGTGAACAAATTAACCCCAACCGTCGTCAGTGTGAATAAATAACTGGCGATAGGCATTGATGGATACTGTAAAACTACTACTACTACTACTTCTACAACTACCATTAATTGAGCTTTATATAGCGCAATATCCACTAAATGTACTCAAAGCGCTTTACAGGGGGTCCCTGGTCAACGGCAACATTTAACATGTAGGACGGGACATGCCGCCTGTAAGGCGACATTACAATTTTTCGGACAAAGACACCGCTGTTAATGGCCAGGTACTCATTTTACACCTGAGTACGGTGAGAGAATGTGAGTAAAGAGCCTTTTCCAAGGACTCAACTATGCGCCGAGCTTGAGGCTCGAACCCAGGATTTCCGATCCGAAAGCGAGTGTCATACCACTAGACCACATAGCCGCACCATTACTACTATTACTCTACAACCAATATATCTACTTCTGTAACATAAAACTCAAACATTTATATAGTGTAATATCTACTAAACGTACTCAAAGCGCTGTACAAACTGGCCCATACCCAAGAGCAACACTTAACATGTAGGAGGAGACATGATGCCTTTTAGGCGTTATTACACGTTTTCCGCCAAGGTGCCTATTTATTTAACGCCTGAGAATTGTGAGAGCCTGTGAATAAAGATGCCTTTTCCAAGCACTCAACTATGGGCTGCTCATATTGAGACTCGAACCCTGCAGCTCCCGGTCATACCACAAGAGCACATAGGCGCACAACAGCAATAGTTGTAATAATGATAATAATAATAATAATAATAATAATAATAATAATAATAATAATAATAATAATAATAATAATAATAATAATAATAATAATAATAATAAGTAGTAAATAGATAGTAGAATTAGTAGTAGTAGTAGTAGTAGTAGTAGTAGTAGTAGTAGTAGTAGTAGTAGTAGTAGTAGTAGTAATGTAGCAGGAATGTAGTAGTTAGATTTATCACGATAAAAGCATTTTAATCCCACCCCTCCCCAACCCCACTCTTGACAAATACCCTCTCTCTACACACTCTTCAATTAACCAATTAAAATTGACCATAATTTCTATGCCCCTCCCAATTAGCTGATAAATTGACAAGTCGTATTGTCCAGCAATCGGGAATCGGCGTAATAACGGTAGGTAAAATAAGCTCCTCCTACTTTGATTCTTGATGAATTTTGTGGAGACGATCAACATTTCTTTTTGATGTTACATAACAATCAACCGACATTCCACATATTAATGAGAAGACACAAATAATGAAACTCACCTCTTTGAACTTGCTGATCAGTCCCTCTAACAGATGTTGACACATACCTAGTATTAGTAGATACTAGGTGTGAAATGTGAAGGACATGCGAAATTGCGGCATCCGTCCCTTTGATCTAACAACGTAGACAAGTCTATGTCATGTATGGTGCAAGAGAAGAACACCCACCCACCTCTCTCTCTCTCTCTCTCTCTCTCTCTCTCTCTCTCTCTCTCTCTCTCTCTCTCTCTCTCTCTCTCTCTCTCTCTCTCTTTCATCGTTGTAGTCGTCGTCATAGTAATGGTAGTAATAGAAGTAGTGATAGTAGTAGTAGTAGTAGTAGTAGTAGTAGTAGTAGTAGTAGTAGTAGTAGTAGTAGTAGTAGTAGTAGTAGTAGTAGTAGTAGTAGTAGTAGTAGTAGTAGTAGTAGTGTAAGAAGTATAATAGATTGATAGTTGAATGGATTGATGACCAAGTTGATCGACCATGAAGTTCACACTTTCATTACACCCTCGCAGCATTTTGTTTATTTATTTTTATGTAATTTTTGCTAACAACGCGTCTGTTCTGTCCCCGAAATGCCAATGTTTACTGTTTTCTCATATAATTTTACGCTGCCAGTTTTCTGGAAACCCCGTATATCGTCAGTCTCTCTCTATTCTCGATTCATCCGATAACTGCTGACATCTTAAATACGATGGCGGCGATTAGCCACTAAAAAGTGGCTGTTGCCCGGTCTTCTCCTAGTAGTCTGTGGTATTGATCCCATTGTTCCCATCCAGCGATAATTGGGCAACTGGGTCTGTTTGATCTGGTGGAAAGTATTTTGCAAAACACGAGTTTTTTATATTTTTTGTTTGTTTGTTTTTTTTGTTGTTGTTGTTTTGCTTTTGTTTTTGGAAGAGAAGTGAGGGGGGGGGGGGGGGGGGGGTTAAAACACAATAACTTTAACAATTATAACATATTTTAAAAAAGATTTGTTGAAAAGTTGAGTTTTAAGCATTTTCTAAAAATAGTCCTTTGCATGACTGATAAAAGAACGCAGTTTATAAAAAAATTGACCGGCTTTAATGGAAAGACTCTTGTGAAAAGAAATCTAAAACCACGAAAATGTCATAAAGACCCATCTTTACTACTAGGAAAATGTCATAAAGGCTCATCTTTACTACTAGGAAAATGTCATAAAGGCTCATCTTTACGACTAGGAAAATGTCATAAAGACCCATCTTTACTACTAGGAAAATGTCATAAAGGCTCATCTTTATTACTAGGAAAATGTCATAAAGGCCCATCTTTACTACTAGGAAAATGTCATAAAGGCTCATCTTTACTACTAGGAAAATGTCATAAAGGCTCATCTTTATTACTAGGAAAATGTCATAAAGGCCCATCTTTACCTCTATGAAAATGTCATAAAGGCTCATCTTTACTACTAGGAAAATATCATAAAGGCCCATCTTTACTACAAGGATTTCAATACTTTCTGATATATTATACTTGTCTGAGAGAGTGAAAATTAATTCAGAAAAGTGAATGGAGCAAGCTTATGTTGATAATAACAAGAGTCGGAAAGTGCCAGAAGACAACAGAGAATAAAAATTTCGCGGCGTCGATTGGGGTCGTGGTGGATAGCTCAGACAGAATGGAGCCAGGCAGAGTTGTCGTACCAGTAAGGTCGCGGGTTCGAACGTAGCCATCGTTAACGTATAGTCTGACCGTGGCCTTCGTAAAGTTATGGCCTGATACTGACCAAAAAATGACGTCAAAATGCCAGTCTTTTGCCACAAAAGAAAACAAATCGTGAGTTGTATTCAATAGATCAACCAATGAAATAACTTGTTTCCATGAGCTCTACTAACGACAACTCACTAGGCGGTGCAAAAACCAAATAATGACGTCAAACTGCCAGTCCTTTTGGATTTCAGTATCGAGCTATAACAACGATGGCTACGGTCTGACACAAGAACCCTCAAGGACTGGCAGTTTGACGTCATTTTTAGGTTTGTATAGCGTCTGGTGAGTTGTCGTTAGTAGTGCGCATGGAAACTAGTTATTTCATTGGTTGAACTAGTGAATAAAACTCACGATTTGTTTTCTTTTGTGGCAAAAGACCGGCATTTTGACGTCATTTTTTTGGTCAGTGTCAGGCTATAACTTTACGATGGCTACGGTTCGAAGCCCCCATCGCCGCCGCGAGATTTTTTATTCTTTATTGTCTTCTGGCTCTGCACTTTCCTGATTCATTTCTTGTCTGATAGAGTGTTGTTTGGACACACAGCCTTATTCTATTTCCTCTCCCCCAAAGACTTAAGCAGTAAACCGCGTACGGGCCTAATTTGGTCCCTAACCTCATTGTCGCCAACTTCTAATCTACCCCAGAAATACCATTTATTGTACGTGTTGTATCTAGATCTAGATGTGTCCCGTTTTCCTTCTTTCTTCTGCTCAGTTCCTTCTCAGTTCCCATATTATCCGCCATAAACGGTCGTCTCATTGTGACAATAGTCGTTTATTTTTTTGTTTGTTTGTTTGCTTTTTGTTGCTATGTTGTTGTTTTTTTTATTTTTGTTTGTTTAATTTTTATAATTTTTTTTTTTTTTGGGGGGGGGGGGGGGTGAGATATTTTGTTTGTTTGTTGGTTTTGTTTTTGTTTTGTTTTTTGTGTTTGTTTGTTTTTTGTTTGTTTTTTTGTTTGTTTTTGTTTTGTTTTTTGGGTTTTGTTTGTTTGTTCTTTGTTTGCTTTGGGGTTTTTAAAATGTTTTTTTGTTGGTAAATTTTTTTCTCCGGTCTGATTCGGCCCTAATGTCATTGTCGCCAACATGTAATCTACCCCAGAAATACCATTTAGACTTATGTAGTAGATGTGTCCCGTTTTCCTTTTTTTGTCCTTTCTTTATCTTTGTCCCGATGTCTACAAGACTCTAAAGGTCTGTTCCCATATTATCCGACATAAACTGTCGTTGCATTTTAATGGTAAGCCATTTTCAAGAAGTCTTTCGTTTGCATGGTTGTTTGTAATTTAATTTGGTCCCAACCCTTAGGCCTATTTATTGTCGCCAGCATTATTTCAACCCTAGAAATACCATTTAGACTTGTTATTTTTAATCGGCTGAAGAAGGGTTTTAAGACCGAAACGTTCCGTGTTTGGAATTTAGTTCATTTTTTTTAAAGCTGTTATATTCATTTTTGTTTATTACTTTTGACAGTCTCCATCTTCTAGCAGCTTAGCATCACTTAAACACATTAAGTGAATAATGCGTCAAAGAAAAGCTTAATGTTATAATAATTTATATAGCGGTGAGATTCGATGTCATGTCGTGAGACTAGGCTGGAATCTAGGACTCAAAGGGTTAATAGGACGACGGTCTAATGTGCATCAGGAAATTCCCGGTACGCTAACATAGGCTGATTCTGCCCCTGGGACAAATTTAATTAAAACCGACACCCGACCATCCCCTGGCAGCCACCACCACTGCCCCCCCCCCCCCCCCCCCACCCACACACACACACACACACAACGCACAACCCCTAGACTGCCATCATTTTAAGGAGAAAATAAAAAATCTCTATTCTTAATATTTTGACCAGAAAACTCGTCCTTCAAATAATAATATGGATCGATTAAAACATCCACCATCTTGTAAAATATATCGAACCTGGATCTTCAATAACGTCCCAGGTTTGAGAGATTTCGATAAGATGAGAGGCTTTTTAATTGATCGAATTTGAAGAGATTTTTCTAGTCACAATTATAAATACGTGTTTTCTCTGAAAACTCTTAATTCTGTTGATGTTTGTGGCCAGGAGGGAGAGTAAGAAGACTAAGGAAAAACAAGCTTGGAACCAGTTTGAATATATTCTTATTATTCAGCTATAGATAGTATGCAGATGACGTCACTCAGGCCTTTGTTATTGTTTTTGCCATCCGCGTTTGTGAGTTGTTCTCACTAAACTGTATTAACCAGACTATAAAAGTTCATGGTTACACAGAGTTTGTGTGTTGGTCCGTTATACTTCCGGATGGCAATGTTGTGAACTCCTTGGCCAAGCGCATTCTATCTATAGATAGTATGCACTTGGCTAAGAAGCTCATAACATTGCCATCCGGAAGTATAACGGACCAATACATAAAACTATATGGAACCATGAACTTTTATAGTCTGGTTAATACAGTTTAGTGAGAATCACTCACAAACGCGGATGGCAAAATACAATAACAAAGGCCTGATGACGTCATCTTCGTTCTATCTATAAGATGGCGTCACAGGTATTTGTTTTTGATTTATTTTTTTTATTTTTTTTGCCATCCGCGTTTATGAGTAATTCTCACTAAACTGTATTATCCAGGCGATAAACGTTCAAGATTACACATAGTTTTGTGTGTTGATCCGTTAGACTTACGGATGGCAATGTTGTGAGCTTCTTAGCCAGCATACTATTCATTATTCATCGGCTGTTTATTTGTGTGTCTCGTTGTTTGTTTGCGATTTTCCTGCGACTTTTGTGATTTGGCGTCACGATCTGTTCAATGTTTGTAGTTTGTGTTGTGTGATGCAAAGGCGTAGCCATTGTTTACTAATAGATAGAATGCGCTTGGCCAAGGAGTTCACAACATTGCCATCCGGAAGTATAACGGACCAACACACAAACTCTGTGTAACCATGAACTTTTATAGTCTGGTTAATACAGTTTAGTGAGAACAACTCATAAACGCGGATGACAAAAACAATAACAAAGGCCTGAGTGACGTCATCTGCATACTATCTATAGATAGAATGCGCTTGGCCAAGGAGTTCACAACATTGCCATCCGGAAGTATAACGGACCAACACACAAACTCTGTGTAACCATGAACTTTTATAGTCTGGTTAATACAGTTTAGTGAGAACAACTCATAAACGCGGATGGCAAAAACAATAACAAAGGCCTGAGTGACGTCATCTGCATACTATCTATAGATAGAATGCGCTTGGCCAAGGAGTTCACAACATTGCCATCCGGAAGTATAACGGACCAACACACAAACTCTGTGTAACCATGAACTTTTATAGATAGTATGCAGATGACGTCACTCAGGCCTTTGTTATTGTTTTTGCCGTCCGCGTTTGTGAGTTGTTCTCACTAAACTGTATTAACCAGACTATAAAAGTTCATGGTTACACAGAGTTTGTGTGTTAGTCCGTTATACTTCCGGATGGCAATGTTGTGAACTCCTTGGCCAAGCGCATTCTATCTATAGTCTGGTTAATACAGTTTAGTGAGAACAACTCATAAACGCGGATGGCAAAAACAATAACAAAGGCCTGAGTGACGTCATCTGCATACTATCTATAGATAGTTCAAATATGACGTCAGTCAGGTCTTTGTTATTGTTTTTTGCCATCCGCGTTTATGAGTAATGCTCACTGAACTGTATTAACCCGACTATAAACGTTCATGGATACTCACAGTTTTGTGTGTTGGTCCGTTATACTTCCGGATGGCAATGTTATGAGCTTCTTAGCCAAGCGCATACTATCTATAGCCTGACACTGACCAAAAAATGACGTCAAAATGCCAGTCTTTGGCCGGAAAAGAAAACAAATCGTGAGTTGTATTCAACAGTTCAACCAATGGGACTCCTTGTTTCCATGAGCACTACTAACGACAACTCACTAGGCGGTGCAAAAACCAAATAATGACGTCAAAATGCCAGTCTTTTTGGGTTTCAGTGTCAGGCTATAACATAATGATGGCTACGGCAAAGGACGGTTCATTCTTTCACAGCCTGAAAACGCGTACCATTTTGGAAATGTGAAAAATATAGGAATTAAAAAGATCATCTGTCTGTGGTGTAATAAATTGTCGCACGTTTACCGGTAATCGGGTCTGAGGTTCGATCCCCAGTCGAGGAAAGCTGATTTCTTGCGATAGTTTTTGTTAAAAAAATGTTATCTTGTATTTTTCTTTCTTGCTTTGTCTGACCATAGCCATCGTTAATTTATAGCCTGAGACCCAAAAATACTGGCATTTTGACGTCATTATTTGGTTTTTGCACCGCCTAGTGAGTTGTCGTTAGTAGTGCTCATGGAAACAAGTGGTCCCATTGGTTGAACTATTGAATACAACTCACGATTTGTTTTCTTTTGTGGCCAAAGACTGGCATTATCAAGTCATTTTTTGGTCAGTGTCAGGCAAAAAGTTAACTATGGCTACGGTCTGACACCATTCATACACACTTGGTCAGATCTTTATCTTACACCGATGCCTGCTCCGGAATACACATCTCGATTTGATTTCGTGGCATAACACTTGCCTTCTGACGAGAAGGTCTCTTACGTGGTATGACACTCGCTTTCAGGTCGGGAGGTCCTGGGTTCGAGCCTCACTCGGCGCAAGTTGAGTCTTTGGAAAAGGCTCTTTACTCACCTCCTCTCATCATACTCAGGGGTAAAATGAGTACCTGGCCGTTAACAGCGTTGTTTCTGTCGGGGGAAAATGGTATTATCGTCTAACAGGCGAATTCCCGGACTTGAGAGTTTTTGCCAAGATGAGAGTCATTTTAATCGTTCGATATTTGAAGGACGAGTTTTCTGGCCAAATTTTTAAATATGGGTTTTTTTTTCCAGAGTATGGCAGTATTCTTTTACCAGAATCCGGTGTAAAATGAATGCCTGACCAGTAACACCGTCTTCTGTGTAGACAATAAATGTAATCACGTTTTATTGTCGTCTTGCTGTTGGTTTAGTACTGTTCGTAAAGCGCAAAGAGCACATTCTAGTGGATAATGGGACATTTGAGTCAAGAGCTCCACCAATGGGCATGATCTATATTAACTTTCCATGTGCTCGAGGTCATTCGTCACATTGCAAAATGTGCTCAAAGTGACCTACATAGTGAAAAGTGTTCACAGATTTTAAACTATCTAACATTACGATTGGTCATTGTCTTCAGCTTGACACATGGGTGTGTTTACAACTTTTATAAACAAAGCAGCGTGTTTAGATTTGTTCAGAAATGTCCAATCGTTGGACAGCAACAAATCACGTGGTGGATGACTCGGTTGGACGAAAACATGAATATAGATCGCTCCCATTGAGCTATCGGACAACCTACCCCCCCCCCCCCCTTCCACCATCCCGGTCTCCCCTCGTTGATCTTACACATTTGTTTTCTGTTTGACATTATGCCTAGGACTTCATATAGTAGGGGGAATTAGGTCCAAAAAACCCTTGAATTGTGCAAACAGGGTTGAAAGCATGAAAATCACATATGTTGTAGAATATGAAAAATCCTATAATTTATGATATAGAACCACTCTGGGAGATCAGTATTAGTTGAGATACAAGGTTTTTAAGATTAGAAAATTTTGAAATGGACGACAATAATTTCTTTCATTTTTAGTGTGTAAACATTCGAGGCAAGCCGACCAAAGGTTGTTTTACGTCATCCTTTGGATTCCCATTGGTGACTATTTTTAGCGTCGAAGCGGAAGTTTTCCTTTCCCTTTACTTTCGATTCACGAACCATTCAAATTATTTAATCGTAAATATTATTCAATTTCACTTGTTTTAAAGGACTTCTAGCGAGCAATATTCTATAATATGAGATTTTTCTGCATCTGATTTAATAAGTATAATCAATTGCTCTAAAACGGACGGGCAGACGGGAAGACGAGCAGAGGGGTAGACAAAACAGACTAGCAGAACACAGCTCAATAAATGCCGATAACCGGTGTTGACAAAGGACGGTGCTCCTTCTCCCCTCCTCCTGTTTTCTTTTCTTTCCAAAAAAACTGATAATATCATGTTACGTGAGTTAAAACCTATTTTGGTCAAACTTGATGACAGTAAAGAGTCAGCATACCACTTACATTGCTATAATTATCATCATTATCATCATCATCAACCACTATGATGCTGTATTGTGGCAAGTTATTTACTTTACGTTATTTACCGCAAAGGGACAATGGGAGAATGTTCTATTTTTACTGTTGTGTCCTTATGTAAGGCACTGCACACATTTTGCCTGATGATAAGGGGTCTTTAACAGAAAGAACGAAAGAGAGAGAGAGAGAGAGAGAGAGAGAGATGAGGAGAGAGAGAGAGAGAGAGAGAGAGAGAGAGAGAGAGAGAGTTATGAAAGAATATTGTATATGCCTAATAAAGGAATGTGTTTGCATGATTTCAGATACACATACAATAGCAAAAAGAACTGCTCCCAGAGACTGGGACAAGTGTTTGATATGCCAACAAGATAACACAGACCGTTTATAATGTCCCTCTAAGTCGAGGAGGTATGACAAAGGGCAAGGCTATGAAACTCTTTTTGAAGATTTAACACAATTTAATTCTTTGGTTTGTGATGAAAACAAGTTGGATATCTATTTTTTTAATTCATCAGAAAGAAATGAGATTATTGAAAGCTTAAAACAAAATAATGCTAAGTGGCATAAGTATTGTCGTGTAAAATTTAATGCCAACAAAATTAGGCGATTAGAATTAAAGGAATCTAAAAAAATTGCCCTACAAGAATTCCAAACTTCGTCATTTGACTTGGAGGAGTCACCGAATGAATATATTTCGCAACCCACGAGAATAATGAGACAACGTTCAAAATTAGAGATTGACTATAATAAACAAACGTGCTTTTTTGTAAACTCGTGGAATCGGGAGTACTCCATTCTGTACTGGCAACAGATATGGAAGAAAATATTCGTGAAATAGCGTTATCTATAAAAGATTCTGATATGTTGTCATTTATTGCCGGAGGAGATTTAGTCGTTCAGGAGGCACACTACCGCCCTATACCATAAAATTTGTCATGCACGATTCTTAAAAAAACAAGCTTGAAAAGATGTCACTGCTGATGATAATCATGATGTCACAGTTCTTGAAAGAATTCGAGCTTTTGCTAACATATCTTTTATAGAAGAGAACCCTGCAACAAATGTGACGATCGACATGAACCACTGTGGAGCTTATTTCCAGAATTGTCAAAAGTGTCCCAAAACTTATCAAATGATCATGTAAGAGAGAATGTATCGGCACCCGATGCAAGTGTTTAAGGTCCGGTTTGCCTTGCACGGACTTGTGTAGATGCGGGGTGTGTGTGTGTGGAGGGGGGGGGGGGCTGTTAGGTCAGTACACTAATGAGTAAAATTCTCTCTCTCACTCTCTCTCTCTCTCTCTCTCTCTCTCTCTCTCTTTCTCTCTCTCTCTCTCTCTCTCTCTCTCTTTCTCTCTCTCACTCCCTCTCCCCCCTCTCCCGCTTTTATCTACTAGTTACAATACGAAATAACCATCAGTTAGCTATCGTAAATGGTGCCCGTGTATTTAAAGTTTTAGAACGCACTGTATTGTCGTGGTTATTTCCTCAAATAAGTAATGCTATATAGGAAAAAATAAAAGTGCTAAAAACGCACTGTTATGATAAATTGCCAGAGTGGTTCTATATCAGGTGTTATTTATACGGGTCTTAGCTACCTATATGCCAATTTTCAGGATTTCAACCCCAATGTGCACGGTTTTAGACTAATTTTCCCTAATACAATGAATATGAAGAAAATATAGATTTTTACGCAGTTATTTCCCTTGTTTAATATAGCTGTAATAGGTAAAATCTAAGGCATTAAACCGATACGTTATGATTGATTGCCAGAGTGGTTCTATATCAGATGTTTTTTCTATGGGTCTTAGCTACCTGTATGTAAATTTTCATGCTTTCAACCCGAATTTGCACGGTTTTAGCCTAATTCCCCCTACTAATATAGATGTCACTGCATTATGCACGATATATACACAACACCCTTCAGCCAAATGTGCTCCCGGTTATCAACACATCTCTGTGTTTGGGTATACACGATACACGACACACAACAACAATGTATTCCCGTTTATCACCAGATCCCTGTGTTTTGGTGATCTCTTATCTTTCATAATTCATAATTGATAATCTGGCATTTCGCACGATCAATAATCTGTACATTGTTATTGTAACTTATCTGTCCGTTTGTTTGTCCATCGATTACTTTCAATTTCTCTATATTTATGTTTGGATTTTGATTGTTTGTCCGTCTAATTATATCATTCTGTTTGTATGTCTGTCTAATTATATATATATATATATATATATATATATATATATATATATATATATATATATATATATATATTATATTATATATATATATATATATATTATAAATATATATTTATAATATGATATATATATATAAATGTAAATTTTCACTCACATTATTTTTGCCAAGACGATTTCGTTTCTGTGTTCCCACTTCATCAGTCGGCAGAATCCATTTGTAAGTAATGTCCGTAGAGAACTCCAAACTAACGGACATTACTTACAAATGGATTCTGCCGACTGATGAAGTGGGAACACAGAAACGAAATCGTCTTGGCAAGAATAATGTGAGTGAAAATTTACATTTATATATTAGCTCTAACCACCATTATCGAGCACTTTTGTACCTACAAGTACCCGCAACACTCATAAAATATATATATATAATATATATATATATATATATATATAATATATATATATATATATATATATATATCACTCAGTGTGGGACTCAGACAGGGGCACAGTTCTGTGTAATCTGTGGATAGGGGACCCCAAAATGTTTGGGTTTTTGTAATTGTTTGGTTTTTGTTTGTTTTCCTTTATAGCTAAATATTGTTTGTTTGTTTTTTTAGTATTAGTTTTTATATATTTTGCCAGGCCTGCCTACTTAAAAATTTATAAATTCGTTATTTTTAGGGGAGAAAAATTGTAGTCGCTATGATTAACTTTTTTTTTTTAATCAACGATTTCCTCTCACAAGGGTTAAATAAGACTTCAAATTCCTTTAAATGTTATAGTCTGGCATCAACCTTTCATTTCAATAAGTTTGTCAGACTTAGAGAGGCTCGTGAACTTCTGAAATTATTGGAGCCAACATTTCGTAATTCTACAAATTTATCGCAATTCTTGGCAAGTCTGGTGGGTGGTGGTAGTGGTGGGGGGGGGGGGGGGTTGAGAGAAAGAGAAATTGAGGGAGATGAGAGGAAGGTTAGGGTGAGTCCGTCGGGAGTCGGGGGAACAAATAACATAAAAACAATTTAAAGACGGGCGGCGTTACGAGTGGAATTGGTGCAGTTCCCTCTGGGCTGTTTAGTCCTTGGTCCAAGCGTGAACAATCAATAGTAATCATTAGATCTACTGCCGTTCTTCTCGGGGAAAAACACGTATATAAAATTTTGCACAGAAAACTCGTCCTTCAAATAATGTGGGCCGATTAAAACGACCCTTGACATGTCAAAAACTTCTCAAACCTGGGACTTAAGAACATACATGAATGTACATGAATATATTGTATTCATGGAAGTTCCGAGTATTCGTTTGCTACCACGAACGCAAAGTTACAAATATAAATACGAGCGCGAACGATTTGCGAATATGTAAATCGAGCGAATCGTCCGACGGTGCTAAAAAGTCTATGTATGGGAGTAAGGGTGTGTGTGTGTGTGTGGGTGGGGGGGGGGGGGGGGGGGTTAGAAGACTTATGCTAGGATTGTGGTGGATGATAATAATAATTGGAGGGGTAGGGATTGGGGATTGAGGTGTCCACATTGCATGCATACGTAATCATGTAATTGTGACCCACCGTTTCTAACCGGTATGTATTACGTTGATGGATGGCTTGAACCCTTAAATGCCGCACTCGTGAACGGCACGTAGTTCAAAATATGGCCAGAAAAACTCGTCCTCCGAATATCGATCGATTTAAATGACTTTCAAACCTGGGACTTAGCGAGGTATTCCATCGGGAAAAAATTGTAATATCGCCCAACAGGCGCCATGTCTCGTTCTACATTATGTTAGGTGTTGCTATTGGACCCTTTGTAAAACGCGTTGAGCATGTAGGTACTCCCTCTATTTGACATCACAACATCTAATAACAGAAGAATTAGAGATTGGTGTAGTTTGCTATGTGGTCTTTTGGTATGACACTCGCTTTCGGATCGGAAGGTCCTGGGTTCGAGTCTCGCTCCGCGCATAGTTGACTCCTTGGAAAAGGCTCTTTACTCACATTTTTCTCACCGTACTCAGTTGTAAATTGAGTACCTGGCCGTTAACAGCGTTGTCTCTGTCCAAAAAAATTGTAATGTCGCCTAACAAGCGTCATGTCCCGTCCTACATGTTAAATGTTGCTGTTGGCCAGGGACCCATTGTAACGCGCTTTGAGCACATTTAGTGGATATTGCGCTATATAAAAGCTCAATTTTAAAATATCTTATTATTAGTTTGTGAATCGGTGTGGGAAAGGGTTGGTTTTAACCCGTTGACTGCCGCGCTCTGGAAAAATCGTATTAAAAAAAATTAGCCAGAAAACTTTTCCTTCAAATATCAATCGATTTAAATTAACCCTCATCTTGGCAAAAAAAAAAAAAAAAAAAAAAAAAAAAAAAAAACTTCTCAAACCTAGGACTTCGTGAGGTACCAGGTTTGAGATTTTTTGCCAATATGAGGGTTACTTTAAATCGACCGATATTTGAGGGACGAGTTTTCTGGACAAAATTTTTAAATACCTACTAGTTTTTTCCAAAGTACGGCAGTTAACTGGTTAATTAAATTTGTCCCAAGGGTTAGAGAGAATCGGCTCGTTTGTGTTAAGGTCAAGGATATCTTGTAGATGCCCTGGTTAGGGTCAAGGTTGATTCCAAGCCAAGCACATTGTTGGTGCGATGCTATAGCAGAGTTAGTTGGCTTTTAAAAACAAAAAACACAATTTATTTATCAACGATAAATAACTTATTTATCAAGCCTATGACACAGATTGGAGTATTTATTTATTTATTTATTTATTTATTTATTTACTTATTCATTTATTTATTTATTTATTATGAATTTATTTACTTATATATCATTAATTAATCTATTTATTTGTTGTGAATATTTGTACAATTTTGTATATTTATTTACGTATTTATTAATCTATCCATCTACGATGTAATATATTTCATGTGTTTATTAATTTATGTTTTTTTTTATATGTTTATCCATTTATTTATTTATTTATTTATTTATTTATTTATTTATTTATTTATTCATTTACTTATTTATTTATATTTTACGTCTCGCTTTCTTCGGGTCGTAAATACGCACGGAGTCGGAGATGGTCTCGCTGTCAGAGATTTGAGTGGAGAGGATCTGATCGGATAAATCCCAGATACCAAAAAGACACTTAGATAATCACGCCTCTCGGACAATCATCATAATGTAAACAAGAAAAGTGAGTGGAGCAGGCACTTATGTTGATAACAACAAAGAATGGAGTGAGTAGGAAAGTGCCAGAAGACAATAGAGAATAAAAATATCTCAATCGTTTCTATGTTACATGATTTTGTTGAGAATATTGGCTATTAAGCTTAAATGCTGGCCAAATTACTTCGCGGCGTTTGTGTGTGTGTTGAACCCGTGGCCTCAAGAAGTCAGGAAGAGAAGGCTCTAATAAAGACTAGGGTTAGAAGCGATCTATTTTGGGATCGTGGATAGCTCATACGGTAGAGTCACGCTCTCCCCGGACAGGAGGAGTTATCGTATCAGTATGGTCGCGGGTTCGAGCCCCCATCGCCACCGCGAAATTTTTATTCTCTATTGTCTTCTGGCACTTTCTACTCACTTCATTTCTTAACGTAAACAATGGCAACGAGTGGTAAAAATAGCAAACTACACATGTTTAACTATCAATAGTATGTGTCTATGTAAAATACCCGCTGTTCTACCGCTTGATAAATAGATAGAATGCGCTTGGCCGAGGAGTGCACAACATTGCCATCCGGAAGTATAACGGACCAACACATAAACTCTGTGTAACCATGAACTTATTTAGTCTGGTTAATACAGTTTAGTGAGAACAACTCACAAACGCGGATGGCAAAAACAATAACAAAGGCCAAAGTGACGTCATCATCGAACTATCTATAGAACCAAACATAGAGAACTACGTGTAAACTTAAATAAACGCTTATAATCTGATCGAGAAAATCGTGTGATAACTAGTCACTTATTTGATGGTATGAAAACAATAACAATGATCAGAGAGAGGTCGATTTCATTCACGTTATAAACAACCAACGATGTTTGTCCGAATACGTGTGAAGTTGTGTCACAAATTTCATGTTTTGATTGGTCAAAAATCTACTGGTATATTGATACAAAACCAAAAAAAACACCAAAAAACGGCAACTCAAAAATGGCAAACTAGCACTTCTTTTTTAAAATTCTAATTTAAAAAAAAAACAAATAATAAAAAAATAAATTCCATTTATTCATCCCAAGGGGAAAGTTTTCTTTAGAATCTATTCCAAGGAAAGGCTGGAATAACCCAGGCGTCAGCCGCAATGCAGCGCCGTAAAAAAGAGCTGAGGCTAGGTGACTTACTCAAGGCCACATATCGCGACGGCTAGTCGAACTTGGTACCTTTCGGGTACGAACCAAAGACCATACCAATGAGCCACGCTGTCCCCCTGTATAATGCGGCTATGTGGTCTTGTGGTATGCCACTCGCCTTCAGACCTAGAGGCCCAGGGTTCGATTACCCCTTTTAGCTTTATTCATTCTCTTACCGTATTTAGGTGTAAAATGAGTACATGGCCGTTAACAGCGACTGTTGAAATATTTTAATAACCCCCTACAGGCGTCTTGTGTCGACCTACATTATGTTAAAATGTCGTTGGCTTAGGACACCTTGTAAAACACGTGAAGCACGTTTAGTGAATATCAAATATTAGAAGTCCATCAAAGCCATTAGGCTCAATAAATCCGGAGTTTATCCCGGTTTCTATAGCGTGAAACGGGACAATAGCAATTGCTTGCTATCCTTTCGATAGGAGGTTATATCTATCACAAAGTACTTTCTTACCAGATCTAACAGACCTAGCAACTCAATTACCGCTGGGTGGACAGAGAAGGGGGTAGGGGGAGGGGGAGCGATCAGAAAACAATCTCCACCTCATCCAGGGATCGCCTGTTTCGGTCCCTTTGCGTTGTGAAGCAAGTGCTTTATCAACTGGGCTATCGGGACCCCCTCAGTGGCTTTTGCGCTATATAAATGGTCAAGTTTTTTTTTTTTTTTTTTTTTGGGGGGGGGGGGGGGGGGGGTTTGTGTGTTTTGTTGAATTTTTTTTTTTTTTGGGGGGGGGGGGGGGGGGGGATTGGTTCTTCTTTTTTTTTTTGTCAGTTCGTTTTGTGTTGTTTTATTTATTTATTTATTTATTTTTTTTGTGGGGGTTTTTTTTTCTTGTTGTTGTTTTTGGCTTTTTTTTTTTTAATTGGGAAGAAAAATGATGAAGAACAAAGAAAGCAACAGACAGAAAGGAAGGGAGATTAAAACTACTTAATAATATTATAAGCAACATCAAAAACTTGCCAGAGAGAAACGAGTCATTATCCACCGACATGTCTGGCCTACTCTGGTAAAAACCCATATTTAAACATTTGACCAGAAAACTCGATTTTCAAATATCGATCGATTTAAATTACCCTCATCTTGGCAAAAACTCATAAAGACGTCGGAAGTCTTCCTTTAAGTCCCAGGTTTGAGATTTTTTTGCCAAGACGAGGGTCATTTAAATCGATCAATATTTGAAGGACGAGTTTCCTGGCCAAATTTTTAAATATGAGTTTTTCCAGATTACGGCCGAGTTATGAAAGGACAATAATGAGATCTAATGGAGTGATAGTGGGAGATAGGGTGGGGGGGGGGGGGGGGTGGGCGCGATGTGCACTTGTTTACAGGTCTAATAATCCAATGTAATATAGGACCCATTGTTGTAATGGAAATCTCAAAATATGACGCAAAATATCGTCCGTTACAACGTCAAACTAGTCCCATGAATGGTTTCGGATATCAGACCTGCATAATATATGGTCACGTCGTCTACTAGTAAACTAAGAAGACTATGATTGGGGGGGGGGGGGGGGGAGCAAACATTGACGGCCTGTGAAATGAAAGGGGAAAGGCCCATAACAAACTTGCAGACGAGAAGATTTTAACAGAAATGCCAGTTTGGCGTATTAAATGCTGAATTCCAAAACTCGAATCAATACTTATTCACCTATAGTTATGAACGGACAATGAGCTCTAATGGAGTGAGAGTGTGAGATGGGTGGG
>NC_088365.1:28358390-28368390 GCF_034508935.2 Berghia stephanieae
TACTTTATTCATCAAAAAAAAAATGGAGTTTGGTTTACAGACGTGGCATGCATAAAAATGTATAAACACAAAAGTTGAGAATCTATGGCGACAATGCATTTGCATTATATATATATATATATATATATATTATATTATATATATATATATATATATATATTATATATATATATATATATATATTTATATATATATATATATTATATATATATATATATATATATATATATATATATATGCAAATGCACAAAAATGTAAAAAATATACAACGCACTCTTTGAATTTATGGAATTGTATTTTTTAATTGAAATGTGGAGCTGCCGCCCCCCCCCCCCCCCCCCCCCCCCGCCCCCCCCCCATTCTGCTTCCCAACCAGTTAGGATTTGGAAATTTGGCTTGAGGATTTATTCATCGTCGTATCCAATCTATATCGATATCGTCGTATCCAATCTATATCGATATTGACCTTGAAAAAAAGTATGTCAAGTCTGTGATCTGAAAATTCTAGCTTTGACTCCGCTAAAAAAAAAACAAAAAAAACAACAAAAACAAAAAACAAATAAAAAACAAAAAAAAAAAAAAATCCATAAAGTTGTCAAAGTGATACGAAGCTGCAAGAAGCTGTGAACTGTAAAATGATATAAACCTGCCTTTTATCTACTAGGTCAAATATTTACGTTTTCATTGTACGTTTTGTTTTTATGTTTTTGTTTTGTTTTGTTCTTATGTTTTTGTTTTGTTTTGTTTTTGTTTATTTTGTTTGTTTGTTGTTGTTGTTTTTTGGGGTTTTTTTTTTTTTGTTTTTGTTTTTTCAGGGTTTTGTTTGGGTTTTTGTGTTGTTGTTTTTTTTTTTTTTATCTGTTGTTGGCCGAAGAAGCGTTTTCAGTCCGAAATGTTCCGTGTTTGGTGTTTTGTTCCTTTTTGAAGCTGTTATATTAATTTTTGTTTATATAACTGTAGAATTATTTTTTTTTTTTTGTTCAATCATTTCTTGTGTTCAAGACGTTGTCGTTTTGACGGAGGGAGTTTGTCAATCGGGCAAACCAATTACCTTGTCTGAGTTGTTGTAACCACCGAATCGCCTGGAAAATGCTATTGATTTTAAGATTTTGGGAGACAATGTTTAAGCTGTCTTGTCTTTTTTTTTTGGGGGGGGGGGTGGTTGAGGTGGGGATGGCGAGGGGAATGATGGTGGACCGATGGATAGATGGATGGATGGATGGAAAGATAGATGGATTGATGGATGGATGGATAGATGGATAGATGGATAGATGGATGGAAATATGGATGGATGGATAGATGGATGGATAGAAAGATCGATTGATGGATGGATGGATGGTGGGGGAGTGGAAGAATGGATGGATGGATGGATGGATGGATGGTTGGATGGATGGATAGATAAATTGATGGATGAAATTCTAGATGGATGGATGGATGGTGGGGGAATGAAAGAATTGATGGATAGATGGATAGATGAATTGATGGATAAAATGCTAGATGGATGGAGGGATGGTGGAATGATGGAGAGATTATTAATTTAAATTCCAGACCCCTAATTCTGCTGTCATTTTGTTTTTCTCAAACAAACTCATTCATTCGAAAGAATAAAATATTGGAAAGAAACGATTTCCTCAGAGAAAATCCGTTAAATGACAAGTGGATTAAAACTATTCAATGTTTTTTCTTTGGATTTTGAAACATTGTTAAAAATAATTTATACCTTACAGATTAATAAGAGTAACCAACGTCATTAAAACAAAATCAACATTACCATCATCATTATCATCATCATCATCATCATCATCATCATCATCATCATCATCATCATCATCATCATCAAAGAAGAAGAAGAAGAAGAAGAAGAAGAAGAAGAAGATGAAGAAGAAGAAGAAGAAGAAGAAGAAGAAGAAGAAGAAGAAGAAGAAGAAGAAGAAGAAGAAGAAGAAGAAGAAGAAGAAGAAGAAAAAGAAGAAGAAGAAGAATTAATGATTCCTGTATTTAGATTATGGAATATTTATTATTCTATGACGACGTAAATGGTAAATACCATCATTAAATACAGTGTTGGATGAAAACGTAAATTGGCTGAAATGAGGGTTCTTTTATAGAGATTGTGATGGGAAGAATGAGAAGGATGATGGCGACAATATTCATGATGTTCATGAAGGAGGAGGAGAAGAAGAAGAAGAAGAAGAAGAAGAAGAAGAAGAGGAGGAGGAGGAGGAGGAGGAGGAGGAGGAGGAGGAGGAGGAGGAGGAGGAAGAAGAAAAATAAGAAGGTGGATGTCGAAACAATAAGGTTGCGGGTTCGAGCCCCCATCTCCGCCGCGATTTAAAAAAAATTTTCTTTTGTTTTCTGACACTTTCTATTCACGTATATTGTAACTCTTCTTCAACGATCCAGCTGAATATCTGAAACCTGTGGCTATGTGGTCTAGTGGTATGACATTCTTACGGATCGGAAGGTCCTAGGTTCGAGCCTCGCTCGACGCACATTTGAGTCCTTGGAGAAGGCTCTATACTCACATTTTCTCACCGTACTCCGGTGTAAAATGAGTACCTGGCCGTTACCAGCGTTGTCTCTGTCCGAAAAACATTGTAATATCGCCTAACAGGCGTCATGTCACGTCCTACATGTTAAATGTTGCTGTCGACCAGGGACCACTTGTGAAGCGCTTTGAGCACGTTTAGTGGATATTGCGCTATATAAAAGCTCATAAAAGCTAAAGCTGAATATTTTTTTTTATTCCTCAGTTTTAACACGATTTGTACAGAACTAGCCAAGCATGAAAGTTGATTGGATCCTCGTGGTCGTTACGTCATTCCTCGTCACATTGGAAATCTTACAGACTGAAGGTAAGTTTACATTTTTTACCATAACATACTTAGGGTAAGGACCGACGTGCACTTATTTGCAAGTCTGATAGCCCAATTTCTTATGGCTCATTGTTGTAATGGAAATCTCAATAATAAAAATAAAATGACGTAAAAATATTGTCCATTGCAACAATGTTAATTAGGCCCATAAGTGGATTCGGATGTCAGACCTGCATATATGTATACGATGGCAAGGAGGCTAGATTTTTTATCTCCCTATTTCTATGTTTCATGTTATATTTAGAGATGTTTCCCAACCTTTTGTGATAAAAGAGAATTTGTTTGTTTTGTTTGTTGTTGTTTTTTGTTTGTTTGTTTGGGGGGGGGGGGGGGGAGGGGGTGTTTGGGTTTATTGGGGGTTTTTTTTTTTTGGGGGGGGGGGGGGGGGGGGGGTTGAGTGAAAATACGATGTCTTGATGCAATAAAGTGTCACCTATTGTGGCAATCCAGTTCCAGGACCATCCTGGGGGTGTATCCAGGAGCTCATTTGGTTGGTCGAGCATTTGCTTCACACGCAAAAGGACCGAGATTCATACCAGATGCAGTCAAGATTTTTTTATCTGAACTCCTGTCCATCCAGCAGTGATTGGTTGCTTGAGGGGGGGGGGGGGGTACTGTTAGATTTGGCGGAAAAGATACGTTTGCGTCCTATCCAAAGGATAGCAAGCGATGTACGCTATGGAAAACGAGATAAACACCGGCTTCATGGGGCTTATGGCTCTGAAGGACTACTTCAAGGGGGGGGGGGGGGGGGGGCTTCTGGATAGAAATAAAATTAATTTGTTGTATTTTTTAAATTTTTTTAAATTATAATTTTTTCTTTTGTTATTTGGGTGGGGGTTTTTTTGGTTAAAAATTTTCTTTTATCGTTTTGTTTGGGTTTTGTTTTTGTTTTTTTGTTTTGGTTTGGTGTTTTATCTGCCCCTGTCACAAATCTGTGGTCAGACCTTTCACATGAAATAGTGATCTCTTTATTCTAGCTGTCCCAACTAATCATTTCGGTGTCCTCGGGACATGTAATCTTATAGCTGGATACACAATAATTGACGACACTAACTCAATACCAGTAAGACAATATTATATTGGGACCAAGTATTAGTGCACGATATCAATTCGAAAGGATGTGTACGATAATATTATAGTGCTAGACAACGCAGAATAAATACAAATAAAAGAAAGAAAGAAAGAAAGAAAGAAAGAAAAAAAGAGCGAGAGAGAGAGAAAGAAAGAAAGAGAGAGAGAGAGAAAGAAAGAAAGAGAGAGAGAGAGAGAGAGAGAGAGAGAGAGAGAGAGAGAGAGAGAGAGAGAGAGAGAAGGGAGGGGGGGGGGGGGGGAGAGAGACTAAGAATTCAATAAATATTTTTATACTGAAACCTCGAATGCTGGTCGTCAATAAAGATCATTTGTCGTCGCTCTTTTACGTCCCGTAATCCTAAGAATCTGTCTATACATCCTGCTACTAAAATAGTTAGGCCACCTTGTGATTCAATATGTAACCTTTTCATTTTTAGTCCTCCGAAGTACTGATTACATACACACTTTCAATCCGTTTGGAACCGGAATAGTTGTAGGTTAGCGTCACGACTTCTCT
Organism: Berghia stephanieae; assembly: GCF_034508935.2. Classification (NCBI taxonomy): domain Eukaryota; kingdom Metazoa; phylum Mollusca; class Gastropoda; order Nudibranchia; family Aeolidiidae; genus Berghia; species Berghia stephanieae. Next base: position 28,362,858 of record NC_088365.1, read on the forward strand.
GTCATTTCCATACGATTGGTGACAGTCTACAAGACTGTAACATGATTGTGGTGGTTGTCGTAAATAGAAGAAGATGAAGAAGTGGGGGAGGGAAGGAGGAGGGGATATGGAGAAGAGGGGAATGAGGTCAAAATGGGGGTGGTGAAAGAAGAGGAAGAAGAAGAAGAAGAAGAAGAAGAAGAAGAAGAAGAAGAAGAAGAAAGAAGAAGAAGAAAGAAGAAGAAGAAGAAGAAGAAGAAGAAGAAGAAGAAGAAGAAGAAGAAGAAAGAGAAAGAAGAAGGAAGAAAGAAGAAGAAGAAGAAGAAGAAGAAGAAGAAGAAGAAGAAGAAGAAGAAGAAGAAGAAGAAGAAGAAGAAATAGATGAGGAGGAGGATGAGGAGGAGGAGGAGGAGCAGGAAAAGAAGAAGAATAACAAAAACCACAACAAGATTTTAAAAACTAGACTGTCTATAAACTAGCTGGGTGTTTAACTCGTTTCCACTGCTTGCTTGGATCAATGGCGATAAAAGACCTTAGTTTACATCGATTGCACCGATCAATGCTAAATATATCCCCACCCACCACCCACTTCACCCACTTACATCCCCTCCCCACCCCTTCCCCACTTCACCCACATACATCCTGCCCGCAGCCCCCACCCCAACCTCTTGTCCGTCCACACCACTACCCCATCCACCCCCCCCCCCCACTCCCCTTTTCCTACCCACAAACCTCCCTTCTGACGTACTCGAGAAAAACCCATATTTTAAAATTTGGCCAGAAAACTCATCCTTCAATGTCGATCGATTTCAATGACCCTCATCTTGGCAAATAAAAAAAAAACTCTCAAACCTGGGACTATAATAAAGACTTCGCGAGGTCCCAGGTTTGAGAGTTTTGTGCCAAGATGAGGGTCATTTAAATCGATCGATATTTGAAGTATGAGTTTTCTGGCCAAATTTTAAAATATATGTTTTTCCAGAGTACGACAGCATTCCATTTTCATGTTTGAGTACGAGATAAAGCCATCTGACCCCTTGTCTTGGATTAACTCATTCCTGCCAAGGATCTAGTTCGTATTATCTTGACAGAGCATCTTTCTTGGGTGGGGGGGGGGGGGGGGGGGAGGGGGATGGTTCTGATAGCTCATTTGGTAAAGCACTCATTTCACTTAAGTGCTATCGAGATATAAAAAAAAAATCTGATTCCCCTGTCCACTAAACGATTGGGTTGCTGGGTCTATTAGATCTGGCGGAAAGCAATTTGTGATAGATTAACGCCCTGTCCAAAGGAAAGCAAGCAATTTCTATTGTCAGTTCATTCATTGCTATCGAAACTGGGTGAAAATGGTTTCATTCGGATTATCGCTTTTCAAATAATTAATTAATTAATTTTTTTTAAAACGTTTCCGACGCAAGGTTGAGTTTTTATACAGAGCTTTTATACATCAAAAATTCCACTAAATGTGGTCAAAGCGCATGAATAGATGGCTCAAGCCAATAGCAACACTTGTAGGACGAGACAAGACGCTTTAATGTAATACTTCAATGTCTTCAACAGAGGCATTGCTGTGACCCACCAGGTACTCATTTTACACCTGAGTGCGGTGGGAAGGGGGTGGGAAGAAAGTGAATAATGGGACTTTCCCCAAGGACTAAAGTTTGCGCCGCCTACAGCGGGTCTCCAACCTGGGACCGATTGAACTATTACTGTCTTAGTGAAAACGGATAATTTATCAGTTATAATAAGACAAGTAATATACAGCCGTACTCTGGGAAAACCCATATTTTAAAATTTGGCCAGAAAACTCGTCCTTCAAATATCGATCGACTAAAATGACCCTCATCTTGGCAAAAACTCTCAAACCTGGGATTGGCACCTCGTCCTTCAAATATCGATCGATTTGAATGCGAAGTCCCAGGTTTGGGAGGTTTTTTTTTTTTGCCAAGATGAGGGTCATTTAAATCGATCGGTTATAGAAGGACGAGTTTTCTGGCCAAATTTTAAAATATGCGTCTGTTCAGAGTACCACAGAATAGTGGTAGGACAATCTCCTTCGGAATGGAAGGTCAAGGGTTTGAGTACCGCTCTGAGCGGCGCATAGTTGAGTCCTTGGGAGAAGCTCTTTACTCACATTCAGGTGTAAAATGAATACCTAGCCGTTAACAGCGTTGCCTCTGTTGAAAACTAATCGTAATATCGCCGCCTAATAGGCGCCATGTCTCGTTCTACATGTTAAGTGTTTCTGTTGGCGAGGGACCCACTGTAAAGCGCTTTGAGCTTGTTTAGTGGATATTGTTCTATATAAATGCTCAAGTAAGTAATAGAAGAAAGTATATCTTTAAAGTTAAAGAAATTCGATTTCGCCTTTAAAGGGTTAATATTCGAATGCATTTTTCTGAGTTTGGTATTGAGTTGGAATTTTATTTTTTTCTGACCACGTATCTGTGAAAGCATCGATGACCGAGTCTGCAACGTGTTTTGGTTTACAGCAAAGTCGAGTGCATTTGACCGAACTCAATGATTGGTAGAGTGACAATGACCGCTAGAGCCCCTGGCCCTAGCTTTGTATTCCTTATAAGTCTTTTAACATAAACAACCTCACTCGACTCATGTGTGAATGAGTATCTTGCAAAATGTAGTAATGAACAGTTGTCTTGCACTGCATGATATGGTAATTTGGCTCCTCATGTCCTCTTGGAGCGGGGAGAGAGAGAGAGAGAGAGAGAGAGAGAGAGAGAGAGAGAGAGAGAGAGAGAGAGAGAGAGAGAGAGAGGGCGAATTCAAGAATCTTTTTAACCTCTCCTATTCTTCTTCTCGTATAAAATAAGTAAATATTAAAATTCCCTGTATTCATCCCTAAGGGGAAATGTTTCTCTTGGTGTCTATTCCAAGGGAAGAATGGAATAATCCAGGCGTCAGCCGCAGTGCAGCCCCGCAAATTGAACTAGGGCGAGGTGACTTGCTCAAGGCCACACAGCGCAGCGGCGGCTGATCGAACTCGGTACCTTGCGGGTACGAAGCAAAGACTGTACGCTGAGCCACGCTGTCCCAAGAGTATGCTTGTAATATCTGGAGTCCCGTTTCAAAGATGAAGGTACTCGTCTTTTTGAGTTCTTCTAGCGGGCAGAAAAGTTTGTTTTTTTCATATAGAGAAGTTGCAGAGAGCCATATCTTTTCTCTATGCGTTGTGTATTTTCTGCAATGCTGAAGTCTGTGCTCTGCAGCTTCTTCCTCCTCCTTACCACATGATCAGGCCGGTGACTGTGTCAGTTTCATGCGTCTGTGCGTATACATTTTAATATATATATATTTAAATTCTCTTTATTCATTCCCAAGGGGAAATGTATCTTTAGGGCCTATTCCAATGGAAGACTGGAATAACCCAGGCGTCAGCCGCAGTGCAACGCCGCAAAGTGAGCTAAGGCGAGGTGACTTGCTCAAGGCTAGACAACGAAACGGGTAGTCGAACTCGGTACCTTTTGGGTACGAAGCAAAGACCGTACCGCTGAGCCACGATATCCCCTTTTTCTTAATTGTTCATATCTGGGCAGCATATTATGGTAATCAACCTCTCCAGTGACATCACCAACAATCTTCCTTCCCAAAATGGATTCTTGTTTTGTTTTGTTTTTTGTTTTTTTAAAACACAGATTAGTTCTCGAATCGAGCGATTTGACATTAAGAATCATCATTAAAGTATTGATGGACATCATTATTGGATCAAAATCTATTTTTTAGTCAAATCGGATGCGTGCTGGAGAAAAAATATTCCACGTTTTTGTTGATTTGTTGATGTTTTTTTTTTTTATTTATTTTTATTATTTTAATTTTTTTTTGTTGGTTTTTGTTTTTGTTTGTTTTTGTTTGTTTTTTATTTTTATTTTTTTTGGGGGGGGGGGGGGGGGGTTCTTGTTTGTTTGTTTTGTTTTGATTTTTTTTTCAAAGGATACTCGAGAGTCTCGTTTTTATTTATTGATTATTTTTTTTTACGAATAAGCCATAGTAAAGTCCGGTTTACCAGAACCAAAGGGGTGTAACAATAATAGTTTCTTACACTCTGTTTTTTTTTGGGGTGGTTTTTTGCAGGAATTCTGGACGTGTTCCCAATCACTGAAGAAGTTCGAATTCCAATACGCAAGAGTGTTAGACATCTTTTATTCTGCCCCTCAAACCATTCCGATTTCGCCATTTTAAAATAAAAGTCATTTTCAAAAACATTTATCTAAATGAAATCTAGATACTTCTTTATTAAGAAATCAAATTTTAGTGAAAATTAACGTTTGATAATCTGACGTCACAAATTATCATTGTAAACATGATATCATTACGCGTTACTATTTATAGAAATGTGCGCTTGGCTAAGAATCTCATAACATTGCCATCCGAAAGTATAACAGACCAACACACAAAACTATGTGTAACCTTAAATATTCATAATCTGGTTAATAAAGTGTCATGAGAATTACCCATAAACGTGGATGGCAAAAAGCAATAACAAAGACCTGATTGACGTCAACTTCGTTCTATCTATAAGGAGGGGAAGAAGAACAATTTACGAAGTTGACGTGACCAGGTCTTTGTTATTGTTTTATGCCTTCCCCTTTCATGAGTAATTCTCACTAAACTGTATTAACCAGACTATAAACGTTCATGTTTACACATAGTTTTGTGTGTTGGTCCGTATACTCCTGGATGGCAATGTTGTGAGTTTCTTAGCCAAGCGCATAATATCTATAAATTCAATGTTCCTATTCATTAATTTTCTATTCCACCTTTTGTCTCACCTCTCCCCCCCTCCTCAATGCCCCCTCCCCCCTCCCCCCCCCTCCTCAATTCCCCCTCCCCCTCCTCCCTGCCCCCCACCCCCCACCCCCAGGCAGGGTATACTGCTACCGCCGGCTCCGACGCCGTAACAAGTGTGGTGGATTCCTGCGGAGGGATTTCTACAGCAGTCCAGAGTCATGCTGCAAAGGACGGGGTCAAGGATTCGCTACGAGAAAGGTAAGCATCAATGACCTTCTGCCAGAAACTTCTAGAGAGAGTATGCTTAGTCTTGTAACGCGCTTTGAGCACATTTAGTGGATATTGCGCTATATAATGCTCAATTTTTTAATTCTTTTTAGTAGGTCGTGCCTACCACCCCAAAACGGTGTTTTATTGCAGTTACACTTTGATGAATAATGAACTAAGTACAAATCTTGGTAAAAACTCTCAAACATGGGACCTCGCAAAGTCTTCTTTAAATTCCAGGTTTGAGAGTTTTTTTGCCAAGATGAGGATCATTTAAATCTATAGACATTTGAAGGACGAGTTTTCTGGCCAAATTTTGAGCTTGAGCTTGAGATTTTTTTTTACGTATATAGCGCAATAACCACTAAAAGTGCTCAAAGCGCTTTACAAAGGGTCCCTGATCAACAGCAACACGTAACATACAGAACGAGACATGGCGCTTGTTACGCGATATTTCAATTTTTTCCGACAACGACAACGGTGTTAACGGCCAGGTACTCATTTTACATCTGAGTCAGTACGGTGCTAAAGAGCCTTTTCA
>NC_088365.1:28373390-28380890 GCF_034508935.2 Berghia stephanieae
ATAGTTTGACCCTTTGAAAAACTCATCAGTTTTAGTCAGAACCTTATATTATATCCAGTTAAAAATTGGACCAAATTATTGTGTCCGGACTAACCCAGATCTCGTCGTGAAACGGTTAATCTTCCAATCCAAACATAGTTTATTTTGGCATTCCGTTGCACGCTCAATCAACGCGGCCAATATCTGGACTCGATAACATCCGGGTGTCATTTCTATGTCTCGAGGGAGGTAACCCAGACATCTTTATTATTGTTATAACAAAGTTTATTTCCCCTTTCTTCGCCTTACTAATTTTATCTATCTATCTATCTATCTATCTATCTATCTATCTATCTGTCTATCCATCTATCTCTCTCTATTTATCCATCCATCCATCCAACAAATCATCTATCTATCTATCCATTTATCTATATATCTATCTTTTTTATCTATCTATCTATCCATTCATCCATCCATCCATCCATCTATCTATCTATCTATCTATCTATCCATTCATCCATCCATCCATCCATCCATCTATCTATCTAACCAACCATCTATCTACCTGTCTATTTATCTATCTATCCAACCATCTTCCTACCTATATATATATATATATATATATATATATATATATATATATATATATATATATATATATATATATATATATATATTGTGTGTGTGTGTGTGTGTGTGTGTATATATATGTATATATATGTATATATATATATATATATATATATATATATATATATATATATATCCCCCACCCCAATTTCTCAATACCATCTCTATTTCTCATGTCTGTATGTAGCCTTTACATATTAATTTCTGTCCCAAACTAAATCATTCGCTCATTTTTCATTTATGAACGATTATTATTCTCGTATACCACTCCATTTCTGGTGATTCATCTCAGACGATTTCTCACTTTTCCATTCTCTTTCTCTCTCTCTCTCTCTCTCTCTCTCTCTCTCTCTCTCTCTCTCTCTCTCTCTCTCTCTCTCTCTCTCCCCCCTCCCTCTCCTTCTATCCCTCTCTCTCTCTCTCTCTCTATCTCTCTCTCTCTTTCTTTCTCTCTTCTCTTCTCCTTCTCTCTTCTTCTCTCTCTCTCTCTTCCTTTCTCTTCTCTTCTCTTCTTCTTTTTTTCTCTCTTCTTCTCTCTTCTTCTCTTTTCTCTCTTCTCTCTCTTCTTCTTCTTCTCTCTTTCTTCTTCTTCTTCTTCTCTCTCTTTCTTCTTCTTCTTCTTCTCTCTTCTTTTCTCTTCTTCTTCTTCATTTCTTCTTCTTCTTTTCTTCTTCTTCTTCTTCTTCTTCTTCTTCTTCTTCTTCTTCTTCTCTTCTCTTCTTCTTCTTCTCTTCTTCTTCTTCTTCTTCTTCTTCTTCTTCTTCTTCTTCTTCTTCTCTTCTTTTCTTCTTCTTCTTCTTCTTCTTCTTCTTCTTCTCTTCTTCTTCTTCTTCTTCTTCTTTCTTCTTCTTCTTCTTCTTCTTCTTCTTCTTCTCTTCTTCTTTCTTCTTCTTCTTCTTCTTCTTCTTCTCTTCTTCTTCTTCTTCTTCTTCTTCTTCTCTTCTCTTCTTCTTCTCTTCTTCTTCTTCTTCTTCTTCTTCTTCTTCTTCTTCTTCTTCTTCTTCTTCTTCTTCTTCTTCTTCTTCTCTTCTTCTTCTTCTTTCTTCTTCTTCTTCTTCTTCTTCTCTTTCTTCTTCTTCTTCTTCTTCTTTCTTCTTCTTCTTCTTCTTCTTCTTCTTCTTCTCTTCTTCTTCTTCTTCTTCTTCTTCTTCTTCTTCTTCTTCTTCTTCTTCTTCTTCTTCTTCTTCTTCTTCTTCTTCTTCTTCTTCTTCTTCTTCTTCTTCTTCTTCTTCTTCTTTCTTCTTTTCTTCTTCTTCTTCTTCTTCTTCTTCTTCTTCTTCTTCTTCTTCTCTTCTTTCTTCTTCTTCTTCTTCCTTCTTCCTTCTTCTCTTCTTCTTCTTCTTCTTCTTCTTCTTCTTCTTCTTCTTCTTCTTCTTCTTCTTCTTCTCTTCTTCTCTTCTTCTTCTTCTTCTTCTTCTTCTTCTTCTTCTTTCTTCTTCTTCTTCTTCTTCCTTCTTTCTCTCTTCATTAATGATCCTACTTCAAATTTTCACCCATCTAATCCGTTGATTTCTTTATTTGGCTATATCTATTTTTATTTTATTTTATTTTAGTTATTATTATTTTTTTTTTTTTTTTTTTGTAGATGAAATTTTCAGAGAGCTAATTAGAGGATCCTTCTGAAAATAAAATTTAACTAGAACACACACACAGAAACATACACACACACAGAAACACACACACACAAACACACACACACACACACACACACGTAGAAGAATATACAATTAGTTAATGAGATGGCGGATGAATCTATTACATCAGGGAAGAAAAAAATAACAGAAACGAGAAGGATATGAAAGTTGGGGCGGATGGGGGTGGGGGGGGGGGGGGGGGGGGGGGGGGGGGGGGGGGGGGGGGGGGGGGGGGGGGGAGGTTGCAATTATAAGGATTGGAAGTTGTCATCTAAACCCGGGTCTCGAAATAGACGTGAAAGGCCGAGATGACACGAGATTAATAATCTGTTGATTGCGTGATAATGATGTGGCAGCTATGTGGTCTAGTAGTATGACACTCGCTTTCGCATCGGAAGGCCCTGGCTTCGAGCGCATATTTGAGTTCTCGGAAAGGGCTCTTTACTCACATGCTCTCATTGTACTCAGGTGTAAAATGAGTACCATCATGTCTCGTTCTACGTGTTGCGTTTTGCTTTTTGCCAAGGACCCTTTGTAAAGTGATTTGAGCACGTTTAGTGGATATTGTGCTATATAAAAAAGCTCTAAGCCTAATAACGAATGCAGATATGATAAATGTTACCCGTCGTCACAAAGCGGTATTATCCACTAGATTATTGACCAATCAAAACGCTTGATTTGTGACACACCCTCCAACCATTCGAACAAATATTGAAGGAACAAAGATGGTGTCTCTCAGCTCTTTGTTATTATTTCTAGAGTCTGTAGATGATGAGTTATCACTAAATGGTGAGGCTGGCTGAGAAAACCATGGAAGATGCGCAAATTTCATAAATTGAGTTATGTAGTCAGTGGCGTAGACCACATCTTTCTGATCATTTACCACTTTAGATTTTCTTTCTATGTCTATTAGAACCCACGACTTCCCGGGTTTTCTCAGCCAGCCTCATAAATTATGTCAATCATCAGACTCTAAAGGTGAAGGTCATTTAAATCGATCGATATCTGAAGGACGAATTTTCTAGCCAATTTTTTGAATACCTGTCTTTCCAGGTCATGGCAGCTAACTTGTGGACAGACTATAAACGTTACACTCTACTCATAGCTGTGTGTCTGTTGATACGTTAAATTATATTAACCAGTTAATAAGTTTATTTATTTATCTATTTATATATTTATTTATCATATATTTATTTATTTATTTTTCATATATTTATTTATTTATCTATATATACATTTGTTTATTTATTTAGTTAAGTATTTGTGTGTGTGTTTTTTTTTAATTCATTAATATATTTTTAATGAATTTATTTATATATTCATTTATTGTTTATGTATGTATTCATTTATGTATTTATTTATTCATTTATTTATTTATTTCAGATGAAAGTGGGTAAAAATCGATTCAGGTGCAGTCCCTGTCAATCTCTGCTCCCATCCGGCACCTCAGGACTGCACGTGCCAAAATCCAAACGGCCTCTGTGGGGTACGAGCGGACGATCCCGACACCGACACCGATCCAAACATATCCACGCAACCACCGCCGCCACAACCACCACGACCGCTACAACCACTACCACTACATTTGCTACAGTACCTACCGCTGCAGTGCACAAACAATCTAAAGCCTCAACAACCGTCGCCCCATGGCCCACTCCCGCAAGACCCAGTAAGTATGCGCATATTGCATAAGAAACACGACGTTTCGATTCCTTACCTATATCACGTATAAATATGAAACGTATTGAATAAAAATGATTGAAAAAGCTTCAAGCTAGAACGAAATGCTTAACGCGCTACGTTTCGAGACAAAAATCATCTTCAGCCAAAAAAAAAAAAAAAAAAAAAAAAAAAAAAAAAAAACAACAACAAAAATAAAATGAAAACCAAACTTGTATAATCCAGATAGACGTTTTCAAGACTCTCTCTCTCTCTCTCTCTCTCTCTCTCTCTCTCTCTCTCTCTCTCTCCCTCTCTCTCTCTCTCTCACACACACACACACTCACTCTCTCTCTCCCACTCTCTCTCTCCCACTCTCTCTCTCCCCCTCTCTCTCTCTCTCTCTCTCTCTTCCACTCTCTCCCTCCCACTCTCTCTCTCCCTCTCTCTCTCCCTCTCTCTCTCCCACTCTCTCTCTCCCCTCTCTCTCTCCCTCTCTCTTTCTCTCCCACTATCTCTCTCTCTCTCTCTCTCTCTCTCTCTCTCGCTCATCCCTCTCCCCATACACATCACATTATACATACATACATACATAAATTACAACTTGTTTCAATCGACCAGAACCCAACACCGTCATCGACTACCCACCCCCTAAAGACGAACATGGCAACGTCATCGTATGGGAAGAATGGTCCCCTTGTTCTGTGACATGTGGGGCTGGATGGAGATCCAGGGCCAGAGTATGTGATGACTGCGACCACAACGACTATGAAAATGTCCAGTCCCATCCCTGCATGGTCAATTTCTACTGTCCAGGTGAACAGAATATTTTAGCATACCCCCCCCCCTCCCCTATTACTGTTCAACCTCACTGACCTGCTACTTTATTTAATCATTCCATGTCTTCTTGTTCGCCAATAACTAAACTGCTGTTTTCTACCCTAAAAAAAGTACTTTTTTCTTCTTTTTTTTTCAGCCGCATATTTTTCACTTCACAAATTCAATTTTTAAGATGGTCTCCGAATTGTCAGAAATTCTTCATCCTTGAGCCTTGTTCTGAGTATTTTAATATTGGGCGATATCTACTAAACGTGCGCTTTACAAAGGCTCCCCTTCCATCTGCAACGTTTAACATTCTAGGATCTACAGACGTGACGCATGTTAGGCGATATTACATTTTTTTTTTTTGAAAGTTCAAACAAAAAATCGCTGGGTTTTTTTTTTTAATTATACAATATATTCGTACATCATTTGTCTAAACAACTCCAGAAACAGAGAACAATGAACCGAATCATAAGAGCTTGGCGATGTTACTGTTGATATTAACAATTACCAAAGTCTTTAAGTAATGTGGAGAGGACGGGAAAAGGGAAAGACTAAGGAAGAAATAGGAGGGGATGAAATGGGTAATGAGGTAAAGCGGAGGAGAAATAGAAGGAGAAGAAGAAATAGAAGGTGGTGGAGGAGGAGAATGAGAAGTTTCTTACTTATCCGAACCTGCGACCAGCTGAGCTCTAGCCGTTCAGTCGTGTGCCATGCGGTAGAAGTTAGACATCTTTTGTAGTTGTTCCAAGTACTGTTACTGATGCTTGGATTTGGTGGGAGGAATGTACATCTCAGGTCTTCAAGAGATTGGCATTCAAGCAAGTGGTGTGTTACTGTTTCATTGTGGTGTGGACATAAGGGGTAGGAAGGGGATGTGTCTTTTGTAATTTTGCTTGAATGAGAAGTGAAGAGGGAGGGTGTCTAAATAAGTCTTAGACGTGACCAGACCTGCCTACTTCAACATTTAAAATTTCGTAGCTTTTAGGATATAAAAATGTTATTGCTATAGTTAACTTTACTGATCAACAATTTGCCCTCACAATGATTAGATATCACTTCTAAATCGTTAAAAATTTAAACTCTGGCACCAACTTCCTTTGTCAATAAGTTTTAATGACTTATAAATGCTCAAAAAGTTCTGAAATTTGAGCCAAAATGTCATAATTCTACGATTATTTTTAATTCCAGGCATGTCTGCGTGACGCTATCACGACGCTATGTTGTACCTCATTGACATTTTATTGTCCATTCCAGTTGACGGGAACTGGGGGCCGTGGTTTCCCTGGGATTCGTGCTCTACGACCTGTGGGGTGGGGACACGCAAGAGGGAGAGGAAATGCAACTACCCACCCCCTGCCTATGGTGGAAAGTATTGTGAGAACGACGCTGTAGCTAACAAGGAGTGTAACAACAAACCATGCCCTGGTAAGGACTGGGAGGGAAAAAATGGAAGGCCGTCATTAGATACCATTGCCTAGGCATTCCACGAAGGAATATAGATAATCCATCAAACAAGATGTCAGATATCAACAGGAATCACCCATGTTGTACAAAGTGAGCAAACTGGGGGTTAATAATCTTGCCCAATGGAAAAAACGAAAGTACCTAAAGCGGGGCTCGAACCTGGGACCTTTCGGGTCACAGTAAAAGGCCTTAACTCCTCGGCCACTTTATCCCAAAGAAATTAATAGAGAATTATGATATTTGCACGTAAGACGTAAGTATCAATTTGACGGTTAATTATAGAAGGGTTATTTTTTGTGCAAACCATGCCTTGGCTGATTTATTTTGTTGACAAATGACGTTGTGATTACCAAAGAGTGTAACAACAAGCCATGATCTGGTAGGTACAGGGAAAATGAATTGATTAAAAGATTTACATTTAAAATTCTGTTTCAACTTAACAACGCCACTACCACATTATCTCATTCGTCTGTAGTGTTTCATTCATCCTGTTTTGTTGATAAAGGGTTATGAGTAATTCTCACTAAACTGTATTAACCAGACTATAAACGTTCAAGGTTACACATAGTTTTGTGTGGTGGTCCGTTATACTTCCGGATGGCAATGTTGTGAGCTTCTAGGCCAAGCGCATACCATCTATAGGCGTCGCGGTAGCCAAGTAGGAGAGAACTCCCTGGCCCTCATGAGTAAAAAAGGACTCGACATAAATCATCTACTTCCGATGTCAGTCATAAAATGGAGAAAAACAAAATGCAGAAAATTGAGTTCAAAATCAAAACAATCAGACATATAGATAGTTCGAAGATGACGTCACTCATGTCTTTGTTACTGTTTTTTGCCATCCGCGTTTATGAGTAATGCTCACTGAACTGTATAGATAGTTCGAAGATGACGTCACTCAGGTCTTTGTTATTGTTTTTTGCCATCCGCGTTTATGAGTAATGCTCACTGAACTGTATTAACCGGACTATAAACGTTCATGGATACACACAGTTTTGTGTGTTGGTCCGTTATACTTCCGGATGGCAATGTTATGAGCTTCTTAGCCAAGCGCATACTATCTATTAACCTGACTATAAACGTTCTTAGATACACACCGATTTGTATGTTGGTCCGTTATACTTCCGGATGGCAATGTTATGAGCTTCTTCGCCAAGCGCATACTATCTATATGATAAGATAAATAAAAACACATGAAAACAAAAAATTAGAAGCATCAAAAAAAAAAAAAAAAACACACACAAAAAACAACAACAAAAAACAAAACAAAAAAAAATACTAACAAGACTCGTCATAAATAAAAATGAAG
>NC_088365.1:28383390-28398390 GCF_034508935.2 Berghia stephanieae
AAATATAAATGAATAATAAGCAAATATATAGATATTTCAATAAATGAACAAATTAATTTTTAAAATGAATAATTAAATAATGTTTTAAAATAAATAGATATAGCGCATCTCTGGAAATTGGCAATACTCAATGCGCTTCGCAGAGCTTGATTGATTTCCTCCGACAGGCCATATAGAACCGAAATGTCCATTTAATACGATACAAGTCGCCAGTTGGGCGTTCTTTTTAAATCAGCAATATCTGTCTCTATGAGCACCTGACCATTAACAACGTTTTATCTGTTGGAAAAAATGTACTATCGCCCAACAGACGTCATGTTGATATCATCTTGTACATTAAATGTTGCTATTGGGTAGGGACCCCAGGCATCAGATCTGTAAAGCCCTTTGATGAAAATTTTAGCTGCTTGAAGCTGGAAGGAAAAAATAACGATACGTATTGAATTGTAAGGTGAATTCACATTAACAACGGCGCCACTGTCACATTATCTCATTCGTCTGTAGTGTTTCAATCATCCTGTATGTTTCGTTGATAAAGGGGAAACCCGAAACGTCCACATTATCTGTCTTTGTCTAATAAATTGAAGCTTACAATTCAATACGTATCGTTAAAGCACTTTGAGCACGTTAAATGGATATAGTCCTTCAGAGCCATTTGGCCCATGGAGCCGGAGTTTATCCCGATTTCTATAGCGTGAAACGGACAATAGTAATTGCTTGCTATTCTTTGGATAGGACGCTAGTCTATCGCAAAGCATCCCTACTTTCCGCCAAATCTAACAGACGCAGCTACCCATTCACTGCTGGATGGACAAGGGGGGGGGGGGGGTGATGAATATAGCGTTATAAAAATACTCGTTTATTATATATATAATTATATATTATATATTACATATTATATTATATATATAATATATAAAATATATATATATATATATATATATATATATATATATATATATATATATATATATATATATATATATATATTCGGTCCATCTATTTCCAATGTAACAGTGGATGGTGGCTGGTCTCTTTGGAGTACTTGGACGCTCTGCTCTTCCTCCTGTGGGCAGGGGTTGAAGGAACGAACCCGAGACTGTAACAGTCCCAGACCAAATTACGGAGGGAAGGCTTGTGAAGGAGGGAACACAGACAAGGCCGAATGCTATGGAGGAAGACCATGTCCAGGTAACAGGCTGGAATAGGACTCAGTAGTCTGATGTCACGTCCGCCCAGCAACCAGCAGCTTGGTTCTAAACAAAGATCATCGGTACTTTTATTCTTCATCCTGGCAGAACTTTTAGCCAACGCAATTGGATTCAATAGTCTGATGTCACGTCGCCCAGCAACGGCGAGCAGCGTTGTTCTAAACAAAGATAATCTGTACTTTTTATTCTTCATGCTGGCTAGAACTTTTTGACATGTCATGTGATCAGAATGTATAAAAGTCAAAATATGATCAGATTTATGTTTTTCTCCTCTGGATACACTTTTATGCTGCTCGTCGGAGAAGTATTTCATAAGGGCGTCCGCCATTTTTCCGATAGTTTAGAAGAACCTGTTGAAGTCTATTGAGTTCATATATACTTTTTACGATATTAATAATCTATCCTTTGCGTGGTAATGATGGCGGCTATGTGGTCTTGTGGTATGACACTCGCTTTAGGATCGAAAGGTCCTGGGTTCGAGCTTCGTTCGGCGTATAGTTGAGTCCTTGGAAAAGGCTCTCTACTCACTTTCTCTCATGGTAATCAGGTGTAAAATGAGTACCTGGCCGTCAATAGCGTTGTCTCTGTTGGAAAATAAACTGTAATATCGCCTTATAGGCGTCATGTCTCGTTCTTTATGTTACGTGCTGCTTTTGGTCATGGACCCTTTGTAAAGCGCTTTGTGCACTTTAGTGGATATTGCGCTATATAAAAATTAGCTCAAGTTTAATAGGGAACAAAAGTGTGATATTGAAAAACTGGTTCCAGTCTCAATGGAAGTGTAAAAGCACTCTTTCGGATGACTGAATACATACCTTGTGTAAATGATCCCCTGGTTTCAGAGTGATGGCATCTTATTTTCTAGTCTAAATATATGTCGTCAATCAAGATCATTTATCCCCACTCTTTTACATCCCGTAATCCTTAGAAGACTGTACTACATTCTACTGCTAAAATAGAGATGCCACTTCGTGATTCAACATGGAACCTATGCATTATCAGTCCTCGGAAAGGCTGGTTACAAACGTACTTTCAAGGATTTTGGAACCGGAAAAGTAAATGGTGTGACGTCATAAGTTTTCTACCCTACTGACCTAAGTGATAAAATGTTTCATTTTGAAATGCACATTTCACAAATATTTTTCTCCTTTTTAAAATTTTTTTCTCTGGTTTAAAAAATAAAAAAAGAAAATTTCAAAGAAGGATATTCTCCTTGGAGAGATAAGAATTAATTGTGTGGCCATCTTAAGGCCACAGTTATATTATCGTTTCCGTCGTGAAAATGACGTTTCGATTCGAGAATTAACTCTCTGGTGATTGAAGAGTTGCTGGTTTGGATTTTGGATTATCAAGGAGCTGACCAGTTGATTGATATCAAGGATGCTTTTATTCCTATCGGTCACTCCTGACGGTGATATTGTCATATCACACATTAGTTGTTTTTGGCTTTGGGTTTTGTTGTTGTTGTTGTTGTTGTTGGTTTGTTTGCTTTTTTAATCTCTAGCACTAGCTTAACTCCTTTGATTTTTATTTAGTGACCCCCCCCCCCCCCCCCCCCCCCCCATTACCAATTTTTTAATGAATATTATCAAAGTGGAAGAAATTTATCGCAATGTAAAAAAAAAAAAATAAATAAATCCCTTTATTCATATGGGAAATTTATCTCTAGGGTCTATTCCAAGGGAAGACTGGAATAACCCAGGCGTCAGCTGCAGTGCAGCGCCGTAAATTGAGCTAGGGCGAGGTGACTTGCTCAAGGCTACACAGCGCAGGTTACGAAGCAGAGACCTTACCGCCGCGCCACGCTGCCCCTTGTAAGTTTATTAACCATGTTTTGTTTTTGTTTTGGTTGTTTTTTTAATCTTTTATTGTTGTACGCTGGCAATTTTAGAATATGTATATTATTATGATACAACTATGATCCCCTCTTCCCTGTCTTTCTTTCTTTAGTTGACGGTGGATGGACAGAGTGGACGAACTACGGATATTGCCGTGCTCCTAGATGTGGGCGTGGCTACCAAAGTAGGTCACGAAGTTGCTCTAAGCCACGCCCAGCCTACGGCGGAAAAGCGTGTAATGGACAACGCTACGAGAGAGTCGCGTGTCTCAACAACAAAGATTGCCCAAGTAAGTGATGATGGTATTCGATAAACTGACGAATTCAAATGGCAATGGTCGGCGGATCAAACCTCTGAAGTTCCGATTTTCAATCAGAGGATTGATCCGCCCAAAATTAAATAAAACATGGTGCGCAAAGCTCGTATGTAGACTTCAGAGTTTAGATCCGCCGATCGTGAAAATTGGGACTTTAGAGGTTTGATCCGCCGACCATCGATATGCAATAATTTATCACGTATTCAATGCTGAGAGAATCGCTACTAAAACAAATCACAATATTTTTTTTAATTAAAAAAACAAACAAAAAAAAAACCGAACTAGAGCTTTTATATATCGCAATATCCACTAAATGTGCAACAGCAACGCGTAATATGTAGAACGAAACATGACGCCTGTTAGACAATATTACAATTTTCCCGACAGAGATAACGCTGTTGACGGCCAGGTACTCATTTTACACACGAGTACGGTGAGAGAATGTGAGTAAAGAGCCTTTTCCAAGGACTTAACTATGCGCCTAGCGAGGCTCGAACCCAAGACCTTCCGATCCGAAAGCGAGTGTCATACCACAAGACCACATAGCAGCACATATTTCGGAATTTGTCTAGAATCCTACTCAGTCAAAATGAGGGGCTATGAGCGTAAGAGGAGATGATTCTAATATTGACTTGAAATTCATCCCTTTGACGAATTGGCCGAGTGATTAAGGCATTGGACTGTGTTCTGAAAGGTCCCGGTTCCAGCCCTGCTTCAGTACTTTCGTTACTTTCCCCCCTTGTGCAAGGTTATTAACCTCCAATTTACTCACTTTGACAACATGGGTGATTCCTGTTGAAATCAGACATCCTGTTTGATGGATTATTTATATTCCTTCGTGGAATGCCAAGGCGACGATATCTTATGATGCCGTGGCGGAAGGGCATAATTAAAAAAAAAAAGATTCATCATCCTACCTGCGTGGACTTTTAGCAAGTCTGATAACCGAGCCCATATAATGGATCTCTACAGTACTCGCCGGATTCCAGCACGCTCTACAGTACGGCACGCTGGAGCTGGGAGACAGAATATTATCTATATATAATCAGTCATTACAACATGTGATCATCAGGTTTCGGCACGCATGGATTCTAGCAAACTTGGATTCTAGCACGCTTGGATTCTAGCACGCTTTGATTCTAGCACACTTGGATTCTAGCACGCTTGGATTCTAGCACGCTTTGATTCTTGCACAATTGGATTCTAGCACACTTGGATTCTTGCACGCTTGGATTCTAGCACGCTTGGATTCTTGCACAATTGGATTCTAGCACGCTTGGATTCTAGCACGCTTGGATTCTTGCACAATTGGATTCTAGAAAACTTGGATTCTTGCACAATTGGATTCTAGCACGCTTCGATTTTAGCACACTTGGATTCAAGCACACTTGGATTCTTGCACAATTGGAATCTAGCAAACTTGGATTCTAGCACACTTGGATTCTAGCACACTTGGATTCTAGCACACTTGGATTTTTGCACAATTGGAATCTAGCAAACTTGGATTCTAGCACGCTTGGGTCTTGCACAATTGGATTCTAGAAAACTTGGATTTTTGCACAATTGGAATCTAGCAAACTTGGATTCGAGCACACTTGGGTCTTGCACAATTGGATTCTAGCACGCTTGGATTCTTGCACAATTGGATTCTAGCACGCTTGGATTCTAGCACAATTGGATTCTTGCACACTTGGATTCTATAGATAGAACGAAGATGACGTCACTCAGGCCTTTGTATTTGCTTTTATGCCATCCGCGTTTATGAGTAATTCTCACTAAACTCTATTAACCAGACTATAAACGTTCGTAGTTACACATACTTTTGTGAGTTGGTCAGTTATATTTATGGATGGCAATGCTGTGAGCTTCTTAGTCAAGCGCATACTATATATTAATGCTCAATGTGCTGCACATTGGTTGAAAAAAATGTATTTCTTGTGCCACAACCCACCCCCACCCCCCGCACCCACCCACCCACACACATGCAGACCGTAGCTGTAGTCAACGATGGCTACGCACAGACCCACAATTGAATATTCACACATAGGGTTATAACCATAAAGTGTGTCTCAGTGTGTTGGGTCAGTGTGAGTTGCTAGGCTCTGCTTTTACAACGGGCCCAATGTTATTTTTGTTTTGATTTGTTTTCCATTCAACTTGAACAGGAAGTGGATCCTGGTGTCCGTGGGGCCCGTGGAATGAATGTTCATCGTCGTGTAAGGAGAACGGTCCTGTCCAGGGGAGGCAGAGAGATTGTGCATGTCCTGCCCCAATCAATGGAGGAAAGGATTGTCAAGGTGGGTGAGGGATCGTGGTGATGATATTGGTCGGGGGGTGGTGGGGGGCGGGGGTGGTGAGTGGTGATGATGATGATGATGATGATGATGATGATGATGATGATGATGATGATGATGATGATGATGATGATGATTGCTATTGCATCAATGCTGATAACGAAATGTGACTGCAACTTAAAAGTCGAACAATTAGCATTAATACGATAAAAAAGACCAAAAAATAAACAAAAACAAACAAACAAAAACCAAAAAAGAAAAATTTAAAGAAGAAAGAAACTAATTAAAAAAAACAAACAAAAAAAACAAGTTGCATTTCGAGCCCCTGGCCTTCTGATTCGGAGTAATAATAAAAAAAAAAAATAATAAAATAATAATAATAATAATAATAATAATAATAATAATAATAATAATAATAATAATAATAATAATAATAATAATAATAATAATAATAATAATAATAATAATAATAATAATAATAATACACATTTATACAGCGCTCATTCTCGTATAAAACACAAGCTCTGGACACTTTACAATATAAATTATCAATTTTAAGTGAAAAAAAAATTAAATAATAATAATAATGATAATAATAATAATAATAATTCATAGCCAAATCAAGGATTCATTGTAAAGACTTACACTCCCTTAGAACACGTGGTAGTTCATTCCAAATCTTGTGGCCGAAACAAGCAAACGATCTATCACCAAATTCTTGATCTTTTTTCCGAAATTTTCGTTTGGTCATTACATGATCTTAAAGTGTAATTTTCAAATTTACACATGACCACCTGAGTATCATTTTTTCCCCGCTGAAATCGAACTTATGGTACATACTAATACTAATACTATACATGAATTACTGACAAACAAGTAAAGTTTATTGTCGTCTTTCCTCAGGTCAGTCATTCGAGCTAAAAGAGTGTGAGAGTGTAGCATACTGCAGGACCACTAAATCAGGTTAGTACCATCTCAACTCATCAGAATCTTTAATCGAAGTACTTATTCGCAGTAGTACTCATGCCGGAATCACTATTCGCAGTAGTAGAAGCGCTCTCTCGTCTCTGAAAATTATTTCTGTCCCCTCACTGAACAAAACACTGTATTTTCTGTTCAAAATGGCGTGTTGTCGAATGGCTTGAAGTTGAATGAGTGTTGTTAGTTTGAGAAGGAAAGAAGAGGAGGGATGATTGAAACATCTTTAATACGCTTCAACAGTCGTGACGTCACTTCCCCCTTAATGACGCAGGGTAACTTAGTAACTGGTTCTAAACTATCGGAACAATGGCGGACGCCCTTATGTAATACTCCGAGCATAAAAGTGTATCAAGAAGAGAAAAGCATTATAAATCTGATCCTGTTTTGACTTTTATACATTCTGATCACAGGACATGTTAAAAAGTTCTAGCCAGCATGAAGAATAAAAAGTACCGATTTTCTTTGTTTAGAACCAAGCTGCTGGTTGCTGGGCGACGTGACATCAGACTATTGAAACCTATTGTTATTGACTTCTTAGCTCTAACAGGAGGATTAGATTAGTCTTAACTTGAAATCAGATCTTCCTCCAAATATCGACCGATTAAGATGACCCTCATCTGGCCAAAAACTCTCCAATCTGGAAGTCTTAGTTTTGATAGTTTTTGACAAGATGAGGGTCAAGGGTCATTGTAAATCGAACGATATTTGAAGGACTAGTTTTCTTGGAAACATTTTCACAATACATTTGCTTTTTCCAGAGTACATCAATAAGATCAGAGGTATAAGTGCACCATGGGGTCTTCTGGTATGACACTCGGAAGTTCCTGGGTTCGAGCCTCGCTCGGCTCATAGTTGAGTCATTGAAAAGGCTCTTTACTCACATTCTCTCATCGTACTCAGGTGTAAAATGAGTACCTGGCCGTTAACAGCGTTGTCTCTGTCGGAAAATAATTGTAATATCGCCTAACAGGCGTCACATCTTGTTCTACATGTTACTGTTGGTCAGGGATCCCCTGTAAAGTGCTTTGAGCACGTTTAGTGATTTTGCGCTATATATAAGCTCTTTTTTTTTTACAAGGCTAATGGAGCCGGAGCTTGTCCCGGTTTCTATGGCGTTAAACTGATTGTTTGAATAATTAATTATTATATCTTCCCCCCACCCCCCGGGGACACACCTTTCAACTCCACAGCTCCTCCTACACCATCTACTTCTACAACTCAACAGACGTCCGCTGCTAAAATCAAGGTAGGTAACTGAGAATTATCACTATTGTTAACATTCATTGTCAGTGAGGTCCCTTCATTAGACGAGAAGTAAACCGGCCCTTATAGAGAGAACGCCAACATAGCATTGCGCATGCTCTCTCTTATCAATTGCGGAAATCTAACGTTTGGTTAATGGGATATCACATACTTTTATAAAATAAAAATATAACCAATAAACTTATTTTGATGAAAAGTTCACAGTGATGCACCAGTTAAATCGTTTCTCAGCGATCTTTTAATCCGAGTTACCTAACGTGAAGTCAGTGATTTCACGGCGGGTAATCTTAATCTTGGGTGCATTCCTTATTATTTTTCATTCTTTGCAACACATCGCTGTGAACTCTTCATCAAAATAAGTTTATTGGTTATATTTTTATTTTATAAAAGTATGAACATAATAACATTTTGAAAACTGATTTCTCAAATATAAATAGTGATATCTCATTAACAACTTTCGCAGTTGATAAACCATCCAATGCTAGCTCTCCAAGGATGACATTAATGTCATACAGTAGAATCCGCATAAAGTCAATTTCTGCTTAAAGTCAACACTCTTTAACTGAATTTCTGCTTAAAGGCAACACTCTTTAACTCAATTTCTGCTTAAAGTCAACACTCTTTAACTCAATTTCTGCTTTAAGTCAAGACTCTTTAACCCAATTTCTGCTTAAAGTCAAAACACTGCTTAAAGTCAACACTTTAACTCAATTTCTGCTTAAAGTCAACATTCTTGTGGGCCCCAGTTTTTATTCTTTATCTAATCTAATTGAGTTCCGTTGATAATGGATAGATAACTAATCTGTTAGCTTCGGCGACGTTGGTTTTATCGGGAGTCCACCTTTATATAAATTTGATGCGTTGCTTATTGGGGAGATAAGCGTGAGGATGAGATGAGAATTGAAACAGAAGACGAGGTGATTAAGGATGAGAAACGAAAAAAGATATTCATCAAATGTGTTCAAAGTGGGTCCCAAGCCAACAGTAACAAGTAACCGTGTAAGCCGAGACATGGCGCATATAAAGCGTTATTTGTTTATTTATTTATTATTTTCTTTTTTACAGTGACGGGTCACACGTGCTACGAGGCACCAGTTTTGTTTTTGTTTTTCATATATTTTTAAGGATTTTACGGCGCTTGCATTACATTTAGGTCATTTCAGCGCCAGTAAGAATTAAGAACATGGACTAATAAAAAATTCTAGATTTACACGAGAAAAAGTAAGACCAAGAAGAATTGGGACACCTGTCACGGGTACATTTTACACCTTTGTAAGGTGGGAATAATGGAAGTAGAGAGTCTTTTCCAAAGACTGCCTACAGCTAGATTCTAACCCAGGACTAAAATGCCATCATGAACCGATGCCGTATCATAAGACCGCAGAGCTGTACGTAAAAATCTATCCACGTTTTAAACAAACTTTGTTTATTTATGTATTTATTCATTTTTTTTGGTACATTTGTAGGTAAGAGATAGAGAGGAAAGCGTAGCAAAGAAGAGGAAAGAAGAAGACAATATTAGCCACACCACCGCTACCACCAGCACCACCACCAGCACCACATCATCATCCTCCACAACAACCACCACCAAAAGATCAAAGAATGGATTACAGACCACAATACAAAGTCGAAGAGAGGATGAGGAAACGACCACATGATGATGGCCATTGGATTTTATATCATGTGTGATAAAGCAAATCAAGTACTTGATATGTAGCCCAAACCTTGGAACCAAAACAAAACCCAACAATTCTGCGGTACTCTGAAAAAAAAAAAAACAACAACAACAACAACAACAAAAAAGAACACGTTTTAAAGATTTTGGCCAGAAAACTTGTCCTACAAATATCGATTGACTGAAGTGGCCCTTACTTTGTCAAAAACTTAGTAAGTCCCATGTTTGAGAGTTTTTGACAAGCCATTTTCCCGAAAGTCTCGGCTTTGAGAATATTTGACAAGGTGAAGGTCATTTTAATCCACCCAAATTTGAAGTACAACTTTTTTGTACCAAAATTTTTTTAATGTATATATATAGAAATATGTATAGTTTTTTTTAGAGTACTACATATGTAATTGTGATATCAATACATCTACAGTAAAGAGTACTTATTATAACGAACACGCTTGAAAACCAATTGATGGGGGTAAAGTACGAGTGAATGTCTGTATCCCATTTGTCCACCTTTATTTCAATGAACTAAAGCATTACTTATATATAAAGAACTACTGATAAAAATAGCCGCTTACTTATATTTTCTGCCTGGTGATGTTCTTTATATCCGTTCTTTATTGTATTTCTGCCTTTATAATTTTCTATTTTAAGAATCATTTCTTTTTTCCCTTTGGAAAAATAATACTCGTCACTATCACTAAGTATAACTGGTAAATCAACGATTTACCCTGGGCAAAACTCAATGGAACTTCCAACTCCAGACTGATATCACGTTATCCTGTTCCAAACTCCGTTTTCTTTTTAATATCTGAACAAGTGTGTCTGAAAGGTGCCAGACAAAGCCGCAAAGAAAAATAGAAGTAAAAAAAAAAAACAATCCCAAAAAAATCAGTCTACCTCGTTGCACGTCTGACCAGTAATCAGGTCTGAGGTTCGATCCCCAGTCGAGGTAGACTGATTTTTTGGGGATGGTTTTTTTCTTCTATTTTTTTCTCTTACTTCGTCTGTCACCTTACATACACACTTGTTCAGATTTTTGTTTTTTTAAAGATGTGTTCTGTTGGGGGTTTTTTTTTAATGTAATCTTTTTAACATACTTGGGCAATCTTTGATCTGGAGAATAAAAAAAAGTTACGAAAATTCGTAGTTTTTAGGAGATAAAAATAGAAGCCACTATAGTTTACTTTATAGATAAACAATTTACAATCACACGGGTCAAATAATCATTCTAAATCATTAAGATGATATTGTCTGACATCGACGTTCATTTTCAAAAAGATTTAATGACTTACAGATGGATGCTCAGGAAAGTTTTGAAGCCAAAATTTCGTAATTCTACGGATTTTTCGTAGTAGTGGACAGGTGTGTAGTACAGAAATCAGAGAAAGACAATTTTCATTATTAAAAGGTAAAGTTTATCTTACCATCGAGGCACAAGATAAACATATTGATACGACGAAAAAAAAAAGAAAAGAAAAGAAAACAGACTGTCTCCTTGCCAATTCTTCCTCTGTTAGAAATAAAAGAAATCTCGATTTTATGTATGAAAATGAAAACGTAGCTGACCCCAAGAACTGCTGACGTGGTGTACGGGATTTATCATATTACGTATTATTATGTATGTAACATTACCATATCATATTTATGTGTATTCATTTTTGCACAATTCATCTCCACCTCATAATATGCCATTATTTTATATTTGTTATGATATTCCAGAGCGGATTAAAGTTTATTTAATATACCATATAAACATTAATCAGCTTAATAATAATGTGACCCACCTCTTCAGTCTGACTGGTATGTTTTATGAGGAATCAAGACCTGCCCAAAGTCTGCATCGGCTAGCAGCAGGATCTTGGGTCTTGTACAACACCCAACGTTGCCAATTCTGTAGGTTAGAGCTAAAGTGAAAGAAGAAAGCATGGCAAAGAAGAGGAAAGAAGAAGACAATATTAGCCACACCACCGCTACCACCTCATCATCCTCCACAATGTTTGTTTTTTTTTTATTTTAAGGGTTTTACGGCGCTTGCAACACATTAAGTAAGGTCATATCAGCGACAGTAAACAGGAAGAAAATGTGATAGTAAAAATTCTAGAATTACAATAAAGCATCCAAGAAAAGAGAAGACAAAGGGGAATTGGTTCAAATAAGAAACCGGTGTAGATTCCAAACATCCTCCACAACAACCACCAAAAGATCAAAGAATGGATTACAAATCACAATACAAAGTCGAAGAGATGATGAGGGAACGACCACATAATGACGGCCATTTTATTTTATATGATGTGTGATAAAGGAAATCAATTTACTCAACTTTTTCACAAGCACGTGACCGATGCCTTTCTGCTGAGTCCTGAACTCCAGTAGAGAGATACACATTTTGTACTTACTTTTTTTCCGTCTAGCAGGTGATTGGAAAATATACTGAGGGTTTATAACAAACTAAATTCCGTAAATATACGGAAAATTGGCAACCTTGAACACCTCTACAGACGAAGGTGTATAGGCGGTGATAAAGATCTGAACTAGTGTGTGTGTGTATGAAAGGTGACAGACAAAGTAAGAAAGACAAATAAATACAAGAAAAAAAACATGCCAAAAATTCAGTCGACCTCGACTGGGGATCGAACCTCAGACCTTATGTATAGGCGGGGTTGAAGAAGGTGACGGCTTTCCTCAACCAACTAGACATTTAAACATGAAGACATTACGGCAGAGAAATTGTGACGTTATACCTTCTAGTCTTCCGGTCCCAAAATCATTGGATGTAAGGAACCAGTCCTTAGGAGGATTAACAATGAATATATTACACTTGAATCATAAGGTGGCATAACTATTTTAGTAGCAGAATGTAAGACAGATTCTAAAGATTAATGGACGTAAAAGAATGATGATGGATGATCTTTATTGACGACCAGGATATATTTTGAGTAGAAAATAGGATGAAGCCCTCAGTCTGACACCAGAAGGTCATACCCAAGATTATGTATTCAGTCCTCCGGAAGAGCGGATTTACACTTCTAATCAGATTGGAACCAATGTTGACATCACAGCTTTGTTCCCTCCTAACTGATGAGATCCACATTCTCCTAATTGACATGACACCAGACTGAGAGAATGGGTCACATTTATAAGGACTATATTATAGTCCTTATATCATGTATGACTATATAGTCGTTATATCATGTATGACTATATAGTCGTTATACCATGGCCTATGTATCTACATAGATTAATTTTTTTTGAAATATTCAGAATTGGATTCAATAGTCTGATGTCACGTCGCCCAGCAACGGCGGCCGTCGTGGTTTTAAACAAAGAAAATCGGTACTTTTTTATTCTTCATGCTGGCTAGAACTTTTCACATGTCGTGTGATCAGAATGTGTAAAAGTCAAAACATGATCTGATTTTTAATGGGTTTTTTTCCCCTCTGGATACGCATTTATGCTCGTCGGAGAAATACTTCATAAGCGTGTCCGCCATTGTTCCGATAGTTTAGAGCCAGTTACTAAGTTACCATGCGTCATTACAAGGGAAGTGACGTTACGACTGTTGAAGCGTATTGCTGCTGAGGCATAATCGGAGAAAAAAATATGTTAAGAATTTTGGCCAGAAAACCCCTCCTTCAATATTGATCGATTAAAATGACCCTCGTCTTGTCGACAACTCTCAAATTTAGGACTTCCTTGATTTCTCGGAAGTCCCAGGTTCGAGAGTTTTTGACAAATCGATGGATATTTGATGGAAGAGTTTTCTGGCCAAATTAAAATTTATTTTTTTTCTTTTCAGGGTACGAGTGTTTTTGTGTGTACAAAGTTTTACGATTATGTATTTATTTATTATAACAACAATTATAACTATATTTACTCATTCTCATGGTTTATGTTCGAGAGAATGACGGACCACAGCCATTAGCATAATTTTTAGTAACCAATCGAAAACACGGATTAACGTGCCTTTCTGGTCACGTGACATTAGAGTTTCCTCCATTTTAAAATATTTTTTTTACATTACATATTGTTCTAACAGTACAGTGCGCTTATCCTGTCGTTAAAGGTCGCCATTTTTCAAATCTATACAATAAAATCGGCGGATCAAACCTCTATTTAAGTCCCGATTTTATTTTTACGATCGGCGAATCAAAACTCTGTGGTCCCGATTTTCACGATCGGCGGATCAAACCTCTGAAGTCCACATACGAACTTGGCGCACCATGTTTTATTTAATTTTGGGCGGACCAGACCGCTGATCTCATCGATAACGATAAGAGAAATTTTATGATGCTATTATTATTGTGACCCATCGTCTCAAATCGGTTTAAAGTAAGTCTGAATGAACCAGGCGTCTATAAAAATGGGAAATCTCAGTCTTTTGCACTTAACCAAACTGTCTTATTCTCCTCGATAAAATGTGTAGATTTAACGTGATCCAATGTCCTCTGTTATATTAGACTTAATATCCAGTTTGGAATGGTGTGTATAGAACCGTGCCAAAGCAGAAGGAAAAATACTAGAAATTTTCTACTTTATATTTCCTTTCTTTCTGCTTTGGCATTATTTTTTTTTCTTTTCTTTTCTTTTTGTTGGTTTTTTTCGGAAAGGGGGGGGGGGGGGGGGGGGGGGGGGGGGGGGGGGGGTTGTTGATTAAAAAAAAATATTTCAAATTATTTTTTCCCCGCCAGTCAAAGCATAATGAGTAGTGATTTGGCTAGAGAGCGGATTTTCTTTGTCAAGTTATGTGATGTAAATTTCTCTTCTTGTCATGGTTCTAACTGCTTTATAATTAATTACAACGGCGCCTGCATCCTAATTTGTTACTTTCACTTTGATATTTTGGACCATAATAAATGAGCATCTCAATCACTCCCAATTAAAACCGCTTTGAGGCGATGGGTGCCAAATCCTATCCCTATCAGTTCTAGTAATAGTATTCCACATTACATCCAGTCTGTTTGGATACATCTCTTGTTTTACGTTGTGGGCGTTATAATATGAGTTACAGGAGTTCCTTATAATTGTCATGGTTTTCATTTATTATTATCATGATCATTATTATTATTATTATTATTATTATTATTATTATTATTATTATTATTAATTATTAATATTATTGTTACTTTCACTTTAATCAACGTCGTTCATAATAATTTCAATTTCTGATGTTTACAAAATGTCCACGTTCATTGTTATAACATTCTTTAAACGTACAGGTCTTTCCACGTTATATTATTATTATTGTATATTTTTGGTTTGTTTTTACAACAGTAGTGATTTGATAGAGGGCTGATTTTTCTACATTTCTGTCATGTCAAACAAGATGATTACCGTTCACCATTCTCATTTTAACACCAAATCCAGTATTTTAAATGTTTCATACCTTTCTATATTTGAATAAACTACACATTTAAAAATAAAACAA
>NC_088365.1:28403390-28493390 GCF_034508935.2 Berghia stephanieae
AACCAAAACAAAGAAAACTTGCCGAATCTACCTCTGTGCCTAGCCAACCCAAACTCTCGAGCAGGTATTTGAATGGGATACTTACCAATAGGAGAACACGACAATTGTTCCTTATAAGAAATCAATCACCATTCTGGAATAAAAATCATATCCCAGAAGAAAAAAACAAACCAAAAAAACCCCACGAAATTAACACACACACACACACACCTCAAACACACACACACACACACACTTAACTGATTATTTGACTCACAAACAGAGGAGGTGGGGTTTGTGAAACATTTAAGACGATACGGATATATCATGTAATTACGTGGATTCGAATCCAGCTCAGTAAAAGCAAAAACGGAATATTGCCCAGCTTTAGTGTGAAGGACGAATAGTGCAAGCAACACTGTTTGTCCGTACGTACGGCAACCACGGTTGATGCTATTCGACCTTAAGGACGAATAGGGCTACCCGGAAAAAAATATCATCTCCCAAAACAATAACTACGTATTTGACCGTTTCCCTCCCAGCCAGGACTCCGACCAGGGCCAGGACAAAACCAAGTAATCTCATTCCAAGACAAAGACAGAAAGCATGTTGGAAAACAGATATTGGGGGATAGAAGACACAGTATGTACCTCCCTGCCCGCTATGGGAGGTCAGGATCCCCACCCAGGTAGTGATGATGATGTGGTGGTGGTTGAAGTAGTAGTTGTAGTGATGACGATGTGGTGGTGGTATAGTGGTTGTAGTAGTTGTGGTCGTGATGATAATGATGTAGTGGTGGTTGTTGTAGTAGTAGTAGTTGTAGTGATTATGATGTGGTTGTAGTAGTAGTGGTAGTGATGATGATGTGGTGGTTGCAAGTGACCTCCTTGACCAAAATGGGAAGTAAATTATGAAAAAAAAAACACTCCACCCATTCACCCACCAAAATGTTATTAAACGTCAATAAAGCCACATGTATATGATAAAACATGTTGTTTAATTTGAAATAAACAGAACCATGTCATAACAGTTTCAATCCCTTCATCATTATCTTACAACCAAGGACAATATTTGATGTAGAAATGTACTGTACACATATTTTTACAAATTACCTGAAAACAAAATTGTGTTATTAAAAAAAAAAAAAGGTCAATCAAATGAAAGGCTAAAAATAGATCACACGTGATGGTTGTAGTAGCAGTGGTGGTGGTAGTGATGAAGATGAAGTGGTGATGGTGCTTGTAGTAGTAGTGGTAGTGATGATGTGGTGGTGGTGGTGGTTGTTGTAGTAGTAGTAGTGATAGTGATGATGTGGTGGTGGTGGTTGTAGTAGTGGTTGGTGTATGTTGTGTGGTGGTTGTAGTAGTAGTGGTAGTTGCAGTGATGATGATGTGGTGGTGGTGGTTGTAGTAGTGTGGTAGTGATGATGTGGTGGTGGTGGTTGTAGTAGTAGCAGTAATGATGATGTTGTTGTGGTGTTTTAGTAGTAGTGGTAGTATGATGTGAGGTGGTGGTTGTAGTATAGTGGTAATAACGATGTAGTGGTGGTGGTGTTGTAGTAGTATGGTAGTGATGATGATTTGGTAGTGTGGTTGTAGTAGTGGGTAGTGATGATGTGATGTGGTGGCTGTAGTAGTGTGGAGTGATGATGATGTGGTAGTGTGGTTGTAGTGGTAGTGATGATGATGTGCGGTGTGAGTAGAGTGTAGTGATGATGTGGTGATGGTGTTGTAGTAGTAGTGTGGGAGTGATGATGATTGTGATTGTGATTGTAATGTGATGTAGTTGTGGTAGCGGTGATATGTGATGATGATGTGTGTGTGTTGCAGTAGTTGTGGTACTGATGATGATGTGGTGGTGGTGGTTGTAGTAGTAGTGGCAGTAATGATGATGTGGTGGTGGTTGCAGTAGTAGTGGTAGTGATGATGGTTGTAATACTAGCGGCAATGATGATGATGTGGTAGTTGGAAAGGGGAGGGGGGGGGGGGGGTATCCTAGGAACAAATTGACCTCACCGGAATTTGACGGAAGTTGCCCGGAGCCCGGAATTTTTTCCTCCAGACCGGAGTTTTTTCCAGTGAAACCGGAGTTTTGGCATCACTGGTGTGTGTCTATTATTTTTACGTTTTGTTCAATCATCAATGGCTTGTTATTTACAATGGCCCCACGGGCCCATCACTGCAAATTAAATATTCAGTTACAGTCCAATCAAAACACGGAACGGTCAGATTACTTTGACGAGCGAGTGAATTCAAAAACTGATTTGAAAGTTTGCCAGCATTCAACGTCAAGGACATTCAGGGACATTTGTTGTTTTTTTTTTAGTTTTAGTGGCGGCTCTCGCAACGCCAGTAAAAAGGAAGATGACGGTGGAAAAGTTGTCTCATCCAGACACAAGCACGGGTCCCTACAAAGATGAATACACTCAAATGTTTACAGGATATAGACGTCTGTATTATATCCAAAAAGAAAACAGAACTATCAGTACATAACAGAGAGATGATTTACAAGAAAAAAAATCATCTCCTAAACATTTGGCTGTTTCCCTCTCAGCTAAGGACTCCTGCAAGGGTCAGAACAAAACCAATAATCCCATTCCAAGACAAAGACAAAAAGCAACTTGGAAAAGAAATATTAGGGGAGATACGACGCAGCATGTGACCTCCTTGCCAACTATGGGAGGTCAGGAACCCCACCCAGCACTAAAAGAATAATGAAGACATGTTTGTTTCTTTGATTTTAAGGGTTTTACGGCGCTTGCGACACATTTAGGTCATATCAGCGCCAGTAAAAATAAGAAAATGGAATAGTCAAAATAATCTAGATTTACAATCAAATCACCCAAGAAAAAGAAAGACAAAGGGGAATTGGTTCGAATAGGGAACAGATGTAGATTCCAAGAGCATATCGTCAGTGTATGCACTTAGTTTGAGTTCACATTAAAGTCTCATCCAGACACAAGCACAGGATCCCACTAAAAGGAACACACTCAAATGTTTACAAATCACATGTTTAAAACATACCAAAATAAAAAAACAAACAACAAAACAGTGCATAACAGAGAGATGATTTACAAGGGAAAAATTAACCTCTCAAAACTATAACTATACATTCGACTGTTTCCCTCCCAGCCAAGGACTCCGGCCAGAGTCAGGACAAAACCAATAATCCCATTCCAAGACGAAGACAGCTCAAAGCAACTTGGAAAACAGATATAAGGTGATAGAAGACACAGCAAGTGACCTCCCCGTCAACTATGGGAGGTCAGGAACCTCACCCAGCACTAAAAGAATAATGAAGACAAAGTGTGTTGGTTCAAATAGGGAATAGAAGTAAATTCAAGACAAATGTGGAAAGCAATTTGGAAAACGGGTATAGGGTAATAGAAGTAAATTCAAGACAAATATGGAAAGCAAATTGGAAAACGGGTATAGGGGAATAGAAGTAAATTCAAGACAAATATGGAAAGCAACTTGGAAAACGGGTACAGGAGAATAGAAGAGAGCAAGTGACCTCCTTGACCAAAATGGGAAGTAAATTATGAAAAAAAAAAACACTCCACCCATTCACCCACCAAAATGTTATTAAAACGTCAATAAAAGCCAACATGTATATGATAAAACATTTGTTTAAATTTGAAATAAAAACAGAACCATGTCATAACAGTTTCAATTCCCTTCATACATTATCTTACAAAACCCAAGACAATATTTGATGTAGAAATGTACTGTACACATATTTTTACAAATTACCTGAAAACAAAATTGTGTTATTAAAAAAAAAAAAAGGTCAATCAAATGAAAGGCTAAAAATAGATCACACGTGATCAATAGCCCGAAAACTGTAGATATTATGTTGGGGTGTTTATGAAGCCAGATGGCCATTGACTAGCCAGGAACAGACGTACTTGGTCCCAATATGTGGATTCCCTGTGACAGTGACACTTTATGCTGATGTAGCACAGCACCTTATGGTGCCGTACTGATGTACAATGCAACTCATACATACATGAAGCCAGATACAGTGGAATCCTGATAACGCCAACACCACCGAACCAGAGAGATTGGGTTGACTTTAAGCAATGTTGACTTTATCCATCATCAATGGAACACACTTATGTTTTTTGTTTGTTTGTTTTTAAGGCTTTACAGCGCTTGCAACACATTTAGGTTTTATCAGCGCCAGTAAAAAGGAAGAAAATGGGATAGTAAAAAGTTCTAGAATCACAATTAAAGCACCCAAGAAAAAGTAAGACAAAGGGGAATTGAGAACAAATAGGGATCAGATGTAGATTCCAAGAGCATACCACCAATGTACTTAGTTTGAAATCACCTACAAGTCTCATCCAGACACAAGCACAAAATCGAACAAAGAGGAACACACTCAAATGCTTACATTATACATTCAAAATTAAAATTAAAATACATAACAGAGAGATGATTTACAAGGAAAAAAATATCATCTCCCAAAACAATGACTATGCATTTGACTGTTTCCCTCCCAGCTAGGATTCCGGCCAGTGCCAGGACAAAACCAAGTAATCTCATTCCGAGATAAAGACAGAAAGCATGTTGGAAAACAGATATAAGGGGATAGAAGACACAGTATGTACCTCCCTGCCCGCTATGGGAGGTCAGGATCCCCACCCAGTGACACTTTATGCTGATGTAGCACAGCACCTTATGGTGCCGTCCTAATGTACAATGCAACTCATACATACATGAAGCCAGATACAGTGGAATCCTGATAACGCCAACACCACCGAACCAGAGAGATTGGGTTGACTTTAAGCAATGTTGCTTTATCCATCATCAATGGAACACACTTATGTTTGTTTTTGTTTTTAAGGGTTTTACGGCGCTTGCAACACATTTAGGTTATATCAGCGCCGGTAAAAAGGAAGAAAATGGAATAGTTTGTTTTTGTTTTTGAGGGTTTTACACGCTTGCAACACATTAAGGTCATATCAGCGCCAGTAAAAAGGAAGAAATGGGATAGTAAAAAGTTATAGAATTCAATTAAAGCACCCAAGAAAAGGTAAGACAAAGGGGAATTTGTTCAAACAGGAAACAGATGTAGATTCCAAGAGCACACCATCAAAGTACTTAGTTTGAGATCACCTAAAAGTCTCATCCAGACACAAGCACAGGTCCCCACTAAGAGGAATACACTCAAATGTTAACAAATCAAATATAACATGTAAATAAAACATAATACAGTTCATAACAGAGAGATGATTTACAAGGAAAAAAATATCATCTCCCAAAGCAATAACTATACATTCGACTGTTTCCCTCTCAGCCAAGGACTCCGACCAAGGTCAGGACAAAACCAAGCAATCTCACTCCAAGACAAAGACAGAAGGCAATTGGAAAACAGATAAGAGGGGATAGAAGACACAACAAGTACCTCCCTGCCCAATATGGGAGGTAGGAACCCCACCCAGTGGAATAGTAAAAAGTTTTAGAATTACAATTAAAGCACCCAAGAAAAAGTAAGACAAAGGGGAACTGAGAACAAATAGGGATCAGATGTAGATTCCAAGAGCATACCACCAATGTACTTAGTTTGAGATCACCTATAAGTCTCATCCAGACACAAGCACAAAATCCAACAAAGAGGAACACACTCAAATGCTTACATTATACATTCAAAATAAAAATAATAATACATAACAGAGAGATGATTTACAAGGAAAAAAATATCATCTCCCAAAACAATAACTATGCATTTGACTGTTTCCCTCCCAGCTAGGACTCCGGCCAGAGCCAGGACAAAACCAAGTAATCTCATTCCACGACAAAGACAGAAAACATGTTGGAAAACAGATATAAGGGGATAGAAGACACAGTATGTACCTCCCTGCCCACTATGGGAGGTCAGGATCCCCACCCAGTGCAGTGGAATCCTGATAACGCCAACACCACCAAACCAGAGAGATTGGGTTGACTTTATCCATCATCAATGGAACACACTTAGATAAAGACGAGAAAACTAGGGACTAACAAGAGGTGTTGACTTTAAACAGAAAGTTGACTTTTTAATTTTTGTTTTTAAGGGTTTTACGGCGCTTGTGACACATTTAGGTCATTTCAGCGCCAGTAAAAAGGAAGAAAATGGGATAATTTTTTTTATAGATTTACAATTGAAAGCACATAAGAAAAAGTAAGAGAAAGGGGAATGGTTCAAATAGGGAACAGATTCCAAGAGCACACTATCAGTGAACTTCGTCTGAGATCACATAAAAGTCTCATCCAGGTCCCCACTAAGAGGAATATACTCAAATGTTTACAAATCATACATATATATATATATATATATATATATATATATATATATATATATATATATATATATATTATATATATATATATATATGTAAAACAAAAGATAACGCAATACACAACAAAGAGATGATTTATCATCTCCCAAAACTCCTAACTGTCATTTGACTGTTTCCCTCCCAGCCAGTTTATCCAGCCAGGACCAGGACAAAACCAAGAAATCTCATTCCAAGACAAAAACAGAAAGCTGTTTTGTTTTGTTTTTAAGGGTTTTACGGAGCTTGCAACACATTGTTTTGTTTTTAAGGGTTTTACGGCGCTTTCAACACATTAAGGTCATATCAGCGCCAGTAAAAAGGAAGAAAATGGGATAGTAAAAAGTTCTAGAATTACAATTAAAGCACAAAAGAAAAGGTCAGACAAAGGGGAATTGGTTCAAATAGAGAACAGGTGTAGATTCCAAGAGCACACCGTCAAAGTACTTAGTTTGAGATCACCTAAAAATCTATCCAGACACAAGCACAGGTCCCAACTAAGAGGAATACACTCAAATGTTTACCAATCCTATAATATAATATGTAAACTAAACATAATACAATGCATAACAGAGAGATGATTTACAAGGAAAAAAATATCATCTCCCAAAACTATAACTATACATTCGACTATATCCCTCCCAGCTAAGGAACTCCGGCAAGGATCAGGACAAAACCAAGTAATCTCATTCCAAGACAATGACAGGAAACAATTGAAAAGCAGGTACAGGGGGATAGAAGACACAGTAAGTACCTCCCTGCCCACTATGGGAGGTCGGAACCCCACCCAGTTGCAACACATTAAGGTTATATCAGGGCCAGTAAAAAGGAAGAAAATGGGATAGCAAAAAGTTCTAGAATTACATGTTTTTGTTGTTTTTAAGGGTTTTAAGGCACTTGCAACACATTATGGTCATATCAGCGCCAGTAAAAAGGGAAAAAATGGGATAGTAAAAAGTTCTAGAATTACAATTAAAGCACAAAAGAAAAGGTCAGACAAAGGGGAATTGGTTCAAATAGGGAACAGATGTAGATTCCAAGAACACACTATCAAAGTACTTAGTTTGATCACCTAAAAGTCTCATCCAGACACAAGCACAGGTCCCAACTAAGAGGAATACACTCAAATGTTTACAAATCATATAATACAATATGTTAACTAAACATAATACAATGCATAACAGAGAGATGATTTACAAGGAAAAAATATCATCTCCCAAAACTACACTATACATTCAACTGTTTCCCTCCCAACCAAGGAATCCGGCCAGGGTCAGGACAAAACTAAGTAATCTTATTCCAAGACAACGACAGGATACAATTGGAAAACGGATATGGGGGGATAGAGGACACAGCATGTACCTCCCTGCCCACTATGGGAGCTGAATTACAATTAAAGCACACAAGAAAGGGTAAGACAAAGGAGAATTGGTTCAAACAAGAAACAGATGTAGATTCCAAGAGCATACCACCAAAGTACTTAGTTTGAGATTACCTAAAAGTCTTACCCAGACAGCAGCACAAGACCCAAGTAAGAGGAATACACTCAAATGTTTACAAATCATATGTTAAAAATATAAAAAAATAATAATACATAACAGAGAAATGATTTACAAGGAAAAAAATATTATCTCCCAAAACTATAACTATACATTCGATAAATTTTTAATTCAGAAAAGTGAGTGGAGCAGGCACTTATGTTGGTAACAACAAGATATGAAGTGAATAGAAAAGTGCCAGAAGACAATAGAGTATAAAAAATTTTTCGCGGCGGTGGTGGGGTTTGAACCTGCGACCTTATTGGTACGACAACTCCGCCTGGCAGGTGAGAGTGTGGCTCTACCGTGTGAGCTATCCACGAACACGTTTCAAACTCAAAGTCATTACTAGATCCCTCTCTCACCCACTTCTTGAGACCGCCGATTCGTTCGTACACCACCATCGCGAATAATTTTGACCAGCAGTTAAGCTTAAGCCAATATTCTCAACACAAACATATAACATAGAAACGATTGAGACATTGAGTATGCTCCGGTGTATGGGGTGAATTTTTAATTCAGAAAAGTGAGTGGAGCAGGCACTTATGTTGGTAACAACAAGATATGAAGTGAATAGAAAAGTGCCAGAAGACAATAGAGAATAAAAATTTTTTCGCGGCGGTGGTGGGGTTTGAACCTGCGACCTTATTGGTACGACAACTCCGCCTGGCAGGTGAGAGTGTGGCTCTACCGTGTGAGCTATCCACGAACACGTTTCAAACTCAAAGTCATTACTAGATCCCTCTCTCACCCACTTCTTGAGACCGCCGATTCGTTCGTACACCACCATCGCGAATAATTTTGACCAGCAGTTAAGCTTAAGCCAATATTCTCAACACAAACATATAACATAGAAACGATTGAGACATTGAGTATGCTCCGGTGTATGGGGTGAATTTTTAATTCAGAAAAGTGAGTGGAGCAGGCACTTATGTTGGTAACAACAAGATATGAAGTGAATAGAAAAGTGCCAGAAGACAATAGAGAATAAAAATTTTTTCGCGGCGGTGGTGGGGTTTGAACCTGCGACCTTATTGGTACGACAACTCCGCCTGGCAGGTGAGAGTGTGGCTCTACCGTGTGAGCTATCCACGAACACGTTTCAAACTCAAAGTCATTACTAGATCCTCTCTCTCACCCACTTCTTGAGACCGCCGATTCGTTCGTACACCACCATCGCGAATAATTTTGACCAGCAGTTAAGCTTAAGCCAATATTCTCAACACAAACATATAACATAGAAACGATTGAGACATTGAGTATGCTCCGGTGTATGGGGTGAATTTTTAATTCAGAAAAGTGAGTGGAGCAGGCACTTATGTTGGTAACAACAAGATATGAAGTGAATAGAAAAGTGCCAGAAGACAATAGAGAATAAAAATTTTTTTTCGCGGCGGTGGTGGGGTTTGAACCTGCGACCTTATTGGTACGACAACTCCGCCTGGCAGGTGAGAGTGTGGCTCTACCGTGTGAGCTATCCACGAACACGTTTCAAACTCAAAGTCATTACTAGATCCCTCTCTCACCCACTTCTTGAGACCGCCGATTCGTTCGTACACCACCATCGCGAATAATTTTGACCAGCAGTTAAGCTTAAGCCAATATTCTCAACACAAACATATAACATAGAAACGATTGAGACATTGAGTATGCTCCGGTGTATGGGGTGAATTTTTAATTCAGAAAAGTGAGTGGAGCAGGCACTTATGTTGGTAACAACAAGATATGAAGTGAATAGAAAAGTGCCAGAAGACAATAGAGAATAAAAATTTTTTCGCGGCGGTGGTGGGGTTTGAACCTGCGACCTTATTGGTACGACAACTCCGCCTGGCAGGTGAGAGTGTGGCTCTACCGTGTGAGCTATCCACGAACACGTTTCAAACTCAAAGTCATTACTAGATCCCTCTCTCACCCACTTCTTGAGACCGCCGATTCGTTCGTACACCACCATCGCTTCATATCTTGTTGTAACTATACATTCGACTGTTTTCCTCCCAGCCACGAATCCTACCAGGACGGGACAAAATTAAGTAATCTCATTCCAAGACAAAGATAGAAAGCATGTTGGATTGTTTTTGTTTTTAAGGGTTGTTTGTTTTTGTTTTTAAGGGTTTTACGGCGCTTGCAACACATTTAGGTTATATCAGCGCCAGTAAAAAGGAAGAAAATGGGATAGTAAAAAGTTAAAGTTACAATAAAAGCACCCAAGAAAAAGTAAGACATAGGGGAACTGGGAACAAATAGGGATCAGATGTAGATTCCAAGAGCAGACCACCAATGCACTTAGTTTGAGATCACCTAAAAGTCTCATCCAGACACAAGCACAGGTCCCATCTAAGAGGAATACACTCAAATGTTTACCAATCATTTAATATAATATGTAAACTCAACATAATACAATGCATAACAGAGATGATTTACAAGGAAAAAAATATCATCTCCCAAAACTATAACTATACATTCGACTGTTTCCTTCCCAGCCAAGGAGCTCCGGCAAGGATCAGGACAAAACTAAGTAATCTCATTCCAAGACAATGACAGGAAACAATTGGGAAACGGGTATGGGAGGATAGAAGACACAGTATGTACCTCCCTGCCCACTATGGGAGGTCAGGATCCCCACCCAGTTTTTAAGGGTTTTACGGCACTTGCAACACATTAAGGTCATATCAGCGCCAGCAAAAAGGAAGAAAATGGGTTATAAAAAATTTATAGAATTACAATTAAAGCACCCAAGAAAAGGTAAGACAAAGGGGAATTGGTTCAAATAGGAAACAGATGTAGATTCCAAGAGCATACTATCATAATACTTACGTTTGAGATTGTCGTTTTTGTTTTTAAGGGTTTTACGGCGCTTGCAACACATTTAGGTTATATCAGCGCCAGTAAAAAGGAGGAAAATGGGATAGTAAAAAGTTCTAGAATTACAATTAAAGCACCCAAGAGAAAGTAAGACAAAGGGGAACTGGAAACAAATAGGGATCAGATGTAGGTTCCAAGAGCATACCACCAATGTACTTAGTTTGAGATCACCTATAAGTCTCATCCGGACACAAGCACAAAATCCAACAAAGAGGAATACACTCAAATGCCACATTATAAATTCAAAATAACAAATATAATAATACATAACAGAGAGATGATTTACAAGGAAAAAAATATCATCTCCCAAAACAAAAACTATGCATTTGACTGTTTCCCTCCCAGCTAGGACTCCGGCCGGGGCCAGGACAAAACCAAGAAATCTCATTCCAAGACAAAGACAGAAAGCATGTTGGAATGAAGATAAAGGGGGATAGAAGACACAGTAAGTGCCTCCCTGCCCACAATGGGAGGTCAGGAACCCCACCCAGCAAGTCAGAGACAGAAAGCCAATAGGAAAAGGAAATACAGAGGGATAGAAGACAGTAATAGGGATCTCCCAATACACCATTGGAAGTCGAAAGACCCTACCTAGACATGAAATATTTAATGAACATCTGTATCATTGAAGTGAACAAAATTATGTGCAAATAGTGCAAGCAACATGAACAAAAAATTAGGAATAAAAATGATTTGATATTTTCTCAGTTTTGAGTATTTTGATAAATGGATTTCAGAATGAAAGATTTTAACAATTCAACAAATCTTTATGTAGTCAAGAATGGAATGAATATATACATTTTGGAATTCATAAGACAGTTCTAATAACATTACAGAAGTGGTATAAGTAGAAGTTGTTGTTGTGATGGTAGTAGCAGTCGTAGTAGTATTAGTAGTAGTAGCAGTAGTATTAGTAGTAGGAATAGTAGTAGTAGTAGTAGTAGTAGTAGTAGTAGTAGTAGTAGTAGTATTAGTAGTAGTAGTAGTAGTAGTAGTAGTAGTATTAGTAGTAGTAAGAGTAGTAGTAGCAGTCGTAGTAGTAGTAGTAGCAGTTGTAGTAATAGTAGGAGTAGCAGTAGCAGTAGCATTAGTAGAAGTAATAGTAGTAGTATTAGTAGTAGTAATAGTAGTAGTAGCAGTAGTAGTCGTATTAGTCTGTAATCTGCATTTTTTGCCAAATTGGGACCTAAAATTTGCCAAAATTTGCCCAAAAAACCCCCTAAATTTGCCAAGAAATTTGCCAAAAAGACCAAAATTTGCCAAAAAATTTGCTGAGGAGAACTAAGCGTTTCAGTAAAAATTAACACGCGATAAAGAAAAAATTATATATAAAAGACAATTTATTACATTTAAGGAGGCTACATTTATTAATTTACACAATGTAAAGCGATTTATGCGCC
The DNA here is from genome assembly GCF_034508935.2 of Berghia stephanieae. Lineage (NCBI taxonomy): Eukaryota > Metazoa > Mollusca > Gastropoda > Nudibranchia > Aeolidiidae > Berghia > Berghia stephanieae. The sequence goes on from NC_088365.1 coordinate 28,415,489, forward strand.
CAAACTTTCAGACAATCACACTCACACACACACACACACAAACGTACACTTTCAGTCAGACTTATCAAAGGCCTAGTTTTCTTTTACTACTCAAAAAAAGAGGCATCAATAAACTTATTGTAGTAAAGGAAAACTAGTCCTTTGATGTTGTTTTCTGTGAGTCTACACCTTCTGGAAGACATGACAAGATTGTAATGAGAAAAACTTCACTCAGCATCAGCTGACGAGCATGTTGAGAAGGCATACCGGGACGCCAATGCAGCGAGAGCTGGAACATAATCTGCCACAGACTTCCAAAATAGGGTCAGATCTATAATTCCAGTATCAGACTCTCTCACAGCACTGGGCCCCAGTTTCTCAATATACCTCGTGAACTCATGCTGAGGAATATCACAAAAATTGGGAATTGCAGTGTATGCAGATACACTGCGAGGCATGAGAGCAATATTCTTCGGACTGAAAATCCTAATGTGCTTCAAAAACTCCAAGCCGGCTTCTTTTTTCCCCAAAATTTGCCACGCGATTTGCCAATTTTGGGAAATTTGCCAAAATTTGCGGATCGCCCTGATATTTGCGGCCGCAAAAAATGCAGATGACAGATTAGTAGTAGTAGCAGTTGTAGAAATAGTAGTACAGTTCAACTCCTGGATAACGTCATTGCCCGGGACTGGAAAATTATGTCATTATTCCGGGGTTTTCAAGATGGCGGAAAAAGGGGTGTGGTGAGACCCGTGAATACATGCAGTGCAATGCGCTGACCAGTGTCTCAGAGAACTTAGAACGACCTTAGAATGTGTATTTCTCATGTTTACAAAGGGCATACCAGTTACTCTTTCACTCTCCAATACGTATTGACATTGCTTTGATCGTAAACAGTGCTCCAACGCTATTTAACAAAACTAGGAATAAATCAAGAAAACAAGGGTGAGAATGACTGGTCACTAAAAAGGAGGAAATTTATCAGCGTGTAGACATTGACCCATCCATACAACTATAACCTATACTATAAATATGAATTTCATCAAAAGTTACAGAGATGCAATCCAAAATGTTGTCTCACATCAATTTCTGACATCACATACCACTCGGAGGAATTTCAAAAGTTGAAAGTGTAATTACAACATATGGTGGTTGTGGTAGTCATAAAGATGATGATGTGGTGGTAGAGATGATGGTGTGGTGGTGGTTGTAGTAGTTGTGGTAGGGATGGTGGTGTGTTGGGGGTTATAGTAGTTGTGGCAGGGATGATGATGGGGTGGTGGTTGTAGTAGTTGTGGCAGGGATGATGATGGGGTGGTGGTGGTTGTAGTAGTTGTAGGAATGATGATATGGTGGTGGTTGTAGTAGTAGTAGTAGTGGTAGGGATGATGATGTGGTGGTGGTTGTATTAGTAGTGGTCTTAGGGATGATGGGCGGAGATAATCCACCAATTAGGCGGAGCCCTGAGAAAATCAAGTACCAATAGGATAATATCGCACAAGAACACAGATGCCCACATCTCCTTTTTTTTTTTAAAGGGTTTTACGGCGCTTGCAACAAATTAAGGTCACATCAGCGCCAGTAAAAAAGGAAGAAAATGGGATAGTAAAAAGGTAAGACAAAGGGGAATTGGTTCAAATAGGAAACAGATGTAGATTCCAAGAGCACACTATCAAAGTACTTAGTTTGAGATCACATAAAAGTCTCATCCAGACACAAGCACAGGTCCCCACTATAGCAAACAATTCGGGACCAGAGGTCAAGGTCGCTATACAGGGGTGTCATTATCCCGAGGTTGCACTGTAATTCCATTCCAAGACAAAGTCAGATTCCATTCCAAGACAAAGTCAGAAAGCAACTCGGAAAACAGATATAAGAGGGTAGATGACACTGCTCACCATGGGAGGTCAAAGACCCCACCCAGAGTGAGGGTTTCAATTCTACTTGGACTAGACTGATGATAATATACATAATAATTCTGAACATAACGACGAATCAACTTTGACTAGTGATAATTCTCATTTTGGTTAACTTTGACAAGAGTTAATACCCCTTATGATTATTAAAATTGACAAGTTATAAACCTGTTATGATTGCTAATATGTTATGTTATGTTAACTTTGACCAGTAATAATACCCGTTGAAAATTGTTAATTTTGGCTAGTGTTAATACCCGTTTTGTCTGTTTTAAATTGGAGCTTGTGAAGTTTTCATGTAACCAAAGTTAAGGGAGACGAATGAGACAAAATATCATTTGTATTTTTGGGCTTCACAGCACTCACAACACACCTCAACCCTCAAAAGTTACTTTGATAAATGGTACTTAAAAATGAACACCACCAAATCAGTGGCCACAATTTTCCACTTGAACAACCAAATGGCAAATAAACCCCTCCAAGTAAAAGTCGGTAACACAATACTACCAAACGACGATAACCCCAAATAGCTTGGAGTCACTTTAGACAGACAACGTACAGAAAACATCTCGAGAACTGTGCAAATAAAGTCGAAAAACGAAACTGCCTTCTCAGAAAAGTTGCTGGCACATCATGGGGAGCATCCCAAACAGTATTGAGGACAGCTGTGCTTGGACTCTGCTATAGTGAGGCTGAGTATTGTGCCCCAGTATGGACAAGGAGCTCACATACAAACAAACTTGACACAAAATTAAGAGACACCATTCTAGTGATGGGCGGCTGTATAAAAACCACACCAACACAATGGCTCCCAGTTACCAGCGCAATAGCCCCTCCATACCTAAGAAGAGCACTGTCAAATCAAAAAGAGCTAAACAAGGCCCACTCAATATTGGCAATAAATACCCCCCTGACAAAAATAGTAAAAGACGCCCCACAAACAAATCGACTTAAGTCCAGAAGACCCTTCCACAAATCCGGAATAGAAAACCTTGACATCACCACTGCCTGGACCATTGAATGGCAATTAAACCTGCCAAAAAATGGACAATTCATTACCAACCCCACTCTGCGCCTTCCTGACTTTAAAACAGCAAAAAGAAAACACTGGGTCACCGCGAACCGACTTAGAACCAACCATGGCCGCAGTAAAGAAAACCTCTATCGATGGAGACTCATTGACTCACCAATCTGCCAATACTGCAAAGGGGCACGTCAAACCATCGATCATCTGGTCCTGCAATGCCCAGTAACAAAATTAGAAAGGGGGTATGAAACGATCTTTGAAGCCGGAGATGACCTGACATCATGGATCGACAAACATAAGTTGGAGGTGTAGCCATACGCTACTACTACTACAACACACTTTTAGCTCAGATCGTTTCAGACCCAGTAAAAAGGGACATCATAGAAGTATAGAAATTTAAATCAAGCTAATGATCACTTTTGAATGATTTAAAAAAAAAAAAAAATGTTCCGAAGTCAAGATTTGAGCAAGACTCATGAGTAACTACTCTAGGACAATTGTTTGTTTTAGGGCTTTGGCAAGTTGGGATCATTTTATGACACTTCTTTTTTAAGCCAGATCCCTGCTGGACGTAGCCTCCCAAACAGCTCCCCTCCCCCCCCTCCCAATAAAAAAAACCCCAAAAAACTACTCTCTGGTTTTCAAAATATCTGTCATTTCAGCAACAGTAAAACGAAAATAATAGAATAGTTAAATGATTTTGACCTAGAAAACGTCAGGCAAAAGGGACAAGTTCAACAAAAGTCAGATCTGCTGTTTTAGGGGACAGAATACTACGTACGATATGATGAGATATGACCAAACACCTCAGCACAGCTTTGTATTTAGGTGATTTAGATGCTAAAAATGTTGTAATTAAAAAATAAAAACTGAGACAGGTAAATTTTATATCCGTTATATTGGACAAGATACATTGTTAGCAGAGTGACAAAAACTAAAATTTCAAAATTCTGGTCATTTTAACTTTAACCAATCAACTGGGGTCTCTGGAAAGACACGTATTTCAAAATTTGGCCAGAAATCTCGTCCTTCAAATATCAATCGATTTAATTGAACATCATCTTAGCAAAAATTCTTCACAAGTGATGGGAATAGTGGAAGTTTTGTTCGTTTTTAAGGGTTTTACGGCTCTTGCAACGCATTTAGGTCATTTCAGCACTGGCATTGGTAAAAAGGAAGAAAATAGGATAGTCTACAAGTAAAGATACCAAAGAAAAAGTAAGCCAAAGGGGAATGGTTCAAATAGGAACAGATGTAGATTCCAAGAGCACTCTATCAGTGTACTTAGTTTGAGATCAGGAAAAAGTCTCATCAAGACACAAGCACAGAATCCCACTGAGAGGAACAAACTCAAATGTCAGAGACAGAAAATATAACTAACCAATACGTAACAGAGAGATGATTTACAACGAAAAAAGATATCATCTTCCAAAACTAATACTAAACATTTGACTGTTTTCCTCTCAGCTAAAGACTCATGCAAGGGCCAGGACAAAACCAAGCAATCCCATTCCAAGACAAAGACTGAGAGCAACTTGGAAAACAAATATAAGGGGAAAGAAGACACAGAAAGCGACCCCCTGTCCTCCATGGGGAAAAAAAATGGAAGATTTGTAGGGCATTGAGCAAGATGGCGTCTTACGGATTGCACTGGATATTAATATTATTGAATCTTAGAGGGTATCCAAATCTTGGCATTCGTATAAAATTTTAAAAAAGAAAAATGAGTAAAGCTGGAATCAATAGGGATTTCACATCAATAATAAAAAACAATGATGCAAAGCAAAATCAAGTAGAACAAAAAAAAAAAGAATGCAAACGCCCACTCTATCTCTCTCTTTCTCACACACACACACACATACAAACACACGAGTAGATAAAATCATATAGACAAGCATCATAAAGTTATAAATGTACCACATCTCAGCGCATATAACACACTTTTTTTTTTCTTCTTAAATTTCAAGACCTGATCTTGAAGTGACATTTGAGTTATGTGCCATATTAATTTCAATTTTTAAAACAAAAAAAAAAAACAAAAAATCAAATCAGACCATTCCACCAACTAGGGGAAAAAGAAAAATGGCAATTATAGCCTCAATATACACCGATTTGTGATTGGTCAAAGTCAATTTCTAACACTAATACTATTTGGAAAATCTATTTCTTGCCTCATCTTAAGTAAAAATTCTATTCCCTCTTCTGATATTTTTATATTTACTGACTTTACAATGATTTTTTGTTATAGCAAACTTTACAAAAAGGGTGTCATAATATAGTTTTTGATCTATTATTTATTATATTTTAGAGAGAGCCTTTCAAAGACCAAGTTTTCCTATGTATTGTTTATTCACCTTAACAACAACAGTCCTCTCATTCGCCTTTTGTGTTAAATTGTTTGGGTTGTTGTTTTTAATTTTAAGGATTTTACGGCGCTTGCAACACATTTAGGTCATATCAGCGCCCGTAAAAAGGAAGAAAATGGGATAGTGAAAACATTCAAGATGTTCAATTAAAAGAAGTTGAGGAAAGAGTCAGACAAAGGGGAATGGTTCAAATAGGGAACAGATGTAGAGTCCAAGAGCACACTATCACTGCACTTAGTTTGAGAGCACATAAAAGTCTCATCTAGACATCAGCACAGTATCCCAGATAAATACACTCAAAAGTTTAGAAATCATATGTTAAAATTTAATAACTTCATAACAGAGAGATGATTTACAAGGAAAAAAATATCATCTCCCAAAATTATAACTATGCATTCAACAGTTGCATGCACTCCCAGCCAAAGACTCCGGCCAGGATCAGAACAAAAATAAGTAATCTCATTCCAAGACAATTGGAAAACAGATAGAAGGGGACATAACACGCAGCAATTGCCTCCATGCCCTTTATGGGAGGTGGGGAACCCCACCCAGTAGTGTTACATACATCATATTTTGTTGACAAAGGGCAAACCTGAAATGTCCACATTATATGTCTTTGTAAATTAAATTCAAGCTTCCAAATCCATTTTATCATTGTTGTTACTTTCCTGATGAGATAATTATGTCCAGTAAAGAAATAATCCAACCCAGCCTCGAGTGGGTTCATCAAAAGGTCAGAAATAATAAATTGAAAAAAAATCCAACTGTCTACTGTTTGAGAGTTAATGAAAAAAGAGAATCAATTTATCGAGGCAATGTTATAAGTGGTGATATGTGGTACATTTAATCATATAAAAAGTTCATCTGAGCATCATTACATACTTTGAAATTCAAATGTAAAAAAAAATCATGGCTTAATACTAATCAAATATACCAAAATGGAATGGTAGCACCATAAAACGGTAATAAAAAGTTTCCAACAGCGATATACCCTGAGATTAATTTTTTTTTTTTTGGTTTTAAGGCTTTTACGGCACTTGCGACACATTTAGGTCATTTCAGCACCAGTAAAAAGGGAGAAAATGGGATAGTAAAAAGTTATAGATTTACTATTAAAAGCGCACAAGAAAAGTAAGAAAAAGGGAAATGGCACAAATAGGGAACAGATGTAGATTCCAAGAGCAAATTATCATTGTGCATAGTTTGAGATCACCTAAAAGTCTCATCCTGACACAAGTACAGGTCCACACTCCAATGTTTACAAATCATATGTTAAAAAAATACAATACAATTCATAAGAGAGAGATGATTTACAAGGGAAAAAAAATATCATCTCCCTAAACTATAACTATACATTCGACTGTTTCCCTCCCAGCAAAGGACTCTGGCCAAGGTCAGGACAAAACTAAGTAATTTCATTCCAAGACAAAGACAGAAAGCAAGTTGGAAAACAGATATAGGGGGATAGAGGACACAGTAAGTACCTCCGTGCCCACTACAGGAGGTCAGGAACCCCACCCAGTACCCTGAGATTGTTATGACGACTTTTGTTTCTTTGGAAGACTGCAACCCCCCTCATCCTCCAGTCCACTCACACCCCCACCAATTTCTTCCTGACAACATTCCCCATTCACAACATTGGACGGATCAGAAAATTGACTAAAGGCGAAGGGATAACTTCGGCTTGGACTAGATTTGACAATTTTAAAATATTGATCGTCTTTCACTTTACTTAGGTTTTGGCATTGTTTTACTTCATTCCCCCCAATACTTTCGTTATTATCTTTACTGTTTGTGATATAACTGTTATTTTCATTTAAGCTTTTGGAATATGGCAAACTAAGTGGAATAACATTTATACTTTTATCTCCATTACTCCTGAGTCGTGTCTTCGAGTCCAGACAAGATGGTGTGATTTTCTTCTTTTTATTACTTATTTGACAATTCTCTTCATCACAAACACGACCATGTCCATATTTATCCGCTTGATTCAAATCCAAACTCCCTCCCCCATTTCTGCCCCTATTCTTTTCATTATGAATTTCCCTTGATCTGTCATTTAGAATAATATTTTTTTTGTTCTTACTCGACATGTTGGGCTTAGCTTCTGTGCAGACAGAATGGCTAGGACAAATCCCTGTGTCCAATTCTTCCTTATTCTGTCCCACCAAATCACAGATATCATTAAAATCTACATAATCTTGATCTGTTCCAATATTAAGTTTTGCCCCTTTACAACTTGTTGATTTTGGATTGATTTCACTTGACTCTGGAATATTTGATGATATTAATGATGATGATGATGAAGATGGTTTTATTTCACACCCTATTTCATACAAGACATTACTTTTTATCAGGCAATCGATATCGCTGAAATTTACATGACATTGACGATTGCTGTCAACAAAAATAGCTTCATTTGACTGTGTATCAAACACCTTACTTTCTCCAGATAGGCTTCTTTCTCTGGTAACTTGAATTTGGCTGTCTTGGATGGCACCGAGAGAATAGCAGCATTCCTGTCTTTTTCGACTCTCATCTTCGTTCATTTCCAGGAGATAATCAAAATCGCTGGCCACACTAACCAAGTCATCTTTGTCGTTCAAAGCAAGCAGGTCATCATCCTCTTTCGTTTGTGAAATATCTTTCCCTTTCACTACAGTAAATAAACCTGTAATGGCTTTATCTTCTTCTAAATAAGATTTTTGATTGGTGGAACTACTAACATCATCACCTTTGTTTAATTCCTTGTTGACATCTTTGTTCTCATTCTCCTGTAACAAAATTCTTTCTTCTTTGTCATCCACCTTACCGCCTTCATTCCCAAAATGCCTTAAATCCTCGAGCATCTCAAAAATATTATCGTAATGACCGGTCCCAGACAAATCAACAAGATATTCTTTTTCTTCACCGCTGGACTTGAGAAGTTGATCCTCTTCACTCTTACTGCAAAGTTCGTCATACTGATCCCCTTTATTGAGCAGACACAAATCATCCCCAATCTGTTTTTCCTCACCCTCACCAAGCTGGACATTCTCCTCAAGTAATTCTGACTCCATATCAGCTGTAACAATCCCTAACTCCTCTGTATAAGACAGACTTGACGCCTGTTCTGCCTCTGGGCTATCTATCTCTTTCATCCACTTGTCTAAACCTGAGACATTAACCAGCTCACTGTCGTTTTCCATTAGGCAGCTAACCGCTTTATCCATCAATTCTTTATTACTTCCTTGAGCCCCTTCATTCTTCAAACCATCCTCTGTATCCGGTTGGTCTTTTTCAAACACAACAACACGAATGTCATGTTCAAAATTTTCTTCAACTCCTCCTACATTAGTCATCATTCCTAAACGTTTCTGTATTTCAATCTTTCCTGGTATTTTTTCCATACTTTCTTTTCCTAAGTCATTGGAGTCTCCTGGAACTATTCTATCCGTCTTATTCAGTACACTGCAATCTGTATTTTCATTTTGATGCTGTGTGACGATATCTTCCACCTTTTCCTTCATACAAACAGAAGGCTTTTCTGTGTTTTCTGGAAAATCGGCTACCGACTCTGTCATCACTGAAAACTGACCGTCATTTCCTTTTTCATCTGATTTTGATTCTTCTTCATCAGACAATTCAATGAGAGTCCTGTCAATCATCTCAATGACATCATCACTATCGAATACAAATTCTTCTTCAGACAAAGCGAACACCTTTTCAGCGTTTTTGACAGATGGATCTTTCGTTTGTAGGAATCTCAAATTGCTATTTGCCTTCAATACAAGATCTTTCTTTTCAAATTTTAATTCATTTTGTTCATCAAAACAAGACAAATCTTGGAGCAAAGTTGTCTCCTTCCGCTCCGATTTCCTCTTCTCTTCTAAAACTGGTTCATCATCAGATATAACAATGGTTTGGGTTAACTTAAGCCTTTGACTTATTCGACAAACATGGTCTGTAACATTCAAACCCGAGTAATTTTCTTTGTCAGATTGACTGCATTTCTCCAGCACATCAGTCAATGTACTCTCACATTTCTTCACCTCTATCACAGATTCATCTTCACTTTCACAAATTACAATAGTCTTATTGGGACTTTTGCTATCTTCGCTGCCTGGATCAATCCCTTCACCCTCCCCTTCCAAAATGGACTGACCCACATCACCAACGCTATCACCCGGGACCTTCAAACTATCCAGATTCCTATTCCTATCAATGTCTCCAGCCCTTTCCTCTAAAACGGACCCATCCCCATTGGACACTAGACTTTCATAACCTGTTGTAGAAAGGATTATAAAACGTTCATCTGATTCAACCCCTGACTCCATTCCATCTGCAGGCTCTTGGCTCAAACTTGGTCTTTTCTTTTCTGCTTCACTTGAAGAATGTTCTATCTTGTCATCTCTATAATCAGTTGAGTGATCAGCAGGGGTTTGAGTGACTGCTAGTTCAGGCACCTTCGATGTTTCTTCCTTGACGTCAACTGCATTACTTGGAGTGTCATTTTTGTCCACACATACATCATTATCTTCATCGTTGTCAGGTCCAGCCATCATTTCCTGTTTAACAAGAAGAAACATCTAAATTGGTTTTCAAAAAATGTTTAAATTATTCGGTAGTCCCTTACAACGAAAAAAGGGTCCATGGAACCAGTTTATTCTGGTTTATGTAGCGTTAAGTGGACAGTATCAATTGTTAGCTAAATCTGTCTAAGTGTTACCTCAGCAGCATCTGTACGTCGAATAAGGTGCATTAATTTGAATTCAGGTTTTGAGTTGCAAAGAGCTATATTGTGTTACTATTCATAAACTTTTGACCACAAAAAGATTTTTTTTTTAAAACAGCATAATGGAAGCTCATCAAAATGATATGCAAAAAAAACATTTGAGAAGATGTGTATGATGCATAGCCAGAGACAGCAGATAAAAAAATAAAAGCAAATTGGTGAAAGTCAAAACTTGAAGGAAAAAATTTGTGTCAACACAAAATACAGGATTTCTACCCTTCTGTCTTGGAATTGCTGCTTTAAAAGGCTTTAACATTGATGGAATGCCATTCGGTCTGATTACCAATTCCTATCTTGCAAAAAAGACGTTTTTAGCAATTGCTTAAAAATATTTTGATAAAAAAATTCCTAATCTAAAGGAGAAAAAATCAATATTTCGCCAAATTTTTGACTTTTAAAATAACCTTTATAAATAAATGGGTGACATCCATGAACTTGCAACAAACTCTCTTTTACCTCATGCTCACAATACCCAACACACGCTTAAGATATCTTGGGCACATCCTTGGCATGGAGTCTGATCGTCTAATGAGGCACACTCTCACACTCTCATGGCCCCACCAAAGGAGGCTCAGTCTGTCAAGAGCGCTCCATTTTCATGGACGTTGGAACAAAAGTCTCTCTCAACTTGAACGTATGGCCAAACACAAAAGACGTGGGACCAAATTAGTTGAGGGCCTGAACCATTTGTCATAACAATTGACTGTAGCATCTCACCTTCTAGAAGCCCCACTCAACAGACCTGCCTACTTACTTACTTAGGCCGCCCCTTGGGATGCCCAAAGTGAGCCAAAAGTCTTCGCCATTCTGTCCTGTCCTCCATGAGTGTATGCAGGTCCCGGGTGTTGACCATTCCTGTGTCATCCAGCAGACAGTCAATGTATGTTGTATTCTGCCTGCCTTTGTTTCTGGTTCTTTCAAGTGGTTCCCATAGCACAAGACTGCTTGCAATCTCCTCCTTGCATCTCCAGCAGTGCCCCGCAAGTCTGACTTCTCGGTTGTATCTTCGAAGTCACTAGGGGGAGGTCACCGTAGAGCTCTTCATTTGACATGTACTCTTTCCAGCTTACGTTGAAGACCATCCGCAGCATACGAGTGTAGCAGCTGTCCAGTTGCTTCTCAAGGGCGTTTGTTAGAGTCCATGTCGCTGCTCCATATAGAAGCACTGATTCTATCATTGCCAGGAACAGTCTCTTCTTTATTTCCTTCTGTAGATTTGAGCTCCAGATTTTCCTGAGTTTGTGACAGGTACTCCAAGCCAATGCTTTCCTGACAGAGATATAAGAGGAACTGCTTTGGGTCCAACCTCCTAGGTACTTGGAGTTGTCAACTTCCTTCAGCCATTCTCTGTTCTTTGTCTGTATACTGATTGATCTTTCTTGGTTGTAGGTTTGGAAAACTGCCTACTTGAAAATTTTAAAATTCGTGATTTTTTTCAGGAGATAATAATTGTAGTCTAATTATTTTTTTTTTAATCCCTCACAAAGATCAAATAAAATAACACTTCAAAATCCATAGAATTTTGTAGTCTGGCATCAACCTTCATTTCCAATCATGAAGTTCTGAAATAGGAGCCAAAATTCTGTAATTCTATGAATTTTTCGTAATAGAAGGCAGGTCCATGTACCATGATATGAGTGGAATATGTACAATACTGTACTGTATAAATAAATGGCAGATTTGCAATTTGTAAAAAAAAAACCCAGGAGATATCAGAGTACATCGAAATTGAAAGAAACCCCAAATGACCTGATAGTATTGAGAGGATGTATTCAGGTCATGCTCCTCATCTGGTGTTGTCTTGTACTTCTCAATCAACTCATCCATCATGTCCGCCATCTTGGCTCGTTCCTCAAAACCTTCCATTTCCCCTGCATCAGGGATGTGGGGCTGTTCTCTATACATGGTTGATAGTAAAAGATAGTCAAATAAAAAATGGAATTGGATTATTAGATCTACCACAAGCAACAAACAAAAAAACTTGTAAACTTTTACTTTAGGGGGGGGAAAAAATAAATCTGAATTTCAAGGGAAATGTATGTATATCAAAAATGCATTTTCTTTATCCTGCTTTTTTTAATTGATTAAAAATCGATACAATGTCTTTAAATTTCGTTGCATAATTTTTTATATATATGTATTTTTTTTTAATAACATTTTCAAAGAGTTTATTCTAAAATTTGATTTTAAAATCCAAATGTAGAGTGAAAAAATCTCAATTTGGTCATTTGGGCTTTAAAGATATATGTAACCATATGTAAACTGATTGAATCTTTATAAGTGGCAGATCTGGATTACCATTGAGGGGGGTGGGGGTGTGTGTCCTGATGGTTCAGCACTCGCTTCACACGCAACGGGACTGAGGTCAATCCAGGGTGAAGTCGAGATTTTTTTCTGACCCAATCCCCCCTTATCCACCCAGCAGCAATTGGGTAGCTATTGTTAGATCTGGCAGAAAGTACTTTGCAACTGACTAGCTCCAAAGGGTAGCAAGCAAATGCTATTGTCCGTTTCAGGCTATTTAGAGACAGGGATAAACTCTGGCTCCATGGGCCTTATGGCTCTGAAGGACTACTGGATCACGATTGGTAAATTAACTGCATGTAGCCGATTCAATTGAGATATCTTTTTTTAAATTAACGTTTCAAGTATAACAATTCTATGCAAGCCTTTAACACTCACACTTCTTTGTCAATCTGGATGACCTTTGAACGAACAAACTTGTAATTGAAAAATCTACCCCTTCTACTCCTGGGTTTTTTCTTCTTGATTCCCGGGAAACAACAACTTGTCATACACTCCATTAGTTCTCTTAGATCCCTGAGGAAAACATAATAAAGTGCTATATTAAGAGATCATGTATCATATCATACATCAGTGAAAGGGCTTTAAAATGGACCAAGTATTCCTAAAATGCCCTTAAAACAAAAGTAACAGCTATTGGACATTACAAAATGCATATTCTTTGAGATATGGTTGAGGGGAATCAGCTGAAATCACATAGAGTACTCGACAGTTTCTTGGAGCGAATTATTTATTTATTATTATTACCCTCACCTCATTCTGTAACATCCTCCTACAACGTTGTTTCATCCTTAGATGGAATCTTTAGGGAGGTATTCTGTATCGTCCGGGTGAAATCCTCCTGGACGATACAGAATACCTCCCTGAAGATTCCATCAAAAGATGAAACAACGCTGTAGGCAGATATAACAGAATGAGGCGAGGATAATAAATAAAAAGCCTTTGAGATATGTATTTCAAAGCAAAAAGTTCCCTCTCAAGGTCATTATTAAATTCAATAATATCTTGAGCATTTTAGTTTGAAATTTCAGACCATTCCATGTTTTGGCAGTATGAAATATAATAAATGAATTCTTCCTAACTGAAGTTGAAATATAAATTGAAAGAAATTAAAAATATCATATCCTGAAAAAGTTTGGTGCAGAAAGGGACCATTTTGGTGGATAGCAATGCTACACTCCCCAGGTATTGTAGTAAAAGTGGATAAAGTTTACAAAGGAGACTTGACCTTTTTTTTTATACAGTGCAATATCCACTAAACCTGCTCAAAGGGCTTTACAAGAGGTTCCTAGCCAACAGCAACACTTAACATGAAGGACAAGACATGACACCTGTTAGGCGATATTACAATTTTCTTAGTCAGAGGCAACATTGTTAATGGCCAGGTACTAACTTTACGCACAGGTACAGTGAGAAAATGTGAGTAAAGAGCCTTTTCTAAGGACTCAACCATGCACCATTCAGAGCAGTACTCGAACCCAGGACATTCCAATCCAAAGGCGAGTGTCATAGAACTAGGCCACCTAGTCGCATAATAATGAACAGATCACTTGTACTGTGTCAAAACGAAGTGGCAATTTGAACTGGAGTCTGAATAGTGTCTCATGGCTATTCAGACTCCAATGTGTGCGCGCAAACACTTGAGGGGTGGGAAAGACACATTGTGGCCAGTGGGAAGAGGTGGAACTGATAAGTAACAGAAAAAGAGTTCAGAAGAAATTATGTTTTGCCCATATTAGTATTAGACTGACTCAGATCATAACCCCTGATTCGGACTGTAGAAGGATTGTTGCCTAACACTATCTGAATATGTAATTTTTAAAAAAATAAAATTGTACTGATTTTGTTTTGACACCATGAAATAAATAACAATGTGAAATTGAATGTAAGCTTCAATTTAATCTACGAAAACAGATAGTTGGGCGCAGGGGAGACCATGATACGAGATCAAAGAGAAAAGGCTGCAGCACTTGGATGATGTTTTTTAAAACTATCCTATTTTCTTCCTTTTTACCCACACTGATGTGATCTAAACGTGTTGCAAGCGCAATAAAACTCTTTACAAACAAAGGCTTTGTATTCATCGATGTACTGCATTGTACTCAACAGTAAGTAGCCCCCGCCCCAGAAAGGTAACCGGATTTTTTTGGAACTACATAAGAGAAAATTGAAGAACAAAGAAGAAAATGAAAATAATTTTTGTGTTGCCTGCCCCCCCCCCCCCCCCCCCCCCCCTCCCTCTCTCTCTCTCTCTCGTTCTAAAATAACAATAAACAAAACCAAAATAAAACAACAAAAACTGCCCTCCTCACCATAATTTAATAGTACAAGAAACAGTTCCATTGTTTTGCGTCGGAAGACCAAAATCGTGTCTTCCTAGCAAAAATCTTTAAATATTGTTAAAAAATAAAAATTAAATTTTGTGTCGGCGACCGGCCGATAACTTGCAATCTCTTCTCTGACATTTTTTTCGTGTGGGTGGGGAGGGGTGATTATAGCCTAAAAAAATACCACTTGCCCCCCCCCCCCCCCCCCCCCCCCCCCTCAAAAAAATTTAAAATAAGAAAAAAAAAGAAAGAAAGAACAAAAACAAACAGGCAAGAATAAATAGAAGAAAAAACTCGCCTCTTTAACATAAAGAAACAGTTCTATAAACGAAAATACGGTTTTACGAGCCATTTTGTAAATAAAAATAATGTGAAACAGAAAATAAGAAAAGAAAAGTGGAAAAAATAAAAAGGAAAGAATGAAAGAATTAAAATTGAATATTGAGGAAAATAAAACATAACTCCATTATAATAATCTCATCTCTGAAGCATTATCATTGGTAGAGGTTTTAATATTACATTTTCCATCTATTAAAACCTATTATTATAACTATAAAATAAAACTTATACTGATAAGATCAACAGATCAATTTTGCTCCCACCCACTACTCCCTCAGTCTAGCTTTCTCTCATCCCACTAGAGGGAAGAGAACACTGTCCATCCCAATCTTGATGCTGGGGATCTACTAACATGACTACATGATGTCTGTTTGTACCATTGTGCCTCCATCAAAACCGTATGTGTTACTGATAGTAGCGACAAATCAAACGGATCAACAGGTCTCCTCCTCCTCCTACCAACGCTCGGCTCATGCCTCCTCTCAACGCTTCATTATCTTTTTTTTTTTTTTCCATGCTGCTGGAGGGAAGAAAACATTTTACATGTCTAAATCCTACAAATTTAAGAAAGTGCAAAAATTAATCTTGCTTGATTTTGGAATTTAGTTTTGTTGTTATGAAAAATTATTATAACTAGAGAAGGAACTATGAACGTTTTTGAAAACTCGCATTTTGGGACATGACACTGTCACTGATGACACCTTTCGTATCAAATGAAAAGAATTTACAATGTAGGTAGTAATAACAAAAACCTTCTGTTAAATAAAAATTTAAATATAATAATTTTTTTTTTTTAATAACGAGAGCGAAACGTGTATTTTTTTCTTTCAAACAGCGCTTACAATTTACAAGTTACGATTGAGACTCAAGACATGCGAAAAAATTACCTGCACTTGCGGCCCATGTTTTTGTTGCGCTTTAACGATGATAATCTTCTATTTATTGTACATTAAAAGGGCCGCAAGCTCCTCCTTTAACAACTTATTACAAAATATCCATGAACACAATGTTTTTCTTGTAGTAAATCTCTCCAAAAACTTTGTAAACTAAGTTTTGTTTCACGACTACTAAAATGAATGAAGTTTGAAATAGGGAATTAACCCACACATGCCAGATATTTATCACAAAAATAAGCCAAAATATCACGAGGGGGAAAACGCTAAATTTACCTAAGTATCACTAATCCCATTAAAATGGACGTGTAGATTTCTCATCACAATGCCTTGACTAAAGAAAAGCTTGAAGGTATCGTGGATGGATATAGGTAGCATCCAAAAAGGTTACAAGCAAGACAACAGCATCAAATCCCGTGCTCTGTCAAATTGGCAAAAGCGCGGGTCTCAAAAACAGCAATCTGGTAGTCCGAGATTACCTGATTTTTTTTTTTTAATCTCCCTTTTCCAGAAATGCATCCAATTTTTTTTAATGAGAAAAAAAAAGTGACTTTCTAATCTCCCTTCCAAAAATTCAAACCTTTAAAAGATAATTTAAAGAAAGACAGAATAAAGAATACAAGCTCCAAAGTAGAGATAGCTATGAACAGGTTAAATGACTCCATCATCATCATCATCATCATCATCATCATCATCATCATCATCATCATCATCATCATCATCATCTAATAATAATAATAATAATAATAATAATAATAATAATAATAATAATAATAATAATAATAATAATAATAATAATAATAATAATAATAATAATAATTATAACAACAACAACAACAACAACAACAAAAACAAAAAACAAAAGCAGAAACAAAATCAAATTCAGCAAAGTGACGTTTAAAAAACAACCAACCAACCGTCCAACCATCCATCCAACCAACAAACCACTCAAACAACCATCCATCCATCCAACCAACAAACCACTCAAACAACCATCCATCCAACCAACAAACCACTCAAACAACCATCCATCCAACCAACAAACCACTCAAACAACCATTCATCCAACCGACAAACCACTCAAACAACCATCCATCCAACCAACAAACCACTCAAACAACCATCCATCCAACCAACAAACCACTCAAACAACCATCCATCCATCCAACCAACCAACCAACCATCCATCCAACCAACCATCCACCCATTCAGCCAACCAACCAACCATCCATCCAACCAACCATCCACCCATTCAGCCAACCAACCAACCATCCATCCAACCAACCATCCACCCATTCAGCCAACCAACCAACCAACCAACCAAACGACCATTCAACCAACCATCCATCCACCCATTCAACCAACCAACCAACCATCCATCCAACCAACCAAACAACCATCCATCCAACCAACCAACCAAACGTACCGATAAGCCAGGTCGAAAGACGCAGGGTCCTGTGTCTTCTTTCTCTTCCTAGAGTCTCCGTCATCATCGGCAGGTCGGCTGTAAGGATGAGCTCTTCTATTCCTTCTCTCCTGTGCTTTGCCGTCCACTTCTCTTCCACGAACAGGACCGGAGGAAGAACTCTATACGTAAAATAATAATAATAATAATAATAATAATAATAATAATAATAATAATAATAATAATAATAATAATAATAATAATAATAATAATAATAGCGCAATATCAACTAAACATCTTCAATAACTACAGTCCCCTTAGCAGCGTAACCGCCATGATCATGCATACAGTTTGGATGGACTCCCTTGCAAGACAGATGGAAAGAACGACGACTAATTCTTATGTTCAAAATTACAAACAAAATGACGGCCGTCTCACCAGAACAACTAGACATACAACTAAATTCACAAGCACTCAAAGAAAAACCCACTCAAAAACACTAAAACACCAATCTACAAACACTATTACCGGACCGGGAATCATTTTCACACCAGAGTTCGGTGAGAGTGCGAGTAAAGAGCCTTTTTTTTGTTTGTTTTTTTTTGTTTCCGATAACTTTCCGCCGTCACTAAACGTAGTGATACGATAATCCAATATAAATATTAAAAATAAATTATTGTCAGATTTTTTATTAATGGCGCGTGTTTTTCTGGTGTTTCTCTGCTGTCCCTCTAACAAAATTTGTACAAATTTGTCTCAACCTCTGAATCAAATTGTCTTAACTGAATCTAGATTTTGGACCGTATTGATGCCATATTAAAAAAGTTTTCTTCTTTAAGACCTATAAAAAAAACTACTTTAAAACAGCTGATATAAAATTAGAGATTTTACACTGTAAATAATGAAAACAAGTTACGCACCACAAAGTATGAATGAATTCATCGTATTGCCACAAAATCTTGTGCTGACGTCGTGATTATGAGTTCACGTCATATTTCTTTCCAAATACACTGTATTAATAATTCGCTTTAAGTGTTATAAACATACCACTTATGTAGTTTGTATTAAATTTTGAATGTGTTATTTATGGCATATTCTCTACATCATGTCGCAATTACCAAAGACTGATATGAAATCTCCCGCTTTAAATCATTTGAAATAGTGATTGTACACTCAATATTGTCAAATTAACAAACACTGTTTATATAACTTTGACAAATTTTTGTCTATGCATGAACGTTCTAAACATGGCCTTTAAAGGTTTTAAAAACATATTAGGCTCTTAAACAACACCATACGCTACGGAATCTCTATCGGTTCCACTCTCGTAAAGCTGCGAAAAGAAGTCTTCTTGTATCTATCGATAAGTCATTTAAGAGGACGGCAATGGTTTTGGAATTTCACAATCAACCATGAGAAGATCGTTATTGAAATACGACCGAGAGATCACCAGTGTAGAACAACGTGACAGGAAAAGGATCATAGATAACTTTGATATATGGATATCATCCAAAGATGTATGGGTGAGCGTATATATACATCCGAAAAGATATTGGACGCCTGATTATTCAAGCAGAAAAAGGCCCATGGGTTCTGGGCAGAGAATCATTGTTATTCATGCAGGTGGTGATGATACTGGATATTTAAAAGGATGCCATGCCATTTTTTCTTCTCTGCATCATCTCGAATATTATTCTGGGGTCAATGCAAAGGTGTTTTAAGACTGACTTAATTTCGTTTGCTGCCCTCCATTGAAGCACCCAGCTGTATTGTATTTTGGACAAAGCTACCATTTGTTAGCCCATGGTCACTTTAATATATAAAAGCTGACATGATTTCATGGTTTCAATCAGACAGTACTACATATTCTGACCATTTATCAAAAGACTAACTATACTCTTTAGTATAAAATAAAAAATAAAAAAAAAAAAAAAAACAAAATGAACCAAAACAGCTTTCAAAGCAGACTGTCTAATCAGGGAGTTTTGACACGAGGTTACGCGACTTCCTCCATATCAATGTGAGCGCAATCCATCGAGATCATTGGACCTAAGTAGAGGGAAAGATTGAGAGGAGGAACACCAAATTTACTCTCACCGACGAGGCAATAAATGATATAGAGTAGACCGAGAAAAGGCATGCCTCAACCTTCGCAAACTAGAGGAAAATTACATTTCATTTAGAGTGATGCTCGGATTCTTTCTGTAGTCGATTCATTTCTCCTTTTCATCATCCTCGTAAAACTGTACTGATTGATGTGTCCAGTATTTCTTGATTGTTGTTGTTGTAGTTGTTGTTATTGTTGAACACATATTTGTGGAGACACTGTCTCATAATTGATGAATTTTTACTTTTGACCGGTCTACATAAATTCATGTAATCCGCTCTGGCTATTTCTCAAACTTTTGCAATCAAAATTACATTGGAAGCGCGTTATGTTCACTTTCGTTTGTATTCACCAGTAATGTGTATTGATAATTATAAAATGTAGATGTCTGATAGTTAATAATTGCTATTCGTTGCTTCATATTCAAATACTGCACGTATATCGTTTAAGCTTCAATTAACCGAACACTCCAGTTTAACGAATTCCTTCAAAATGGATATGCGGAAAATTCATAATTTTGGTAATGTAAATCTTCTACGAGTTCCGATCCTCACCTGTTATCGATTTTAATACAGCTGTAATAAACGAACTCCTTTCCTATTGTTTTAAAATTCATGAAAAAAATATTTTTTATTAAGACAAATTGATTCAGAGGTTCATACAATTTTTTGCAGCTATGCATGGGGGGGGGGGGGGGGGGGGGGGGGGGGGCAGCTGAGAAAAAGAAAAAAAACACGCACCATTTATTAAAAATCTGACTATAATAAATCCATACAGTAAAAATCCGCATAAAATCAACACCTTCTGTTGATCCCAACTTTTCTGTTCTTTAAATCTAAGCGTGTTGTGTTGATAATGAATTAAATCAACATTGCTTAAGGTCAACAAATCTTTCTGGTACCAAGGTGTTTGCTTTATCAAGATTCCACTGTATGTAAGAGAACTTTTTCTGTTAGCTATGACTTGAACGAAAAAAAACCAAAAAAAAACAAACAAACAAACAGAAACAACAAAAACAACAAAAAGAAATTGCCTAGATTGAAATTGAAAAACAACCCCCCCCCCCCCCCCCCCAAAAAAAAAAAAAAAAACGTAATCTCTCGGGGTTAAAACATAGATGACGTTATGACCATTTAAAAACAAAACAAAAAAACTTCCGTTTTCAATAAGTTTTATTAAATTAAAGATCTTTATATTGATCTCATCGTTCGTAATGTAATACGAAAATACAAGGACGCAGGCCTGAAAAAAACACGCGATAACCCACCCAAGCAACACAGTTGCAGAGCAGAGCTGCAAAAACGAGCTAAGGGGATACGGATGACTGTCAACTGTTAATTCTTTTATACAAGGAAAATACGAGATGCCGTCTGTTTCCATGTCCAGTAAGTAGACTAACAACAATCCAATTTATTTTTCATCCATCTTATGTCTAGGTGCCGAGGCAGTTGGATATTCAAAATCTAAGAACACTGGTACTGGACATAGATTTATGGAAACAAATTACTGAACTGGATACTAGAAACAGACTGACACACTGGAAGTAAGTAACACACACACACACACACACACACACACACACACACACACACACAAACACATTCACAGCAAGCGTCCGTAGAGACAGTGCAGCCACATTCATTCATTCAGCTTTTGTCGCAAGTTTGGCGCCTTTTAATTCATGTATATTTGTAGTTTATAGAAATATTCATAACAATAGTCACTGATTGTCGCCTGCTATTCATTCTCACACTGAAGAATGAGCTGAGAGGTGTCGTGCTCAACGTAAGTTGCCATAATTTTGTGAGTAATTGCCACAGGTCACAGATCACGCTCAACATTGCTTGACCTTGTCACAAGACAAGACACTGTAATGATAGGCCACGAGGCGTAACTTACATTTGTTAGAAAGAGTGGAATTTAAATCGTATAACAACAACAATAATAATAATAATAATAATAATAATAATAATAATAATAATAATAATAATAATAATAATAATAATAATAATAATAATAATAAGTATAATAATAATAATAATAAGAATAATAATAACACTCTGGACTGTAGAGTTAAGACTTAAGTATACGTTTGTATTGGAGAAGAAAAAAAAAAAAAGAATACAAGCAACGTACCTGTGAACCTTTTGGTGACTTCTCTAACACCTCATTCTTCTTTTTTGGGACTCTGCAGTTTCCATTTCCAGGCGATCTTCGAGGTGAGGTGCATTTTTTGAGACTGGGTGCTGTCCCCTTTTTAACGTCACTGGATGATGGATTGGCGCCATCTTTATAGCTTGACGTCTTTGAGGGAGTAGAAACTGGCTTGCAATTGGCCTTGGAAACTTTCGACGCTAAAGGGGTTTTGAAGACATTGATCAGATCTGATTCGACGCTGATGGGATGGCTTGATTTCGCGATTGTTGAAGTTGTTTTTGGTGATGATGATAATGATGAAGGCAGAGCACTAGAGTATGACGATGAGAGGGGACATTCAGTTGGAGTGAGGTCGATAACAGACGGTGGAAAAGGTCTTGTCACGGTGGCACGAGAACAAGACGTTGGAAGCGAGCAGTTTGTTTTGAAATTGTTAAACTTGTGTTTGAGTGGAGGACAGAAGTCAGGGTATTGCCTGGACGTGATCAATAAAGGAATGTTCTGTTGCTCTTGTTGCTGCTGCTCATGTTGTTTGTTGACAGTTCGGCTGTTTGTTTGATGGACAGGATATCCGGGAAGGGAATCGGATTCTGGCGAAAGAAGGCAAGAAGCAGAGACTGGGCATGATTTTTTACCGCGGCCGGATGGTGATGATGCTGAGTTTGTGGATATTCTGGATGAACGACCATTTCGCTGGAGTGTTTGTGGAATGGATGTGGCTGAATTGGTGGAGTTACAATGAGGAATTTGGCAAGGAGTATTTTGAGATGGTTGAAAAGGGTGAAATACGAAAGAAGAACTACTGTTTTTGGTCTTTTTTATTTCATTCTTATGATGTTGTTGAGGTTGTGAATTCACACTCTGATTGGAAGACGATGACGACGACGACTTGGACAATGATGTGTGTGGAATTGATGACAGGGGATGGGATTGTCGCTGTGGTCGTGATGAAGACGAAGATGATGATGATGTGGATTTATCAATGATGAAAGGCAGTACAAAGATGTTGAGAGATTCAGGACAGATAAACTGATTGGAAAAGCACAACACACCCTCAGGAACGATCATCAGTTCATCCACAATGGAAGACTTAGTAATAGTATTGTCATTGGTCATGCGATTCCGATACCCATTAGACTGGCATTTCTCTGGACAGTGGTTCATATCTGTCATCGGAAAAGTTGAAGACCCCGTATCTCCTGGTGCTTTGTGACCATTCGAAATGCTCGTCTTACTGTCAAATCTATATTTACTGAAACACTCACGTTGCATACGGGGAGCCGAGACACCCTTGTCCAAGTCAAGATTATCCTGTTTATACGCGTTTGTCCATTTTCTAAGTAGGAAAGACGCAAGCCAAAGAGTTGTATTTGTATCGACAGTAAAATCGGGACATAACAAAGTAGAAGAGTCCTCGTGATGAGCAGTGTCTGAGGATTGATTGCAACAACATTGATGTTGTTGACGGGACCATTCCGATTCCCATCGAGATGGAGATGAAAATGAAGGGAAACGACCCATAATTTCTATTCCAGAATGGACGATGAAAACTGTGGCTTCATCCGCTCTTAGACATTCAGAGTCCTTGAAGAAAGAAAAATCTGCACAGATGCGAAATAATTGAATAAATAAATTAATAAATTAATAAACCTTGCCAATAAATACATTGATTAAAAAAGTAAATGAATAAGTTGATAAACAAAAAAAAAACATAAACATATAAATTGATAAATAAAAAATAAAAAATATATATAAAAAAGAAATTATATTATATATATATATATATATATATATATATATATATATATATATATATATATACATATATATATACATATATATATACATATATATATATATATATATATATAATATATATATAATATATATATATATATATATAATATATATATATATATATATATATATATATATATATATATATATATATATATACATATATATATATATATATACTATATATATATATATATATATATATATATATATATATATATATATATATATAATATATATATATATATATATTATAATATATATATAATATATATATATATATATATATAATATATATAATATATATATACATATATATATACATATATATATAATATATATATACATATATATATATAATATATATATATATATATATATATATATATATATATATATATATATATACTTGCGATCAAAAGAAAGTATACGCATTTAAAATCGTCGTTACTTTTTTATCCGTTGACGTAGGCTAATGATTTTCCACTGAGTTGTTTACCATTAGCCTTTTTGTGTACCGATAGTCAATGATTTTGGTTTTGACCTGAAATTCGCTCACCACGTCGCGCACGTGCTAAACTAACCTTTTAGCCCCTTACTGTGGACAGAAAGTATGTAGATTATTTTTTATTTTTTTTTGTCACCCGTGCCTTCTTGAACTATTTTCAAGGCAGGAAAACACAATACAAAATATCATCCATCAATCTACGCGATGTCACGACTTAGTTTAGAACAACGTGCACTGGCCATTTGTCATCTTCAAGCTGGACAGTCTGTGACCAATGTCGCAAGAATGTTTAATATCACAAGGAGAACTGTATATTCCTTAGTGGATCTATTTGAAATAACACAAACGGTAACAAGGTGAGGACCACATCCTAAATCTACGGGATTGTTTTAGGACGGCGACTGAGACTGCGCTATAGTTCCTAAGTACACGAATTAGTCGACACACTGTTCGTTGCAGACTTAGAGAGCATGACATAATCGCAAACGTCCGTTGATACAACTTCTTAGCGCACATCACCGGTTGGCCCGTACCATTAACATCTCTAGTAGATGATAATGGCCCGTACTCATCTGCGCTGGACAATGCATGCGTGGTCATTTGTTCTCTTCTCAGATGAATTACGCTTTGTGATTGGAAGAAATGACGGTAGATTGCGTTGTTACTGTTACCGAAGATCACACGAGTGATTTCACGATTCCCGTATCTTGGAATCCCCAAACAGAGGATATGGACAAGGGATGGTGTGGGGTGGAATAAGCAGAGACTATAGGACATCTCTAGTCCAAGTAAATGCGTCCCTAACCGGTGTAAGGTACATCCAGCACATGTTACAACCCCATGTTATTCCATTCTTTAATGAACATCCTAAATTTTCACTTCAACACGACAATGCACCATCCCACCGAGCTATTGTAACAAGGGATTTTATAGCAGCAAGTAATGTGAACGTTATCAGCCTGTGGCCTGCAATATCCCCCGATCTAAATCCGATAGAACATCCGTGGAACACAATCGGCCGCCAAGTTCGTTCATTTGAACCGCAAAATGAACAACTGTTCAATGCTGTGATTGGAGCAAACGGGGGACATACTCGTTACTGATTGAATTAGGTTCACCTTCACTTCAAATGAAATGAACGCATATATTTTATTAAAATGTCATTGTTTGTCAAAATGATAGTGTATGTTTTGACTTGTCACTTCCCTTTTTGAAGATCATGTTTTAAAAAGTCTAAGTTGCATACAAGATCAACCATAAACGTTACAAATTCTAACAAAATTAAAGATAAATGATAGTACTATGATTACACATATGTTTTAAATAAACCAGAACAATATTTAATACCAATTCCGTAGGTAAAACAAGTGTATACTTTCTTTTGATCACTAGTATATAATATATATATACCTAAATGGGATTGGAAACAACCAGTTATTATACATCACACTTTTTTCCCCTATTGTTCTGATATTCATTTCGGGCAGTCACCAGTGATGTCTTTATTCCGTATTTATGATACACGTAGTTATAGTTATAGGATAGGTGAAACTGAATCAATCCTTTTGAAGAATACAGACATAGAGCGATATATCTAAAGGGCGGCTCTATTTCTCAGAACGTTCGGGAAAATAAACTTAAACTCTATTCCTCCGAACACTCTGGAAATAAACTTGAACTCTATGTCTCGGAACATTCGATGAAATAAACTTGAACTATCTAGACGTCTAGATACTCATTAAAATGTCTGGCTAAAACTAAAAACGATCTCTATTTCTCCAAACGCTATGGGAAATAAACTTGGATGATGATGATGATGAAGATAAAGATAAAAATGATGATGGTGAAGATAAAGATGATGATGGTGGTGGTGGTGAAGATAAAGATGATGATGATGATGATGATCCATGATGAAGCAAAAGGCAAAACTACTCACCCCAATGTCAATATTGTAAGAACGTTTGTTTTTTTTTGTTTCTTTTTTTTTTTTTTTGGTTGACTTTTGATTATGACAACAAAGGATTATTACAGAATTACTACTTTAAAAACAAAAGAAAAGTTCATTCATAAAGTCGGGGGCTAGCGCGAGATTTTATAATAATGATAATAATATTAGTATCAGTATCAGATAGCTTTACGTAAGTAAGTCGCACCGTCAAAAACTTTGTTACAGTTACAAGTACAAGGGTGTGGTTTTTAAAACTATTTCAAATAAATACTGCCGCGCTTTGTCTTTGGCCGATCCAAATGAAAAGAAAACTATATGAGATTTAAACACTTTGTCTATTCAGTCTATTCCACTTAGAAAACATAAAAACACTACCACGAAATCTGGAACTGGAACAATCTCAACAACCTTTATAAATTTATAGAAACAAGATTAGATATATCTATGCAAAATGGTTAAAAGACAAAACTGAAACTAAAACTAAAACTTTTTCCAACCACATAATTATCATGATGGAATTCAAGTCTTTCAAACTCCTACAAGGTCGTATACACACTTATTTATCTATGACCAACACATTGAATGAACTTTAAAACTGTGTGGCCATCGAGAATCGAGAATCTCTCACACATCACAGCTACATTATTGTGTGTTAGTTTCGTGTTTGTGTAAGCGCTACTCACTTACTTATTTTAAAGTGTTAGGCTATCTCGCGTACTTCGGTGCGCACCACACCACTCCTTATTAATTAATTTCTCACTCAGACAACATGGCACACGACACACACACAAACACAGAAACACATTGACACCCCTCGCTCCTTGTATATCACCTTGCTTTACCATCACCCAATAACTCATCCCCCCCCCCCCCCCCCCCCCCCACACACACACACACCGTAGCCATCGACTCCCTTAACTTCATCTAATCACAACCACTTGTCTGTCTTTGACAAAAGCGCCAGCGTCAAGTTGTTTCTCTGACCATCCGCCGATTTCGTCGACTCAGCTGTTCCGCGACATGATAGATGACGCAAGATAAAAATCTCCCTGCCTACCCCCCCCCCCCCCCCCCCCCACCCGTCTGCCCCCACCACCACCACCACTTCCCTAAATACCGAAAGATGGTCGGCGTCAGTAGTCTGTGGCCAGCGTACCCCACGAGCCTTCCCACAGACACCCAGCTACTCTATTCGGTACTCTATTTTCTAAGCCACACACCAACCATAGCGTATACGGTAAATGCTTTAACTTTGCACTTTTTAGTGAAAGTGATTGAGCACATGTAATGTAAGCAGTTCAATCTTCTTTTTAAGAATTTTAATAGAGGCAAGCGTATTTTTTTCCATTTAAAAGACATACAGCAATGGGCATGATCAATAATAACTTTCCGTGTGCTCGAGGCTAAGAGGGGACGAGTCGCCGACGAATTTTTACGATCTACGCGGCCGGACAACCATCAGGACAAATTAAATGTAAACAGTGCAATATGTTATCTTTGGTTGTATTTATCTATCAATTTGTATGTCTCTATCTATCTATCTATCTATCTATCTATCTATCTATCTATCTATCTATCTATCTATCTATCTATCTATCTATCTATCTATCTATCTATCTATATCTATCTATCTATATGTCTATCTGTCTATTTATATCTCTATATTATTTCATTCTTATTTTTTCTTTATCTTCAATTCCCACTTCTCCACATCCCTCTCCGTCTCCTCCTCCTCCCTATTCTTCTTTTCTTTTCATCCATCTATAGATGTTATAGATTACCGGAATTGATAAAAGAAAGGGAGAGAGAGAGAGAGAGAGAGAGAGAGAGAGAGAGAGAGAGAGAGAGCGAGAGAGAGAGAGAAAGAAAGAAAGATTCATTGTTTTCCTTATGATCCTAAATCATTAGCCATGCACCCCAAGCACAGTGTAAACAATCACAACTTTCTAAAAAACAAATTCATTTAGGCCACAATGCACTTTAGAAAATGTCCCTCTGCTGCAGTTATCCAATCCTTGATTCTATCTTGTTTATGAAACAAATAATTAGCCATACATTCCAAGCACAGTATAAAAAATCAATAATTTCTCCTAAAAACAATATTATTTAGGTCGCAATGCATTTTTAGAAAATGTCCTTCTGCTGTGGTTATCTAGTCCATGGTCCTATATTGTTTATGAGCCTAAATCATTAGCCATGCACCCCAAGCACAGTGTAAACAATCACACCTTTCTCCAAAAAAATTTATATTTAGGCCACAATGTACTTTACAAGTATTTCTACTGCTGTTGTTATCTAGTCCATGTTTATATATATATAGATATATATAGAGAGAGAGAAAAACAGAGAGAGAGAGAGAGAGGGGGGGGGGGGGGGGGGGGGGGGGGGGAGAGAAAGAGAGACTGCCCGCAAACCGATAACTCAAAACCCCCAAACTTTAAGAATGGACAGAGGACACATTTAGTATGATTCAGAACAAAAACCATTGTCTTCACTGCTTTCGTCAATGTAATTAATTATTTAAAGGAAAAAGAAATAAGAATAGAACAGAAAAAGTGATGGTTGTATAGTTGTACTGTTTATGATTGAAGGTTTTGTTACTGGTGATAGTAATTATGATGGGGTGGCGGTTAAGATAGTAATAAGAGTCATTATGATGATGTCTTTAAAATTCGATAGACTATAATATCCCCACCTCTATTTATTTAATGTTTACAAAAAATATCTAACACCCATTTTTATGATTCGTTCTCATCAGACTACAAACGTCAATTTGGTTCCTTCTATAAATATCCAAGAATTTTACTCACTCCATTCGCTCTCTCCTCCTTCAATACATATGTATCTACTTTCTAGTGCGGCTATACATATGGTCTTGTGATATGACACTCGCCTTTGGATCGGACGGTACTGGGTCCGAGTCCCGCTCTGAGAGGCGCATAATGGGGTCCTTGGAAAAGGCTCTTCACTCGCATTCTCTCACCTTGTTCACGTTTAAAATGAGTACCTCGCTGTTTACAGCGTCGTCTCTGTCGGGAAACAATTGTAATATCGCTTAACAGACATGTCTCGTCTATAATGATTTGCTGTTGGCCATGACCCTTATATATATATATATACGAGTATTTATGAGTGTTGGTGGGTACTCGTAGGTACGAAAGTGCTCGATAATGATGGTTAGAGCTAATATAGAATGCAAATTGTCACTCACATTTTTTGTGGCCGAGACGATTCGTTTCTGTGTCTCTTTTTTTCATTTCTTTTTTTTCTATCTCTCTGACTTTCTTTCTTTCACCCCCCCCCCTCTCTCTCTCTCTCTCTCTCTCTCTCTCTCTCTCTCTCTCTCTCTCTTCCTATCTCTCTCACTCTTTCTCTCTCTCTCTCTCACTTTCCTTATTTCAATCTGCCCCCCCCCCTTCTCTCTCTCTCTCTCTCTCTCTCTCTCTCTCTCTCTCTCTCTCTCTCTCAATTTATTTTTTTCTTTCTTTATGTCCTCTCCTCCTATCTCTTTTTCCTAGCCTTTATTTATTTATCAGTGATGATAATGGCAATTTGTCATAAAGAGGAAAATGTATCGCTCCATCGGGCAAACTCAAGTCGAAATGCAAAAATTATAGACACAATATGATAGTTACGTAAATATCTAATGAATTGTCCTTTCGGAACAATAATTTAAAAGGCTCACAATATTGATCATACGGCTATATACATCAAGAGATGATGAATATAAACAAAGGAAAAATAGTAAATTAAAAATAATTTGAACAATTGCTTTCCGAGTTGCTGCTGCTGCTGCTGCTGCTGCTGCTACTACTACTACTACTACTACTACTACTACTACTACTACTACTACTACTACTACTACTACTACTACTACTACTACTGCTGCTGCTGCTGCTGCTGCTACTACTACTACTACTACTACTACTACTACTACTACTACTAGTACAACTACTACTATTACTACTACTACTACTGTTACTACTACTACTGCTGTTACTACTACTACTACTACTACTACTACTACTACTACTACTACTACTACTACGACTACTACTACTAATACTACTAATACCACTACTACTACTACTACTACTACTACTACTACTACTACTACTACTACTACTACTACAACTACTACAACTACTACTACTACTACTACTACTACTACTACTACTACTACTACTACTACTACTACTACCATCACAACTATTTCGAACTATCCTAAAGAAAATATAACATCAATTTGACGTCCATCATCTATATACAGACGACACCAAAAAAATGTGAGCAAAATGGCCTACATCAAACGTTACTTACCATCGAAAAGTGCGTACATGATATGAAAAATTGGATGACAACAACTATATTTAATTATAATTATGAAATATCAAATGAAACATAAATATTTTGATTGTGCAAAGTTCACCCGCTGTTAATATATCGGTAACTTTATGGATGAGATAATGCTATTAGGCCGGTACATAAAATATCGTTCTCAATTCCTGAATCTCCAACGCAACAGAATATGTAAAATTAGAGACCAATAAACCTTGATTACATAATTGGTTCTTTGAAAACTTAACTATTGTAACTCTCCTCTCTCTCTCTCTCTCTCTCTCTCTCTCTCTCTCTCTCTCTCTCTCTCTCTCTCCCTCTCTCTCTCTCTCTCTCTCTCTCTCTCTCTCTCTCTCTTTGAACCTCACCAGCGAGAGAACATTCAGGCTGCAAAGAATTCAAAACAATGCTGCAAGATTAGTCTTTAAGAACAGCAAGAAACATTATGCGTCACCTCTGCTTAAAGAGCTTCATTGGCTAACTGTTAAGGAGCGAATGTTGTACAAAGTTCTGATATTGTGTTTTAAATGCCTCAACACATTATATCAATCAACTTATCTTTATGATAAATTGGAGTTATATACACCAACCCGATTCCTTCGCTCGTTATCCGATGGAAAAGTGCTTGTCACTTAAGGAAAGAACACTTACGTGTCATATGGAGCACGATCATTTTCCAGAAACATCCCAACCCTCTGGAACAAACTTCCAAAAGAATTACGGCAGTCTTCATCGGAAGATATATTTTAAAAAGCCTTTGGTATTTTCCAAATTGAATTGTTGATTTCCCATGTAAACCGCTGAGCACTTCCTCGTGATATGGAAGAGTGCAAAGCAAATATGTGACCCTCCGCCTCGAAACGGTATTAAGTCGGATTTTTCATTTTTGGGGTTTTGGTACCCAATCATAGCTTATATTATGCTGCAAATTTTGATACCAAATTTATAAAATTCTGATTTTTCATTGCCCAACTATGACCGTTTGAATTAGGGAGAGTGTAAAAACCAAGTTTTGAGAAAATCGACTTTGAAGTGAGGCACCGTTTTCACACATAATCAAATCAATGGGCAAAGATAACTCCTCAGATACGGGCATTGAAAATTTGACGAGAATAGTAAAATTTGCAGAGACGCCAATTTTCAATTTGACTCACTTAACTGGAATTTCAGTCACCACTCGGAGGAATTTCAATGCCGAAAGAGGAATTTCCGCACACACACAAAGGGAATTGGGATGATTTCAAATATTTTCTGATATATGAACACATTGTCAAATACAACCCCAAAGTTTCCTTATTTCAAGTGAAGAAAAGCTCCAAAACATAATGATGGTAGTGAGGATGATGTTGTGTTGGTGGTTGTAGTACTAGTAGTAGGAGTAAGTAGTAGTAGTAGTAGTAGTAGTAGTAGTAGTAGTAGTAGTAGTAGTAGTAGTAGTAGTAGCAGTAGTAGATGAAGTAGTAGTAGTAGTAGTAGTAGTAGTAGTAGTAGTAGTAGTAGTAATAGTAGTAGTGATGATGATGATGTCATAATGGCTGTAGTAGTAGTACTAGTAGTAGGAGTAAGTAGTACTAGTAGTAGTAGTAGTAGTAATAGTAGTAGTAGTAGTAGTAGTAGTAGTAGTAGTAGTAGTAGTAGTAGTAGTAGTAGTAGTAGTAGTAGTAGTAGTGTGGGGTAGTTGCACACACATGTAATGGCTTGTGATCGTATAGTGATGTTTTTGATAGATGGTAGTATTATCCTTTGCATTGTGTTGTAGATGTTAATCATGACGAAAGAGTTCAAGGGCCGATGATGATAACTGAATATACAACATCAAGACATTCAAATAAAAGTCCAGATTCCAAGTTTAACTGCTTACAGCTTTATTTGTTGTGATAAATTCCAAATCCAAATCAAATAGCATGGTCATAATTCAATCAGTTTCATAAATTCCAAATCCGTAAAATCAATCCAAATGTAAGTCATGTTGCCTAAGTAACCCTTTTCCACCTGAATGGAGTGAGTGATTGGAGTAAATTTTCTTGCTCTAGGAAAGTACAAATCGGCTTCGGTCGGAATGGAACACAGAACCTCGGAGTCAGAGTACAACGCGCTAACCATTCGGCCATCCTGCCTCCTAAGCTTATAAATCCGGAACTTACCCATGTCTCTAGAGCGTTGAGCAGACAGATAACAGTTTAAAATTTTTTAAAGTAAAATTCCCTTTATTCATCCCATAAGGGAAATTTTTCTCGAGGGTCTATTTCAAAGGAAGACTGGAATAACCCAGGGGTCAGCCGCAATGCAGCGCCGCAAATTGAGCTAGGGCGAGGTGACTTACACAAGGCCACACAGCGCAGTGATCGAACATGGTACCTTTCGGGTACGAAGCAAAGACCGTACCGCCGAGCCATGCAGACCTTCTATTATCTTCTTGAATGGACGCTAGTCCGTCAAAGATTACTTTCATCAGCGAACTGGCACTCATTTGCACCTGGGTAAAGTGAGGTGATTCCAAGAAAAACATTTTAGAATAAGATCGTAGATCACCATAGTCTATGGAATTGAGACTTGAGCAATCTTTGGGTCATTAAAGGATGCACGCAATATTGTTTTCTCTTTCCATTTGTCTTTTTTTCTAAGTAGTAAAGCACATAAATATGCTACCTCTATTTCATCCATATTAATATTGCATTTGCGCAAGCGATACCGGTACGCGACGTGTGTCCTGGGACAGTCCTGTCCTTGTGCGGTACCTGTTTTGAATAAAAGTTTTCTTCAGTGGGACAGGACAAATTCGTCTACCTAGTACGGTAGAAGGCTCATAAAGAGAAACCTACCACACCTATTGGGAGGGGACAAAACAGTCCTAGCGTGTCCCCGAGCTATTGTGAAATGCTACAAAATCAACGGGACAGGACTGTCCCAGTCCCGTGTTCATATCATTTGTGATAGTAGAAAAATATAGCAGCCTTCCTCACTAAGACAAAAAAGTCCCAGACTTGGTGTCAAAGTTGCAATGCCTGTCTTTATTTTCTGTATCCCTATGTTCAACATAACTACTACTACTACTACTACTACTACTACTACTACTACTACTACTACTACTACTACTACTACTACTACTACTATTACTATTACTATTACTACTACTACTACTACTACTACTACTACTACTACTACTACTACTACTACTAAAAGTTATATTGTTGCTTCTGCTGCTGCTACTGCCATTGATTAGTACACTAATACTTACATCCCTTATATTTTGTATTTATTTCCAATTCCATTGTATTTATTTTCCAACAATAGTCCACACTATATTTTATTTCACTTTCTATACTGCATTACACGGTTCCTCCCGCTTCCCCTCTTTTGACTTAATTAATTGCGCAACTTTTATAAATTTCTATTGCTCTATTTTAATTCGTTCATCCTCACAAAGGAGCATACTATTTCCTGGCCATCAATGTTTACACCACCGCATTATCTCATTCGTCTGGAGTGTTTCATTCATCCTGTTTTGTTGATAAAGGGGAAACCCGAATGCGAAACGTCCATTTTATTTGTTTTCGTATATTAAACTGAAGCTTTAATTCAATTTCACATTCTTTTTATTTATTTATTTATTTATTTATTTATTTATTTATTTATTTCACTTCCGAAAATAAAAAAGCATGAACAATTTAAAACATAATTCTATGTGATGAAACCACGTACAGAATGCATAGCAACATATACATTTTCGGCAATTTAATAATGTATGTTGATAAACATAATTTATGAAGTGTCGCACTTTGTGACACAGCAGTAACGTGTCTAAAACCGGTCGCACATCTATTCGGTAACTTGTGAGATAAATTAGCTTTATCGTTATTTATTTCGGGAATTCTCACTTGGGCTCATTGTAAGGCAAATTAAGTCCTTTAGAGCCTTGTAGTCAATGGTGCAAGTTTCAATCCCGTTTTCAATAGCGTGAAGCGGACAATTAACGTATTTGTTCGAAAACCTTTGAACAGGACGCTAGTCTATCGCACATTACTATCCCAGCTTGACAGTTACCCTTTTACACCTAAATGGAGTGAGTGATTGGAGTAAATTTTCGTGCTCTAGGAAAGTCCAAATTGGCTTCGGTCGGAATCGAATACAGAACCCTGAGTCCAGAGTACAACGTGCTAACCATTCGGCCATCCTGCCTCCTAAGCTTATAAATCCGGAACTTATCCATGTTTCTGTAGCGTTGAGCAGACATATAACAGTTTAAAATTTAAAAAAAAAATTCCCTTTATTCATCCCATAGGGGAAATTTTTCTCGAGGGTCTATTCCAATGGAAGATAGAATAATCCAGGCATTAGACGCAATGCAGCGCCGCAAATTGAGATAGGGCGAAGTATAACCCAGGCGTCAGCCGCAGTGCAGTGCCGCAAATTGAGCTAGGGCGAGGTGACTTATTCAAGGCCACACAGCGCAGCAGCGGGTGATCAAACCTGGTACCTTTCGGGTACGAAGCAAAGACCGTACCGCCGAGCCATGCTGACCTTTTATTATCCTCTTGAATGGACGCTAGTCCGTCAAAGATTACTTTCATCAGTGAACTGGTACTCATTTGCACCTGGGTAAAGTGTGGTGATTCCAAGAAAAGCATTTTAGGATAAGATCGTATATCACCATAGTCGATGGAATTGACCCTTGAGCAGTCTTTGGGTCATTAAATATTGTTTTCTCTTTCCATTTGTCTTTT
Source organism: Berghia stephanieae (assembly GCF_034508935.2). Lineage (NCBI taxonomy): Eukaryota > Metazoa > Mollusca > Gastropoda > Nudibranchia > Aeolidiidae > Berghia > Berghia stephanieae. The sequence continues at coordinate 28,450,398 of NC_088365.1, forward strand.
TTTCTAAGTAGTAAAGCATATTGATAATGCATTTGCGCAAGCGATACGCGAGGTGTGTCCTGGGACAGTCCTGTCCGTGTGCGGTACCTGTGTTGAATAGAAGTTTTCTTCAGTGGGACAGGACAAAATCGTCCCAGGACAGTCCTGTCCTAGTGCGGAAGAGGCCTAAGTAGACGATGGCCCAAGGTCATTGGTCACATTGCAAAATGTGCTCAAAGTGACCTACATAGTGAAAAGTGTTCACATATTTTGAACTATCTAACATTACGATTGGTTATTGTGTTCAGCTTGACACATGGGTATGTTTACAACTTTCACAACAAAGCAGCGTGTTTACATTTGTTCAGAAATGTCCAGTCGTTGGGCAGCAACAAATCACGTGATTGATGACTCGGTTGGACGAAAACATGAATTATAGATCGCTCCCATTTAAAAATCTCTCTTTTTGATGAGACGAATGGCTTTCCATGCATCAGTTTCCTTCGATTGTGGCGTAGTTTTCGTACCGGAAAATACAAAAGAATGAACGAGTAACCTGGTTTTTAAAAAAATTGATTGTTTACATTGATTCGAGGATTCAGACAAGGTAAGAATTGACAATTTTTTAATTTTTATAGTCTCCAATGTTAAGAAAAGCTTTAGTTTTGTGTGAAAACTGATGTAAAAGTGTGTACTGCGCGCATTACCGTCTAGATCTAATCGTCAGTGTATAATCAACAACGGTCATACCCAGACCCGCCTATGTATAACACATGTCCTTACAGAGAGAACGTAAACATGGTTTTGGGCATGCGTCTCTCGTCATAGCTTCCGGTGAAAGCGCGCGGTTAGTTAAATCGTTCCTCAGCGATCTTTAAGTTTTATCAAACCGTGTGTTTACTTGACACCAAGCATGGAGGAGGTGGTTCTGAATATGTGGCCAAATATTTACAAGAATTTTATGAAATCGGTCAAACATTTTCAGAAGTTGATGTTTGTAAACTAGGTGAAGAATGAGAATAGAGCAGTCTGGCATAAAAATTGTAGAAATAGAATATGTGCCAGGGATTTAGAGAGAGCAAAAAAGAAAATACCCTCAGAAGAAGCTGGGCCGCCCAGTCCTGTTAAAACAAGAAAAGTTTCACGTATGCTGGACCATGTATCCCGTTTCTTTTGTGGAGATTCTGCAGGGAAGGATATATTGCACAAAGTGTCGACAATGCAATTGGATGAAAAGTAAGAAAGGGAGCACGATACTAAAAGACCAAAATCTTTTGAAAAGATTGGCACCCGGAGATATGATTGCGACAGATTCGGTTTACCATAACAAATGTCTTTAAGCATTTTACAGACGGGTCAAACAAGAAAAGGACGAAACCAAACGCCATAGCCAAAGTTCAAGCTCTGAAAATGAAGAGATACTTAGGGGGATTGCGTTTGCCGAGTTAGTTTCTTATAAACAGAGCTTTGAAATTGCTGAATCAACAGCTCTCGTTTTCCACCTGATAGACCTTTTGCACTTATACAAATCTAGATTAGTTTCTCTTGGAGTTTTCAGTACGCATTCAACCAGAATTAGACAAAAACTTCTCGACGCTTGCCCAATGCTTTAAGAATGTGGAAGTCAACAAGGTAAAGAAACAAAATTGATTTTCAAAAGGGACGTTGAAGATGCGTTTCATAAAGCCGTTGACCATGATTCTGAAACTCTTCTTATGGCTCAAGTTTCAAAAATAATCAGAAGAGAAATGAGAAAAATTCAGCAATCGTTCACGGGTACATTTGTAAAGTGTATTCAAGAAAAGTCAGTCCCACCAGTCATGTATGCTCTGATTCCGATGATTTTGGATGGACCTGATTTTATGGTTAAAGAGGGTAGGCAAAACCAGGAAGCAGAACACAGGGGTAAAAAACAGGCTGCATTGACTTTGTCTCAGCTGATGATTTTCAACAGCAGACATCACATGAGCAATAACGATTCATATTCTCAGCCCAAAAAGCGACGCAATATAAGAAAGAAAGAAACGCCTGTTCCTATATACATTGGCTTGAAGATGCATGCTGAAACTCGGAAGAAGCAGCATGTAGACACTCTTTATGACCTAGGCCTGTCGATTTCTTACGACAGAGTTATGAGTATTTCAACTGATGTTAGCAATACAATCTGAAAAATGTTTGAGACAGAAAGTGTGGTTGTTCCTCCTGGACTGGTACCAAATGTGTTTACAGTTGACAACATTGACCACAACCGACAACCCCAGTTCAGCCACGGCGTCTGTGTCGTTTCATGAAACTAGTCTGTCGTTAGCACAGCAACCTACATTACACGAAGACGGCGCTAAAGTTTCAAATCAACAAACAAGTTCAGGGAAAGAGATGTGTAATGCCTCTTCCACGCTATTACTATTACACACTCGTCACTCAGGTTGAAAGAAAGAAAGAACTTTCGATCCCAACTTCCATGTCTCATTGTAAGTTATGTCTTTTATCGTCCATTATTTTCTAGAAAGTTCACGTCTCTCACTGGCCTTATCACTTCTATCACTATCACACCATTGGGATCCACGCCACGATAACGATTCATTCACACTCCAACCATCGTTGAGTACAGACGATACAATTTATACTCCATTTCATTTTATTTGTTTTCAACGTTTGTTTACTGTGCTGACGATGGGTTTGTCCCCGAAACGCTCATTGTCTGTATTGTTCCCATCCAATGCCTCTCCATCATCACTCTTTCGTTAGTATTTTCGGGACCCCAGAATTCAGGCAACCCCCATCGCTCTCTACTGAGAACAACGCTACACCGTGGATAAGCATCATCTTAGTGTCATCGTAACTTATATTTTTACTTTAAAACATTACACACACACACATTCTCAAACAATTTTTACACCCCTAATCCTTCCGCACTAGGACAAAACTGTCCCAGGACAAATTTGTCCTGTCCCACTGGAGAAAACTTCTATTCAAAACTTGTCTCACACTATTTTTCTTTGCGTTTGTGTATGGGGGGGGGGGGGGGGGGGGTGGGGGGGGGGGAAATAAAATGATCCAAACAAACACGAATGTAGATGATTTCAGTTTTCTGTGCTACTGGAAAATTAACGCATTTCTATGACGTTTTGTGATACGTTTCCGGGGAATCCCCAGTTCAAAATAGATTGACCTCTGTATTCTGTCTGACTCCATGAATAGCTTACTTTTCGTAGTCTCGGACGTTCCAAAGTCTTGGACCACGAAGTCTCAGACTTTGCTATAGTCCAAGACTATCATAGTCTCGCTCCATAAATTAGACCACAGAAGAGCACGCCAGAATCCAACGAGTAGTTACAGTACTGTTATATTCCTTGTCGTTAGTCTGCTGAAAATTCCAAATTGATACAGCCAAAGGGTTTTACGGCGCTTGCAGCACATTAAGGTCATATCAGCGCCAGTAAAAAGGAATAAAATGGGACAGTAAACAGTTTCAGAATTACAATTAAAGCACCCAAGAAAAGGTAAGACAAAGGGGATTTGGGTCAAATAGGAAACAGATGTAGATTCCATTCCAAGAGCACACCATTAAGGTACGTACTTAGTTTGAGATCACCTAAATGTCTCATCCAGACACAAGCACAGGTCCCCACTAAGAATAATACACACAAATGTTTACAAATCGTACATAATAATACGTAATAAAAACATTATACAGTACTTAACAGAGAGATGATTTACAAGGAAACAAATATCATCTCCCAAAACTAACTATACATTTGACTGTTTCCCTCTCAGCCAGGACCAGGGCAAAACCAAGCAATCTCATTCCAAGACAAAGACCCGTTTCGTAAAGCCGTTGGAAAACAGATATAAGGGGATAGAAGACACAGTATGTACCCCCTGCCCACTATGGGAGGTCAGGAATCCCACCCAGGCCGACATAATAAGGAACATAGAAAAGAACCTTACTTTGTTGTTGTTTTTTTGTTTTTAAGGGTTTTACGGCGCTTGCAACACATTTAGGTTATATCAGCGCCAGTAAAAAGGAAGAAAATGGGACAGTAAAAAGTTCTAGAATTACAATTAAAGCACACAAGAAAAAGTAAGACATAGGGGAACTGGGAACAAATAGGGATCAGATGTAGATTCCAAGAGCATACCACCAATGCACCTAGTTTGAGATACCTATAAGTCTCATCCAGACACAAGCACAAAATCCAACAAAGAGGAATACACTCAAATGCCTACATTATACATTAAAATAACAATAATACATTACAGAGAGATGATTTAGAAGGAAAAAATATCATCTCCCAAAACAATAACTATGCATTTGACTCTTTCCCTCCCATCCAGGACTCCGGCCAGGGCCAGGACAAAACCAAGTAATCTCATGCCAAGACAAAGACAGAAAGCAAGTTGGAAAAAGAGATATAAGGGGATAGAAGACACAGTATGTACCCCCCTGCCCACTATGGGAGGTCAGAACCTTACTTTGACTACGGTATGACAAAATATGCAATGAGAACGTGGTTGAAAGAACAATTGAATCCATCTCTGTCTCAACAAAATCCGGAGAAGGCCCTGGTAAAATCACGTGTGGCCCACTGACTCATCTGGTGTTATGTCGGTATCAGGATAAACCCAATTTTGGTACCATTTGCGTGTGAAACGAGTGCTCTACCAAATGAGATATGGAGACCCCCTTTGAATTTATAATTTTTCGCACCATAAAACAAAAAGGTACTCATCCTCCTTGATAAATCATCGAGACTTGACCCGTCTCAGATCTTTATATAAATTCAACAAGAAACATCTATATCCCGATATAATGCCTTTTGAGGAGAAGGGTCTCAACTGGTGTGAGGGTCGGAAGGTCCGGGGTTCGAGCCTCCCTCGCGCATAGTTGAGTTCCTGGAAAGGGCTCTACTCACATTCTCTCATCGTACTCAGGTGTAACATGAGTACCTGGCCGTTAACAGCGTTGCCTCTGTCCGAAAAAATTGTAATATGTATCGCCTAACAGGCGTCATGACCCGTCCAGGTCCAACGTGTTAAGTGTTGCTGTTGTCCACGGACCTCTCGTAAAGCGCTTTGAGCACGTTTCGTGGATATGGCGCTATATGAAAACTCATTTAAATTTAAAGCTCATTTAACAGCGTTGTCTCTGTCCTAAAAAAATGTATTATCGCCTAACAGGCGTCATGTCTCGTTCTACACGTTACGTGTTGCTGTTGGTCAGGGACTCCTTTGTACAGCGCTTTGAGCATGTTTAGTGGATATTGCGCTATATAAAAGATAATTTTTGAAATAAAGCTGGTCTCATTCCAGTAGTACATAGTATACACAAAGCCGTATAAAAAGGCCTAATTATAATAATATAATAGAGGAGTAGGGTGGAAGAGATACATAGCAAGGCTGAGTACCGATGAAGTCCCATCTATAGATGTCAATGAGTCCCATCCAACACAGAGGCCCGATGCTTCCTCACCGTAAGGGGAATTCAAATTCAAGCCACCACAAACCAAGCAATCTCCTCAAAGGTGGAAAGGGAAAATACAATGGAAGTGGAAGATCTTCTCCAGCTCTCCAAGAGTGCGACATTTATGTCATGATAAATAGACCATGATGACAGAGGAAGGAAAGATGCGATTCGTTTTTAAGGGTTTTTAAGTCATCGCCATCGTCGCCATTACAGAGCGAGTAATAATGAAGAACTTGGGATCGTCAAAAAATTCTAGAATTAAAATTGAAGCACCCAAGAAAAAGAAAGCCAAATGGGAAACAGATGTTGTAGATATTCCAAGGGAATACCATTAATGTATGTACGTCGTTTAAGACCACCCTGTACCACCTTGTAAAAGTCTCATCCAGACACCAGGGCCCGTTTTCATGAACGCGGGCTAGATTTACACATAGCCTTATCTAGTACACGATGGCAGGTAAGAGTAAGATACCAGTCTTCATACATGTAACGCAAAGATTTCCAAAGGAAATTAGCAACACATCGGGTAAGATATATTTCGTTCCTTTTCATATTTTAACTTGCTTTTGCCATGATTAATCAAATCACGTGATATTGACTGCAGGCTGATAGTGATAGACTACAATGATGTCCATTGTTCAACTGTCAATTCTAAATTTAGGCCAATAAAGGTTTCATTGAAACTCAAAACAAATTCAACCAAAATAAATAAATAAATAAAAATAAATAAATAAAAAAAACTACAAAAAAAAAAAAAAAAAAAAAAAAAAAAAAAAAAAAAAAAGTAGAAAGTGTGTACTGATACTGATAAATCACATTATTTCAGTCCGTTACAATGCCGGCAGAATAACTTTTGCAGAGACGCCAACTTTAAAGGCTCACATGAATTTCAGACACCACTCGTATGAATTTTGATGCCGAAAGAGGAATTTCCGCACACAAGAAAAGGGAATTGGGATGGTATTTGGCATTGTGTTTACATATTGTAGAGTTCTAAATAGATAACTGATTAGAATTATATTATGCTATATTATAAACACAATCCAAACGTTTCCTTACTTCAAATGAAGTAAAGATCCAAAACCTCGTGGTAGTGATTGTAGTAAAGGTGGTAGTGAGGATGATGTGGTGTGGGTGGTTGTAGTAGTGGTAGTGATGATGATGATGATGATGATGGTGATGATGATGATGATGTGATAGTGGCTGTTGTTTAAGTAGTGGTAGTGATGATGCTGAGGTGGCGGTGGTGGTGGTAGTTGTAGTTGTGGTAGTGATGATGATTTTGTTTTTTAAGAGTTTTACGGCGCTTGCAACACATTTAGGTTATATCAGCGCCGGTTAAAAGGAAGAAAATGGGATAGTAGAAAGTTCTAGAATTACAATTAAAGCACCCAAGAGAAAGTAAGACAAAGGGGAATTGGGAACAAATAGGGATCAGATGTAGATTCCAAGAGCATACCATCAATGTACTTAGTCTGAGATCACCTCTATAAGTCTCACCCAGACACAAGCACAAGATCCAACAAAGAGGAATACACTCAAATGCTTACATTTCATTATACATTAAAAATAACAAATATAATAATATATAACTGAGAGATGATTTACAAGGAAAAAAATATCATCTCCCAAAACAATAACTATGCATTTGACTGTTTCCCTCCCAGCCAAGCGCTCCGGCCAGGATCGGGACAAAAGACAGAAAGCATGTTGGAAAACAGATATATGGGGATAGAAGAGACGGTATGTATCTCCCTGCCCACTGTGGAGGTAGGGAACCCCACCCAGGATGATGATGTGGCATTAAATATGATGTGGTGGAGGTTGTTGTAGTAGTAGTGGTAGTGATGAAGATGTGGTGGTTGTAGTAGTAGTGGTAGTGATGATGATGATGTGGTGGTGGTTGTAGTAGTAGTAGTAGTAGTAGTAGTAGTAGTAGTGGTAGTAGTAGTAGTAGTAGTATGTAGTAGTAGTAGTAGTAGTAGTAGTAGTAGTAGTAGTAGTGATGATGAGGTGGTCATGGTGCTTGTCGTAGTTGTGGTAGTGACAGAGACGCCAACTTTAAATTTGGCTCACAGGAGTTTCAGACACCACTCGTTGGAATTTCAATGCCGAAAGAGGAATTTCCGCACACAAGAAAAAGGAATTCGAATGGTATTTGATATTGTGTTTACATATTGTATAGTTCTAAATAGATAATTGATTAGAATTACATTATGATACATAAACACAATGCCAAATACAATCCCAAAGTTTCCTTATTTCAAATGAAGTAAAGCGCCAAAACCTAATGGTAGAGCTTGTTGTACTGGTGGTAATGTGGTGTTGGTGGTTGTAGTAATAGTAGTAGTGATGATGAAGATGTGATAGTGATAGTGGTTGTTGCTGTAGTAGTAGTGGTAGTGATGATGATTTGGTGGTGGTGGTGGTTGTAGTAGTAGTTGTAGTGATGATGATGTGGTGGTGGTATAGTAGTAGTTGTGGTCGTGATGATAATGATGTGGTGGTGGTTGTAGTAGTGGTGGTAGTGTTGTTGATGTGGTGGTGATGGTGTTTTTAGTGCAAATGGTAGTGATGATATTGTGGTAGTGGTAGTTGTAGTAGTAGTCGTGGTAGTGATGATAATGTGGTGGTGGTGGTTGTATTATTATTATTATTAATTATTATTATTATTATTATTATTATTAGTAGTAGTAGTAGTAGTAGTAGTAGTAGTAGTAGTAGTAGTAGTAGTAGTAGTAGTAGTAGTAGTAGTAGTAGTAATGATGATGTGGTGGTGGTGGTTGTAGTAGTAGTGCTCGTGATGATGATGTGGTGCTGATGATTGTAGTAGTAGTGGTAGTGATTTTGTAGTAGTAGTGGTAGTGATGATGATTATGATGATGTAGTGGTGGTTGTAGTAGTAGTAGTAGTAGTAGTAGTAGTAGTAGTAGTAGTTGTAGTGATGATGATGTGGTTGTAGTAGTAGTTGTAGTGATGCTGATGTGGTGGTGGTGGTTGTAGTAGCAGTGGTGGTGGTAGTGATGAAGATGAAGTGTTACTGGTGGTTGTAGTAGTAGTGGTAGTGATGTTGTAGTGGTGGTTGTAGTAGTAATAGTGGTAGTGATGATGTGGTGGTGGTGGTTGTAGTAGTAGTGCTAGTGATGATGTGGTGGTGGTGGTTGTTGTCGTAGTGGTAGTTGCAGTGATGATGATATGGTGGTGGTGGTTGCGGTAGTAGTGGTAGTGATGTGGTGGTGGTGGTTGTAGTAGTAGAGGTCGTGATGATGATGTGGTAGTGGTGATTGTAGTAGTATTGGTAGTGATGATGTGATGCTGGTGGTTGTAGTAGTAGTGGTATTGATGATGATGTGGTAGTTGTGGTTGCAGTAGTAGTGGTAGTGATGACGATTTGGTTGTGGTGGTTGTAATAGTAGTAGTAGTGATGATGATGTGGGGTGGTTGTAGTAGTAGTGGTAGTGATGATGATTTGGTGGTGGTTGTAATAGTGATGGTAGTTGTGGTAGTGGTAGTGATGATGATGTGGTGGTGGTGGTTGTAGTACTGATGATGATGTGGTGGTGGTGGTTGTAGTAGTAGTTGTGGTACTGATGATGTGGTGGTGGTGATGGTCGTTGTAGTAGTAGTGGTAGTGATGATGATGTGGTGGTGGTGGTGGTCGTTGTAGTAGTAGTTGTAGTGATGATGGTTGCAGCAGTAGTGGTAGTGATGATGGTTGTAATACTAGTGGCAGTGATGATGATGTGGTGGTTGGAGGGGGGGGGGGGGGGGGGGGGGGGGGGAGGTATCCTTGGAACAAATTGACCTCACCGGAATTTGACGGAAGTTGCCCGGAGCCCGGAAGTCTTTGGTGAAACCGGAGTTTTGGCATCACTGCAGTGATGATGATGTGGTGGTGATTGTAGTAGTGGTGGTAGTGATGACGATGTGGTGGTGATGGTGGTTGTAGTTGCAATCGTAGTGGCAGTGATAATGATGTGGTGGTGATTGTAGTAGTAGTAGTAACAGTAGTCGCGGCAGTAAAGATGATGTGGTGGTGGTGGTGGTGGTTGTAGTATGGTAGTGATGATATGGTGATGGTGGTTGTAGTTGTAGTGATGATGATGTGGTGGTTGGAAGGGGGGGATCCTTGGAACAAATTGACCTAACCGGAATTTGACGGAAGTTGCCCGTAACCCGGAATGTTTTGTTCCAGACCGGAGTTTTGGCATCACTGCTTTTGTATCCACTATACTTTCTAACCATGTTCTTTTTGTCGTTTCTTTGACGCAAACCTTTCGATTTCTAGTCTCCGTTCACTCGCAACTCGCGAGCCGATTAGATCTGGCCCCCCAGGAAAACGCGACCGACGCGGCCGCATAATTTGCCACTTACCGCAATGCGGCCGCATAATTCACCTTTTACCGCATAATTATGCAAAATATGGTTTTTAGCGTGAATTTATGACCATTGTATGAAGAAAAATGAAACCGAAAAAGTCCGACGATGTTCCCAAATACGTGACACTGACTTCCTTTTAACTTTAAAGGGAGGCTATTCCAATTCCAAACAGGGTTGCCAATTTGGCAGATTTTCTGCCAAATGTCCTTTTTTTTTGGCAGAATTTGAAGTCGTCTGGCAGAGAAAAATCGGTTTGGCAGATTTTATTTTCCGAGGCCTAGGGATGAATGTATAGGTCTACTACACGTTTTCCATGGCAATTTTTATGTATTAGTGATTTTTTTAAACTTGGGAAATGAAAAAAAAAAATTATGACATCGGCCTTGAGAATTTTTTGTTTAACAAAACTGATGAGTTTTAAAAGGGGGTACTATAAATAGTACGGTTTGGCAGATTTTTGTGGTATTTGGCAGATTTTTAAAATCCAGTTGGCAGAATGCCTGAAATTAATCTGGCAACCCTGATTCCAAGTGTACGATTTGTCTTCTTGAGATCTACCCTGCTCCTGTCTCCACCTTGGGATCAACTTGAGAGCCTCACAAAGCTGAAAACTGTACCCGAGGAGGAGATCAAGAGGTACACCCGGCAGCTTGGGCCCCTCGCGGTGAAGAACTCCATCACCTCTTCTGTTGACGCGCCACATTTTTTGGTAGTCCATTTCTGATGAAGTGCCAGCTTTGGCTGCTGGTGCCAAGTGGTACATATACACCACGATCAACAGCGCTGATGCTGAGCGCAGTTTTTCTGTTTACAATCTGATATTGTCAGACAGGCGCAGCAGTCTTAGCACAACGTCTCTGCGACATCTAGCTTGTCTGTGCTACAACAAAAAAGTTTTGAATTTACGTTGTAGTTCTTTAATTTTGAATTGGTTAAATGTAAATAAAGCAATGGAAAAATTTAGACAGCTATTTATTACTTTTTTCTTGTTTTGCATAATTTGCCTTTTTTCACCGCATAATTTGCAATTTCCCCCGCATAATTTGGGATATTTTTTTGCATATTTCCGGGGGGCCAGTTAGATTCACCTTTAAAAAAAAGTTTTTACTCCCAAAAAATGAGTATTTTTTAAAAAGCCAGTGTCAATAGTAGTAAAAGGACACTTTTTGCCCCTATCATTCGTGACCGACGTATTTTCCTTCCGAATCGAAAAGGCCCTAGCAATCTAAAAATGGTTGCTATCTTGTCGACGCTATGATGCACGGTATCCTAGGGAGCGTTCACATATTATGTCAACACTTTGGGGGGGGGGGGGGGGGGGGGGAGGGTCTGCCAAATGTTGACAAGTGTTGACATGGGGGAGGGGGGGTTCATACCCAAGATTATGTCATCAAAAATTTGGTTATACAAATAGAATAAAAACACACCCAAGAAAAACACTGTAAAAGTTGAAGCGGATTAGTAACATCTGTTATTATTCGGATAGGACATCAGTCTTCACAAATTACTTTTTACCAGATCAGGTGATCCACCTACACCTATTCACTACTGGGTGGACAGGGGGCCCCCGAAAAAAAATGTGGCTGCGATGGGAGTCAACTTGAGTTGTCAGGTCTTCAGCCACGCTCTAACAACTGAACTACCCTAAACATGTCTACATCTTCAAAATGGACTTTTTTTTTTGTTAACATTAACATCGTGTAATGCTGGCTACCAGTATTGAACAGAGACAAAGAGGTATATATCAAATTTCACACCTTTTGGCACTCAGTTGTTTTTACCTCTTTTCCTCTGTTCAATAGCCACCATCACATGACTTTCACGAAAAATAGTCCATTTTGATGATGTCATCATTTTGGGGGGGTCAAGTCAATGATGACAATTGATGACATGGGGGGGGGGGGGGGGGGGGGGGGGGTCTAAAAATGCCAATTTTTTGTTGACATAATATGTGAACGCTCCCCTAGTAACTGGTCTCAGATTAAGGTTGCAGTCCTGCCTCAGCAAATGACTAAAACTTGGCCAAACTTAGTCCGAAGGCGCCGTGATTTTAGTTTTAGTCTCGGACTTGCTTAGTCAGCTCACATGAAATCCGATTTTTTAAAGTCCTTGACTAAAGTCAGAGACTAAGCGCTAGTCGACGTTCATGAAAACGGGCCCAGGATCCTACAAAGAGGAATACCCAATGTTTACAAGATAGTTCAAAACAAAAGATATGACTGCATTTACTACTATCATTAAATAACAAAGAGGTGATTTACAAGGATAAAATATATCATCTCCCAAAACTAACACCACACATTTGACTGTTTCCCTCTCGGGGAAAATATATAGGGGATAGAAGTAGAAGACACAGCAAGTGACCTCTTGCCCGCCATGTTTGTTTTTGTTTTTAAGGGTTTTACTGCGCTTGCAACACATTAAGGTGCCAGTATCAGCGCCCGTAAAAAGGAAGAAAATGGGGTAGTAAAAAGTTCTAGAATTACAATTAAAGCACCCAAGAAAAGGTAAGACAAAGGGGAATTGGTTCAAATAGGAAACAGATGTAGATTCCAAGAGCATACTAGTACTAGATCACCTAAAAGTCTCATCCAGACACATTGTCAGAACAGCAAACACACAATTGTCAATTTGTGTAGCAATTAACAAGAAAAACGTTTTTTTTTTAAGAAAATAAGTTTTATCTCTTTATTGATATCAAATTCAAATGTCACTGTCCACATTTTCCTGGTGCTGAAAAAGAATTTATTTCCGTTAGTTATGTTAAAATAAATCTTAATCATCACTTACCTTACCTGGCTTTCAGATTACGACTATTCAAATAAAAAAAAGATGCAACAGAGAGAGAGAGAGAGAGAGAGAGAGAGAGAGAGAGAGAGAGAGAGAGAGAGAGAGAGAGAGAGAGAGAGAGAGAGAGAGAGAGAGAGAGAGAGAGAGAGAGAGAGAGAGATCCTAATCTAGGACAGAAAACAAGTAACCATGTACATTTTAGAGTAGAGTCGTAGCAGTACTCTCACTGTCATGGCCATCAGAAGATAGGTGTATCCTCAGACAAAAGGTCTGTGGCGCTCATCGGGTGTATCGTCTCTTTTTTGGTGAAGCTGAAAGTCATGAAGGCAATATGTGCGGCTTTTTTGTGGCCTTATGTTTGTTCTGACATGCAGTCTGTAGATCCATAGTTCGAGTCCCGCTTAGGCACCGCAAAGTTACGAAACTCCTTGGAAAAGACTCACATTCTCTCGCTACGGTGGTGTTTCTGTAAAGTAAAATAATCGTGTTCCATAAGTTTTGTCACAACCCATAAAAGTGACCCAAAAGTGAATATGTATTTTAATTCTGTGAATGTAAATAAACTAAAGGCATGAGACCTTTCACCAATGAATGAGAAGCAATTCACTTGATACACAGCAGTGGTCAAATTTGATCGTCTGTACATCGCTCCCGGGTGTCATTTGTTTGACTTAGACTGAAATCAACAAACAACTTATTCTACATGTAGTTTTTTTTGTTTTGTTGTGGGGGGGGGGGGGGGGGGTGTTCCTGTCCTACTTTCGTTTTTGCAAGAAGTAAACAATCCAAACATAAATTATCGCCTTGAAACATTGTCTTTATCAAACAGATTACATGGTGTCAGAATAAAAGGATAAGTAGGTAGGGTGAACTGGGGCAATTACACCCACGGGGCAAATCCACCTACTTTCCCTGAAATCAGGGGACAAAACTGTTGGAATAATTGGAGGAGAGTTCACTCACTGATTTTACAGTTACCTCCCCCTTACTTCCTCTTCCTGCTTCCTTTGTTTACATCTTCTTGTTGCTGAGACAGAGACCTGTGAAAACTGCATCTTCAAAGTAAGTAGACCTAGTGTACCGTAGACCGGGGTTACTTTGCAACTTTTTCATGAAAAATGTGAATGACTCCATGGACGAATAAGGGAGGTAATAAATGTTACCAAACTGCTATGACTGCTTTGCTATAGGCATAGATTACTTTCATTTTGATTTCCAGCACCCAAGGCTGTTTTCTTTTCTCTGTTCAACTGGATCAAGTCTGACTAAAATTATTTCACCCTGTTTAAGGTGAGTGGAAAATTTTATATGGATCTTTCCTTTCCAAACCCAATTATGACTTATTATTATGATAACTAGTCTAGAAATATGTTGTTCTCTCATAATAAAACGTGTTTTTAAGTGAGTATGTCTTGTTTTTACTAGATTCCAGAATGCAAAGTCACCCCGGTTGTTGAGAACAACAATTGGGGGGGGGGGGGGGGTGGTTGCAAAGTAACCCCAGTGAATGTATGATGTGATAATTGTATTACAAAGATAGTTTTAACTATTCTTATGCATATATTTAATGTGGTTTTCAACTTTCAATAATGCTTTTGCTCAATATTTTTCAATCCAAAACCATTAACACTCACACGTTTGTTCTTTTTTTTGTTTTCTTCAGATGCCGAGAAAATATGTTCGGAAACCTGGCGCTCGATGTTACAGGGACTATACCGAAGAGCATTTGCTTCAGGCTGTTAATGACTGCAACAACATGCCTGTTAAGGAGGTGGCCAAGATCTACAATTTCCGTTCCGAACACTGTGGAATAAAACCAAGGGCCTTCATAAAAAGTCTGTTGGAGGAAGACAAGCCTTATCCGATGAAGAGGAAAATGTGATTGCAGCTCATCTTCTGGTCTGTGCTGACAATGGCATGCCTCTGGAGTGCATGGACATCAAGTTAATTGTGCAAAGCTATCTCAATAAGATTAACAAAGTGGTGAAAGTGTTTAAAAACAATGTTCCTGGGGATGACTGGATTTCAGGTTTTTTAAAGAGAAATGATACTATTTCTGTGAGGATGTGCCAGAACATTAAACGGTCTCGAGCAAAGGTGACACCAGCTGACATTCGAGAGTATTTCTGCCACTTAAAAACGTCTGTTAAAGACGTGCCTCCATGCAATATCTTGAACTATGACGAAACCAACTTGTCTGATCAACCTGGCACAAAAAAGTGTGTATTCCGCAGGGGCATTAAATACCCAGAACGGGTTATTAATTATTCCAAAGGAAACATCAGCATCATGTTTGCAGGGACGGCAAGCGGTGAATCACTGCCACCATATGTAATTTATAAATCAGTGTGTTTGTGGGACAGTTGGTGCGAAGGAGGTCCAGCAGGTACGCGTTTCAACAGGAGTAAAAGTGGGCAGTGGATGGATTCTACAAACTTTGAAGATTGGTTCATTAGTCTCGTTGTTCAATGGGCACGTCGCAAGATGGGAAAGAAAATTCTCATTGGAGATAATTTAAGCTCCCACCAGAGCACGAGAGTGGTAGAAAAATGCAACGAACTGAACATAGGTTTTGTACTTCTTCCCCCAAACAGCACAGATAAGTGCCAACCCCTAGATGTTTCCTTTTTCGGACCTATGAAACGCACTTGGCGAGAGGTGATGACAGACTACAAGATGAAAAATCCTAAATCAACATCTTTAGACAAATCAGATTTTCCCCGTCTACTGACTCAGTTGATTGACCAGCTTGGAATGAAAGCGGCAGAAAATCTTGTTTCAGGATTCAGGGCTTGTGGGATTGTTCCTTTAGACAGTCACAGTGTTGAAAAAGTTTCCTGAGGAAAATGAAGATAGTGCGGTTCCACCAGATGTCATTAGTGGGGTAGTTGTGGAGTATTTACACAAATATAAATATTCCCCTGGAACAAAAACCCAAGCCAGGGGCCGAAAGAAAAAAATTTCCGTCACACCAGGAAAAAGCGTGTGTGCCGCTGATCTTGGTCTAAGTCTGCGTGAAGGCGCCCTTGGCGAAACGGAATCTGCAGTGTCGCCTGCAGAACAGCCATTTCATTCCCGTGCAGAAGAACAGCCATCCCATTCCCGTGCAGAAGAACAGCCATCCCATTCCCGTGCAGAAGAACAGCCATCCCATTCTCCCCATGAACAACCATCCCATCCCCGGTCAGAACAGTTATCTGATTGCAATTCAGAGGATGAATCTGATTCTGATAGTTTAATGGACAATAATGATGATGAATGGGTGCCGCCCCAAGCAAAGAAAGCAAAACATTTCTAAGAAAAGTCATTCTTTTTTAAAATGATAATATTGTTTTTATTTTTATTTTGTATTTTTATATCATTTTCTTGTCCTTATTGATTAGTAGTCTCATTACGTGTTATTTAATTTGAGGAAGGATCACTGTATTTTTAATTAAAGTGAAGAAAATTATTATTCTATGAGAACATGCAAAGTCACCCCGATTTTATATTTTGTTAAAATTGACATAAAACGTGCTACAACTTATTTCAAAGATTATCTTGCTCTATTTTTTTATTTGTGGATGAAAGATAAACCTGTGACCCCTCCAAAAAAGCAAAAATTACACACATGAAATGAATGTAAAAGGTTGAAATTTTTGTGTGAATCCGCTTTTGTATGCAAAGTCACCCCGGTCTACGGTACTAATTTAGGGTGTGTTTTCCATATTTAGGATGGATGAAAGTCAGGGAATCATTTGGAAATGATAAAATGGTTACTTTTCTTCACTTTCATTACCAATTTAGTTGACTAAGAGGCCAGTTGCTGCTTTCAAGGCCCTCACTAGTAATGGTGGTATTGGGGCAAATCCACCCACCTGGTGGGTGGATTTTCACAACCCCTCTTTTCTTGCTCTGACCTGATTGTCTGATATGGCTTTATCTACTGTCTGTTTGCCTTTATTAAAATCTTTATAGCTGAATATACGCCATATCTGCCCTGTAGAGCCACATTTTTACCTTGGGGCAATTCCACCCACTTGGTAGGTGGATTTGCCCCACCTAATTTGGAACTACGTGAGAGAGTCATACAACAAGAGGCCATGAAAAATGCAATTGCAGCAGTACAGTCTGGTGAAATGGGGTACTTGAAAGCCTCAAACGTCTTTGGAGTCAAAAGAGAGACCCTGAGAGATCAGGTCCGAAAGAGGTAAGAGAAGTGCCTGAAAATTTAAGCACATTTCTAAGTTAACTAAACAAAGGAGAACTTAATCTTGTGCCTGTCATAAATGTTTAGTCGGCTCCGTGGTGTAGTGGGTACCACACTCGCTTCCTATGGAAAAAGGCCCGGGTTCGATCCCCGGTGCAAGTGGGATTTTTTTCAGAGCCGACCTGTTCACCCAGCAGAAAATGGGTAGCTGGTCCTTATGGACTGGCGGAAGTGTCTTGAGATAGACCAGTGTCCTATCCAAGAGGTAACAAGAAATTGTTATCAGTCCGTTTCGCACTACAGAAACCGGCCTCATGGCTCGAAGGACTTACTTTTGTCATAAATGTTTGGGCCTTCATTTTTAGTAGGGTCTCTGTGAAGAGCTAGAACTGGATTACCAAACATTAGTGGTCAGCCTTTTGGTTCGGTTTTTTTTATATTTTGTAGAAGTGGGCTGTAGGCCTACCCTTCATCCTTACCTCACCCCCCCCCCCCCCCCCCCCCCCCAACTCACCACTACAGACAACCATATCATTGCATTCTATTCATATTTTTGTGTGTTTTTTTTCTTTCCCTCCAGGTCCCAAAAGATGGGCCCTGGCCGTGATACCTGCCTCACTGCTGAAGAGGAGGATGAGATTGAGGAGTGCCTAAAGATCATGGCAAAGTGGGGCTTGGCTTCTCCCAAAGTGAGGTGTTACATCTTGTTGGCGAATATGCACAGTCAAGAAAGCCCAACAACCCGTTCAAAGCCTCTCTTCCAACATATGACTGGCTTTATGGATTCTTTCAGCGCCACCCAACCCTTACGCATCGACTCCCAGAACAGCTGAAATCTGCTAGAGCAAAATCATCAGCGAACAAGACCATTGTAAAAGAGTGGTTCGAGCTGGTTCAGCAGACACTGGTGGACAACAATCTTGAGAACAGTCCCCACCGGATTTTCAATGTCGACGAGACAGGGATGCCACTCGACCCAAAAGGGATTCGTGTCATCTGTGAGAAGAACATTTCTCATTTATTCAGAGTAATAGGTGGGTCTGGAAGAGACTCCATTACTGTCAATGGCTGCGCTTCCCCTGATGGGAGAATGTTGCCACCCTACGTGGTGTATGCTGCGAAGAACTTGCGGTCAGCATGGATGGCTGATGGACCCCAGGACTGTTGCTATACTTCAAGTGACAAGGGGTAATGGATAGTGTCTGCTTCCTCGACTGGTTCGAGAAGCTGTTCGTCCCCTCTTTGCCGAAGGAGAGACCGGTGGTGCTCATCTTCGATGGACACAAGTCCCACATCAGTGTGCCGCTTATCCAATCGGCTGTTGAGAACCAGGTTATTCTGTTGAAGCTGCCACCCAATAGCACCCATGTGCTCCAGCCTCTTGATGTTGGTGTCTATGGCCCGCTCAAGACTGCATGGGAGAAAATCCTGATCTCCTTCGCCAGACAGAACCTCGGCTCAGCTCTCACCAAAGAGCTCTTTCCATCTCTGCTCAACAAGCTGTGGTCGTCCGGATGCCTGTCAGGGGACAACATAAAAGCAGGGTTTGCGAGAACTGGGATCTTCCCTTTCAACCCTGACGCTGTGCCTCGTTCCTTGTGCGAATCAGCTGAGATCTTCGACAAGGTGGCACCTGATGCCACGCCCACTTGCACAGCTGACATGTCACCACCATCAACCGCAACCGAGCCATCAAACTCCCGCCCGGCCACTCCCAACTTCGCACCCGGCCACACCATCAACTGAGCCATCAACCTCGCGCCCGGCCACGCCATCAACCTCACGTCCGGCCACACGATCGGCCGAAACTTCTCCCAAACTGACTATTAAGGACTTCTTCATGAAGAAAATCTCTCCTATTCTGCAAGCAAAGAGGGAGAAAAACCAACCAAACAGGAGAGGTGTGAAACGTCAGTATGGCGAAAGCTTAACCAGTGCAGAGTGTATTGAGAGAATGACAATGGAGGAGGAGAAGATGAAGAAGACATCAAAAGGAAAGGGGAAAGGGAAAAGGGCGGTCAGAGAGAAGAAGAAGCCAGTACCGGTAGTGACAGACTCTGATCTAGAAATGGATGATGATAATGATGAAGACTGGGTTCTGCAAAGATTTAGTAGAAGAGACAGTGATGATGAGAGTGGTGGCAGCAATGATTGTCCCCCCACTACCTCTTAGTCATAGGAACGTATTTGAAAGTTTCCAGTAAACATTTCGTTCAGTCAGTGGAAATTGAAAGTCAGATGTTGACGGTGGGTGGAATTGCCCCAAATAAACAGTTCATTATTTTTTTGTAAAAAGTGAAATTTTGCTGTTTTGTGATTGGTATGAGTGAAAATTGTTTGTTCATAATTGGTGTTGTGTTTAGAGGATTAAGTGTTGCAACATTCAGACAAAAGTCTTAATTAGGAAGGGCGTGGGAGTGATTTAGGAGTAGTGGGTGGAATTGCCCCAGTTCACCCTACCCATCTCTTTAATGTAACTATAAATTATAAATTTGTCCAGAAACTTCTGAACAGCAATAATGCATTAAATTAATGGCAAATAATATTGAGTAAGGAGATATATTTATAGATAGTAGAAAACTGGAGGAAATGGCTCCAGCACACGAAGCTACTACTTTGATTTAGAGGCAGACCTGCCAACATGGGATTATGCCAATCAGGGATTTTGAGGAGCAAAACCAGGGATTTTTCAACCATATCAGGGATAAGGAAAAATGTCCCCTTGTTCGTCACTGCCGCTTACTGTACTTCTTTATTTTTTACGTTCGTTTATCCCATGGTTTATTTATCTGCTTCGTGCAATCCAATAACATAATTAATGTTAAGATTTTTTTTTTAAATTGTCAATGTTCCAGTGCCCTCTTTGGTAGTTGCTGTGCATCGCCACAAAGGAAATTTTTGCAGCAAAAAAATAGCGGCGGCCTCAAAATACCAAGACATGTGTCCAAGAAATCATACAGACAGGTGAAAAGATATTCCGGACAATCGTGCCCAGTTCAACAGCAGTGGACGGTCTGCCGTCAAACCACTTCGTGGACTTGCTGCACATGCAAACGATGGCACCAGTCAAGGTACACACGCCTTTTCCCATCACTGAAATACCCCTTCTTTGACAATGAAATGGGCAATGAGGCTGATCACATAACAATAACAACAACAATGATCGCCACTGTCTATATTATTAAGATGCGAATGCTGAAGACTGACGACCGCCAAACTGTTCCATCAAAGGAAAATATTTATTGTTGGGCCAGACATCAAAGAGGATGAAATTAAATAAGATCATTCTCTTCACAACAAAACCAATGAACAGCAACCATAATCATAAATGCTGATCATTGATAAGTGTGCGTTTTATTTGTATTGAACATTATACATATAGTTGTAATCGTTTTCTGGAATAATATTTTTTGTTTCCCAGTGTATTTGTTTACTTTAGCTATAATTGTTGACTTGACTAGGAGGCCAACGCAAAAAAAAAAGGAAAAAGAGAGAGAGAGAGAGAGAGAGAGAGAGAGAGAGAGAGAGAGAGAGAGAGAGAGAGAGAGAGAGAGAGAGAGAGAGAGAGAGAGAGAGGAGAAGAGAGAGGAGAGGGGAAGAAGAGAGAGAGAATAGAAGGAGAAGAGAGAGAAGAAATGAAAAAGAGAGAGAGAGAGAAAGAAGAGAGAGGGAAAAGAAAGAAAGAAACAGAATAGAAATAGAAATAGAAGAGAGAGAGAGAGAGAGAGAGGGAGAGAGAGAGAGAGAAGAGAGAGGAGAGAGAGAGAGAGGAGAGAAACAAAGGAAGTATGGAGAGAGAGAGAGAAGGGGGGGGGGGAGAGAAAGACAGAAAGAGAGGGGGAGATAAAGAAAGTGAAAGAAATAAAGAGGGAAAGAGAAAGGAAAAAGAAAGAAAGAGAGAGAGAGAGAGAGAGAGAGAGAGAGAGAGGAGAGAGAGAGAGAGAGAGAGAGAGAGAGAGAGAGAGAGAGAGAGAGAGAGAGAGAGAGAGAGAGAATGAAAGAAAGAGAGGGGGAGAGAGAGAGAGAAAAAAACAAAGATAAAGAAAAAAGGGATAGAGAAAGATTGAAAGAGAGTGAGAGAGAGAAACAAAGAAAGAATGTAGAAAAAGAGAGAGGGGGGAGAGAGAAAAGAAAGAAAGAAAGAAAGAGGGAGATAGAGAGAAAAGAAAGAAAGAGATAGAGAAAAAGAGAAAGGAAAAAAACTAGAGAGAGAGAGATAGAGAATGAATGAAAGAGATAGAGAATGAAAGAAAGAAAGGGATAGAGAAAGAAAGGCATAGATAGAGAAAAAATGAGAGAGATAATATTGACACGAGAAGTCTATTAACCAGCGCACCTGAACTAAGCGAGTGAGGGTCTTGTAGCTAATATAACCCTCTAGAACCCAGTATGACATAAACGTCATACGTATTAAAGGGAGGCTGCCCTTGGTGACAATTAAACTATTATATTTTTTTTATTATTGGCAGTTATTCCCCTTTACCCTTTCTAGCTCCCCGAAGAAGGAGATTGGTTTTTGGAAGATTTTTTATTAGTTTCCTTTTCCTGTTTACATTTTTGCCCACAAGGTTTGGAAGCACTACATTACTACATTATTTTCATCCGCGCCAATCAGATCTAAGGTGAGTAGCATCAGTATTATTTTTTTGATCTTATCATTCTCTAATGTCTGTATTTATATTCTAATTCAGTTTTAAAATTTAGATTGTATTTACTTTTGATGAAAATGAAGTTGAAATAGTAGTATGACAAAAACGTCATACCGGGCACAAGGCCAATTTCCTATATGACATAAATGTCATAGTGGGTCTTACAGGGATAAGTATCCCCATGGGAGGTAAATGTTTATCATATTTAAGGTATTATTATTCTGTTTTTTTTTCTTGCCATGCTTTATTTATATTTTTTTTTTCTTTCTCCTCTTTTCTTTTAGAATGGATAGTGACTCTGAAATTGACGATTTGGTAGCCTGTATCGACCCAAATGAGAGCGATTTTTTTGATTCTGAAGATGAATATGTGCCAAGTGATGATGATTTCGAGTCCGATGATGAAGAAATACAACGACCAAAACGCAAAAAGAGAAGATTAACAGTATCTGACAATGGTTTTGACGAAGAGGATGACATACCCCTGGCTGTCGTTAGAGCTGAACTACTGCAACAACAGGATGCATTGGCCGCAGAAATCGACGAAGATATTCTGACACAAATGATGAATCAGGGAATGTGGATACGTATGCCTTTCACACCACCAGACACAACATTCACTGGTGATGTTGAGCCAATGCCTGATGATTTGAAAACTCCTTATGAATTTTTTAGGGAGATTATCTCTGATGAAATGTTGGAAAATGTTGAACAGCAGACAAACATTTATGCAATGGCTGAGAAGGGAATTCAGTTCAAATGCACAAAGAAAGAAATAGAAAAGTTTATAGGTATTTATCTTCGAATGGGACAAATGAAAGCCCATTGTGTGAGAGCATATTGGGCATTTGCAACAAGGTATCCTCCAATTGCTGACGTGTTTGTGAGAAATCGCTTTCTGCAGCTTTGTCGTTACATTCACTTCACAGACAATACCACACCCAATGATAGTGATCGTATTTGGAAACTTCGTCCCTGGCTGAACAGCCTAAAAGAAAATCTAAAACATCTCATTCCCCTTGAAAAACAAAGTGTTGATGAAGTCATGGTAGCTTTTAAAGGGCACAGTGTGGTCAAACAATATATGAAAAACAAACCACACAAGTGGGGCATAAAACTCTGGGCGCGGACCGGTAGTGATGGGTTGCTACATGACTTCACTGTTTACCAATCTATAAAGTCCTCAACAAAATCAAAATTAGGCATGACAGGAGAGGTGGTGATGGACATGGTAAAACATTTGGAGTCAAACAAAAATTACAAAGTCTTTGCTGACAATCTTTTTTCTAGTTTGGAATTGGTGAAATGCCTGAAAGAACGCGGAATATTCTATTCTGGAACAGTACGAGAAAACCGTCTCAAAGGCTGTGAGTTCAGATCAGAAAAAGACATGAAGAAGGATCGAAGAGGAGTGCACGACAGTTTGATTGAAGTTGATAGCAATATTGTGGCAGTGAGATGGTATGACAATAAAAAAGTGGATGTCATTTCATCGTTCAAGGGGGTTGATCCTATCACAAAAGTACACCGTTATGACAGAAAGAAGAAGGAAAGAATAGAAGTGCCATGCCCTGAAGTTATTAAATCCTACAATAAATATATGGGTGGCGTCGATCCCTTGGACTCTTTGACGGCTTTGTACAAAGCAAAAATCAAAACTCGCCGCTGGTATTTGTACATTTTCTATCATACCATCAACATGACTGTTGTAACAAGTTGGATTTTGTATAGGCGCCATTGTGCTCTCCTTGGCGTAAAACCAAAGAAACTGAGTGACTTCCAGTCAGAAATTGCTACTAGTCTAATACACGTTGCCACAAAACCAGGTCGACCATCATTAGACAGTGGCGCCGACAAAACAAATAAGACACTGCCATCTGTTCGTCCAACAGATGATGTGCGACTTGATGGTACCAACCACCTTCCACGTAGTGCAAAGAGACAATTTTGTAAATTCCCTGGATGTCACCAGAAAGCAGTGATGTTTTGCTGCAAATGCAATTTAAATTTGTGCTGCAATAAGCAAAGAAACTGTTTTTACAAGTTTCACACACAGAGACAGATCTAAAATCTTTTGTGCCCAGTATGACGTTTTTGTCATATCCTTATTTGTTCCATTAATGCCCAATATGACATTTTTGTCATAGTCTGTAACTGTAACTTTTTTGTAAATTTTTTTTTCAAAAATTAAAAGTTGATTAATGTTTTATACATCATTTCTGACTTATTTTGTGGAAAAAAATAATTTTTTTATCCATGGGATCTAATCTTGGGCTCTAGAGGGATAACTACATGTATAATGGTGTGCATCCCCAGTGTGTGTTATATTATCGCCCCGCTGCTCAGCCTATCTGTCACTTTATAAATCTATGGGTTGAAGTTGAATTGATGCAGTCTGAGCAGTGGATCCAAAATTTTAAGAAAGTAATCGATAAATAGTATTGCCGGTTAGTACCCAAAGAGGACAGTTAAGAGTAAAAAGTCGATCCCGATACCTTACAGTCTTTCTGTAATCGATTAATCGCACGTATATTCGTAAATTTAAAAATTCGCAAAAAAAAAATTAAAATTTTTTATTTTATTTTTTTTAAACATCGGCATAGACAATCCGGGATTATCAGCTCAATTCCGGGATGTTGGCTTAGATCCGGGATAATCCCGGAAAATCCGGGATGTATGGCAGGTCCTTTGCTGGCAAAACTAAAGATCATCCATTTAGTTACACATTTTCTTATTATAAGCCTTCTTGTAATTTGAAATAGATTGGCCGTTCTCTTTCCATTGTATTTAATTTTGTTCTCTATTACTACTATTACTTGTCGCTTTATCACTTTGTGCTGTATAAGTATGGTGCAAGACTGTGAGCAGTTGTGTTTGGCCGCACGTTTGACATCAACATTCCAACTATGACCAGTAGTATGCTGTGTGTTAAGCCCCCACTTTGTTTTCCATACATTTACAATTAATTAAAAATTGTGTTTGATCCATATAACTTGTCACAATAATTTTAGTTTACCAGAAATAAATAGGGAATATACTCTCATTCAGCAACAGGGTTGGAGAAGAGTGAAATCTTTTGTGCATGTGTGTGCGGCTATGTGGTCTAGTGGTATGATACTCGCTTTCGGATCGGAAGGTCCTGGGTTCGAGCCTTGCTCAGCGCATAGTTGAGTCCTTGGAAAAGGCTCTTGACTCACATTCTCCCACTGAACTGTATTTAAGTGTAAGTGAGTACCTGGCCGCTAGCAGCGTTGTCTGTCTGAAAAAATTGTAATAATGCCTAGCAGGCGATATGTCCCATCCTACATGTTAAGTGTTGCTGTTGACCAGGGACCCCTGTAAATCGTTTTGAGCACGTTTAGTGGATATTGCAATATATAAACTCTCAATGAAAGAAGATTGTTATCAGAACTTCAAAAAAGTACAAAAAGGTTAAGCTCAATTAGAGCGGCAGTCATTTCGTTTGATATGAAATTAAGTCCTTTAACAGGAAATAACTGCAACAAGGCTCTGATTTCTCAAAATGATCCATGTCTATGGAAGTAAAGTTTCCCCTTTAGACAAAATTACTCACCCATTTTCAAATGTGTCCTAGTCATGGAGACGAACCCCACACCACAGCGAAATATACCCTAATAAACCAACAGCAAGCTTTAACTAAACCCCTTATCTGGCTTGCAAACCTTGACAAATTACAGCATGAAAACTTTATTTGATTTCCATGTTTGGTATGCAGTTGAGTCCAGTCAATTAGAAACTTGTTTTGTTTTCGTTAAAAATGTTATTTCACTTTTCAACTTATTTGATGAAATAGAATAAGCACTACCTTGTTAATATAGAAAATTGAATAGCATTGAAATTACCACATTCAAGGACCTCTGCATTAAAACGGCAAGAAATTTCTATAATGAAATGACAAAACCATTACATCTTCATCATCCGAATCATCAGTTGCATCTAAGAAAACACAAGTTGGTTCCTGGGAAATACCCAATTGATTTTGACTATTTTTGTGCTTAGATATAGATCTATATTTCTCAGCTATTTTCTAATATTTGATTTTCCATTACACGGGACTTTTTTTTTTTTTTTTTTCATTGCATGGCAGATAATCAATTTCAATGAAACCAATGACAAATTTCACAATTAAACTGAATCCACTGCAATTTCACCAATGATGTGCCAACATAGTGCATGGTTCCTCTTTTTCTTGAAAACATGGAATGTTATGATTTGATCATTTTTGACTTTACCTTAATTTTCACATCTCAACATTTCAAGCTTCCAAATAACAAGAATCACATCAATACGATACCATTGATCATCACACTTGAATTTCCCAAAGGATATATCCCACTCTTCTCACTAACTATGTCAACCAACATTCAAGGTTCACTGAAACCTTAAATTTGATTCCACTTTCGGCACCACTAAGAGGGTTAGATTAATATTTAAAATAGAAATATTTGATAAAAGGCCCATTCCGAAGTCATTTACTGGCTTTGTCAGAAACTTACGATTCAAATTTCACTTTTTACTTTCAGTCAGCAAATCAATTCCATGATTTATTTTTCATTCGATCAATGAAACTTGTATCTTTCCCATCAGGAAAAAAATCAATAGGTGCTCAGCATCACATACATTTTTAACTTTACTCCCGAGTGTGAAAATAACTCTTTTGTGAAATTCTCAGTAGTTATTGAGCCTTTCCACTATGCACACTTCTTTTTCTTTGGATATAAAACAAATTCTTTTCTTTCTTTTCCATTTAGCACAAAGTTGTTAAAAATGGAATTTTAAAAAATCCATTTTTATACTTGAACCTGTTCCACATTACGATATCAATGAGATCAGAAAACTCGGGTATGCACATTTCAACAATACTGCTGTGCATGTGTAAACTAAGAATTTGAGGTAAAACTGCTTTTAAAAGTTTTCTGCCGTTCTTGATTTCACGCCTAAAACCCACATAGAAAATGCACTTTTTAAAAAACTCCACACACTACACAATGAAAGCAATGAAAAGCAGAACAAAACCACTGGAATGAGTTATTTATCCAAGTTCAATTTCAGTAACATGGCACTGGCCTTATCCTATTATTCGACATATATATATCACTAAGTTGATAATCTATTGGAAAAAGAAAAGTATAAAAAATAAATTAAAATGTCAAAATAAAAATAAAAAGATCTGTATAAATTATTTTTTTTTGAATTGGAAAATAAAATAAAAACGTTAGAAAGAAAACATCTTTGGAAAAGTATAGAATAAATAACACACCACAAAATTATCTCATAACAACGGAATCTTGAAATTTCCATTTTCTACTACTATTAGATCTTCTTGAGTCTATTAAAATTAATCCAGACAATTCACATCAGAATGTAGATCAGATCTTCAAAAGTACTAACCAGCTAAGCCATTCCTCGGGAACATAAAACTATCTCTAAAACAGCAGCAAGCAGTACTACTTTTTATATAGAACTTAAATTAATTTTGCAGATCAATAAAATATCAATGAATAGAATTAATGTTACTCCATCCATTAGCACGTGGCTTATCTGAAAATATTTTGGTTTGATATATCAATAAATTCTCATTCAGCAGTTCTTACAATGCAATTCAGTTATATTAAGAGTCTTTTCAAATTCCAAGCATACATTTTCGTTCTTCTGATTTTAAAGAGAAATAATCAAATTATAATACTATTGACTTACTTTGAGATATACTAAATTATTTTTCGGGTGTCAAAATATAGATTTAAATCAAATCAAAAGGCATTGTTTCTTGTTTTCCTTTGGTCCGTGTTTCAATTTTGTAAATAATCTTTTATAAGTGTTTTATTCGTGGCAATATGTTGCATACAATTTGTGTTCTTTAGTTCGATTACAGTCTCCCAATTATTTGACTATCATCCCTAAGAATTGTCATAAGTTTGTAACTTGTGGTGTATGTGGATGAATGAATGAATATGATTTTGTTGGGAATAATAATTTCTTACTTCAGATAGACTTTTTGCCATTCCAGGTTTCCTGATTGCTCGGTATCATTATAATATCAGTTATGCTTCCAATAAAGAAATCTTAAGAAAAAAAACAACATAATAAAAATAACAATAACATCTTTTTTTAAAATACAAAAATTAAAATTAAAATACAGTAGAATTACTTTAAACCGAAATTTTGGGGACCTTCTAAACCATTTCGGTTTAAAGACATTTTGGTTTAAAGTAAGTTCCCGTGTTGCAATGTTTTTCAAGGGTAGTAACTATTTAAGGAATTTGCTCATTTAATCGTATCATGGGTTTCCCCTTAAATGGAGTTGTTGAATAAATGCTGTCTTCGTAACCATTAATTTTAAAAAGAAAATTTTTGTGTGTTTTAAAAATATTTTCGGGGGTTTTCGTTTTCAATTCAAAATTGTTGAAAGAGTTGAGTTCGTGTAATTTACATATCTCCGTCTTGATCAACTTTTTTTTCATCGACTTCACATAGTATTTTGATTTTAAACTCAAATGTGTAAGCACAGTGCTTTCTTTTAGACAACTTTTAGTAAAATGCAAAGCTAAAATAAGATCGAAAGTTCTTGTGTGATAATTGATAATGAATGATGCGCAACTACTCAGAGGTGAAGTGAAATGGAAATGAAAAGGCGTGTCAATGCTAAGCTGTCTACTATACATCCCTCTTTTGTTGAAAAGCCATTAGGTTCAAAGGCCTAATTACATAGAAACTCCCCCCCCCCCCCCTCACACACATACAAAGTGGAAATGAAATGGCATTTCAATGGTAAGTTGTCTACCCCCATCCTTATCGTCGTGTTGAAAATCCAGTCAGTTCCAAAGCATCAACACACGAGCGAGAACATCTCGCTTGCGTTATTCTACACCCCAACTCCCCCTCTTTCCTCATTTTTCGCCTGTCAGTCACCCGCTGTCTTCCTTTTCCAGTCTGTGCGATTGTGGTGTTGGCCAAGCCCAAGTGCAGTGATTGAAGTGTTTGCCTCCACCCCACCCATCACCCTCATCTTATACTTACGCTCTGTTTAATATCGCCGGGCATTATTACGTGTGGCCTCCTTCCCGAATTTTTGAAGAAAAATATAGAGAGAAAAAGGGAAGGTGCTCTCAAGTTGTTTCGGTTTAAAGAAAGTCCTGCTTAGAAGTATTTCGGTTCATCGTAAGAATTAGTACAAAGATAATGAAGAAACTTGTACAATTTATTAAATTCTTTGCGGTTTAAGGTATTTTTCGGTTTAGCTTCTTTCGGTTTAAAGTAATTTTACTGTAATTATAAAACCGGATCACTGCAGAGCTCTAGTTATTCCTGATGCCCTTCAATATGAAGCACCACTTTATTTACAACATGCAAGTTCTAAGTTGACATTGGTATCTGTAAAAACCACAAACCATTGGCTTCACATTGAAAATTCCATTTCATATCACGACTATACACCAATACCACAATAAAAACTCAAAACCTAATAATCATAATAAATTATAACAACCATGACCTCAAATGGACGGAGTGAAATTCACAGAGCTTCCACTATACAATAAGTGCATTTTCTATGGGGTACAAAATGTTGATATTAAAACATCATACAGTCATTAGAACCATGTTATTGAATCAAAGAAGAGCATCTGATCACATAATACCACTTCACAGTTAACACCAACTTCTTGACTAAACGCACAAAAAAGGGAAATGGGGTAAAAATTCCACTTAAACGCTATGAAGAGATAAGAAATACAAATGTGATAATTTGTAAGGGTTTATTGCATCACTACACTATTTAAGGGATTACAAACATCACTGCGAATAATATTATCTTCTGAAATGCAAGTGGACAGATTATGAAAGCAATTCCTTACACAATAACAATGACCCAAATGGTTTTTTAAAAGTACCAGAAATAGGAGTAAAATAATAATAACAAAGCCTTAAAACAGAAACACATGCAGAAAATACACAAATTAAATGCACAGAAAAATACTTTAAACACTGCACATTAATATACTAAAATATATCATTTGCGAATCGATTTGAAATATATTACACTAAAACAGAATTCAAAAGATCTCCATTTATAATTTCACTAAAATATTGACCACCACTTTTAAACTTATTATTCAAAACCACTCTATCATTTCACTATTAATATTAAACACATACTTGAAGCACAATTTATGGTTATACTGTCTGCCCCAAAGCAATAAAGAAAATTATAATTTGAATTTATTTACATATTAATTATCCATCACATACCAACAAGAAATTATGGGGGGAAAAAAAAGCACATGTAAAGTGTCATATAAAAACTCAGTTTGTCATATAAAAAACGCAGTTCGCAAAGCTGCACTGATATTGTTTTCACATTAACCAACAAAAGCACTGAATTTTGCCCATTAGCTTTTTTAACAATCCAGATTTTCACACAAAAGAATGACACGTTAAGGACAAGAATTCCAACATAATTCCCATCAACATCTTGCAAATAGCATGTTTAAAAAGCCCATCTGCATCGGGGTAGAATCCATTCACTTCAAGCTGTAAAAAAAAACACAAAGAAATAAAAGATAATAACTTGCTGGAAATTACAACTAAGGGTTTAGTTAGGCTACAAACATAAAATCTTCCATCACTGTTTTGACAAAGAAAATAAAAATAAAAATTTGGTCCCACCTTAGAATGTGCCCTGAAAAGTTTGGTAAACTTTTTCTTAAATTTCTACAGATCGTTATCTTTAAATGACCATAACTCAGTAAATTTCAAACATATTTTCATGAAATAAACGGTAAAATGTAGAGAATCGTCTCCCTTTTCACACCATAACTATTACTAAATTTCCATAAAATGCTATATGTGGACCATTTCCATAGAGCACCACATATATTTGTATTCACAGGAGTACGTTTCAAATTTTTTCCTTATTTTTTATTCTTTATCTTTTCATTACTTCCTCAAGCTAAATCTAATTTCGATAACGTTTTCCTTCAACTAATTTCATCCTGCCAAATGTGACAATGACAACTAAGTGAGTGGTTATTGTGTGTATCTACAGTAAATGGAACATTGTAAGTGTATGTATACAGTATGCTAAATACAGACACACATATCATCGACATTTTTCATAACCGACGTCTCTCTCTTTTATTCTTATCATTTTGCCATTGCTTCCAATTTGAATGCCACACAACATGATTTGCTAAAGGTTGCCTTGGAATTTAAATAAAAGTTTTGACCTCTTGTGGTTGGCAGAGAGATTACTATTGCTGTGCCTTTTCTCCCCCTAAATGTAATTTGCTTTTGCTCTCATCTTTGTTCTATGCCCTGATCCAGGATTTTCAAGTGCCCATCGTCTACTCAGTTCATCTAGGTTGAAAATTTATTTACTTGGACAAGTTTTGTCATGACTAGTCCATGTTAAGTGTTGCTGATAGCTAAGGACCGTTTGTAAAGCGCATTGAACACATTTAGATGTTGTACGTAATCGCTCAAGGGTTGTAGGCCGCATGTGACACTTATAGGGTCAATACAATGCCAGCAAAAGGAAGAAAATGGGAAAGTAAAATAAAAATCCTAGATTAACGATCAAAGGCACCCAAAATAAAAAATAAGATAAAGGCGATTGGATAAAATAGTGAATAAGGTAGATTCCAAGAGTAATTAATAATTAATCAACAAAATTGATTTAAGATACCCTAAAAGTTCAAGACAGACACAAGCACAAGAAACAATGAGCAGGAATACACTCAAAAGTTTAAATCTTATTATGTATAAAACTAAAACAGTTCATAGTAGAGTGGTGATTTATAATTTACAAGGGAAAAAAAATGTCATCTTGCGAAACTAACACCGACTAATATTTGGATAATTTCTCTCTCAGTCTCAGCCAAGGACAAAACAAAGTAAATTTAAACAGTAGATTTAAATATGAGGCGACATACTAGTCATCTTCTGGCCCACCATGGAGGTAGAGAGACCTCAACCATTGAAACCCAGGATTTCAGAAGATCAAAGATAGCTATATAATGAGAATTTGATTCCAACTTTGTTGAATCTGATTAGATTCATTATAAATTTAATTTGTAACAAAATGTTGAAATAACACTTGCCTCTCAAAGCCCATTTGATGGCCAACATCTCTCACAACAGTTATATGCAACAGCTACATTGTCCTGTAGGAACAGAAAAGAAAAAAAAGAAAAATATTAATGATTAAACAAGGCGTGTAAAATTTTTTGATAAAATAAAAAAGTATAACAATGGCAGTAACTTTAAAGTTATAGGCTGATGCAAGAGGTGTAATTGGAACATTCCATTTCAATAATGATAATGACATAATAATAATAATAATAACAATAATAATAATAATAATAATAATAATAATAATAATAATAATAATAATAATAATAATAATAATAATAATAATAATAATAATAATAATAATAACAACACAGTCCACTCCGGATAATCATAACTCAAATAATCGCAACATTTCCCAAGAACCGGAATTAATTCTATATTGATACTAGTCACTGGTTAATTGCAACAAATTTTCGACTTGAAAATGTGGAAAATTCAAGAAATCAATCAAACAAAATCTCATGATTAAATATCATCATGGGTGAAATCATGACAGCCCGTGTAAAATGTTGCAACAGTGGACAGGAAAATCTACATCGATTTTAATCGCAACATTTTCGCTAATACCAAGATGTTGCGATTATCTGGAGTGGACTGTAATAATAATAATAATAAAGAGAAGAAGAAGACAAAGAAGAATTTATAATAATAATAAAAACAGGAAAAAATACATTCATCACAATCCAATTGAATGAAGTAAAAGGTTTGTCAACACACTTACAGATCTAGCATAGAAGACATATGACATGGCCAACCAGAAACAACAGGCTCAAGAAATATTCAAGCTTGGCTATCGATAATTCAATGGTGTGAGAGATGCTGCTGTAATCAATGGCTCAATGGGCTTGTGATCAAGTAAACGTCAAAACCCCAACACTGTGTCTGTGAGAACAGCTTACATAAAATCCATTGTACACAAAATGCATAGAAAGTCATCATTAAGTTCTAATGAAATCAGTAGTATTTGATAAGGATTTGAAACTTGTTAAATTTAAAATTCCTAACAATATGACAAGCAAAAGACACCCCTCTTACAAATATGTCTTCTAAGATCATTTCCATAAAAGCTCTCTCAAACTCATAGTAAAAATAAGAATTTAAGGATTAAATTGATGGAGATGCAGTATTTTACTAGTGTTTTAACCTCCAAAGTGTCTCTATCAACTCATTGAAGACACATTAGACAAATATATCTGACAAAGTTATTTTAGTGGACTTGTCAGACATATGTGTTCAAAACATTTTTTTTATATGACAATTTTTAAATACATTTACTTTGAGCCAATTTTCGAATTGGTACTTATTATATTTTTTTTAAAAAGGAACTTTAAACTGAATGCTTAAAGTAAAACTAAATGGAACAATCTGAGATAATCTTAGGCCTTCAGACACCCCTGTAACATAATTTTCTTTTTCTTTCTTTAAATAAATACAAAATGTCTTATTTATCTAGAAAATGCTGACTAGGTTTTGCTTCAATGCCTTTTTCTAATAACAGTTATAACAAAATTATCAATAAACTAATGTACTAATATATGGGTTTTTTATTTTATTTTATCCATTTGGGAGGGGGGAGGGGCACTTTTTAATACATTTTTTTCTGCCTAACCCTACATTTTTTATACTCTCAAAAAAAAAACAACATAAAACAACCCCCAAAAAAATCAAAAAATAAATGTCATAGTTCATATCAAACATCCATATCTTTTTACAACTGTCTAGCACTGTATCTTGAGTACGGTCTGTAAAACTAAGCTTTAAGAATTATTCCAAATTGTTCAATTCATTTTCACTTTAAATAAAGTATAGTAGAAACAAAACAGACCTAACCCCCCCCCCCCCCCCCCCCAAAAAAAAAAAAAAAAAAGCTTTAAAACATTCAAGACCACCGTCCCCAAAGGTCACTCAATAGCAATAACTCTAATGTTCAATTATGAAGAATATTTTTAAAAATAAATAAAATGAGTGCATTTTCAATTAATCAATCCTCTCTTCCTGACTACTACTGCTATTTTAAAAAATAAAAAACAAAAGAGGATGAAATGATAATTAAACTGTCCTTACTATCAGAATCTCTGAATTTCAAACATTGACTTACTCTCACCAACTAAATTATCTAAATATCATTTTTTTTTTAAGAAAAAAAAAAAGAAAAGAAAAAAAGAAAAAAAGAACAATAGTTTGTTTTTTTAAAAAAGGATTCAAGCTGCTCCATTGACGACAACTACAACTAGGTGATCTTCTTTGGTACATTCGGAGGGCAATTTAGGGGCTCGTCCTCTCAGAAAATTGTAGCCAAAGTCACAGGGAGGGAACGCATGGAGAACACCAATATCTTTCTTGCCAGATATGGGTATAGGTGGTAAAGATATGACACCAGCAGCCTCTTTCTGCTTCAAATAAGTGACCAGATTTTTGAGTGGACGTTGCTGTACACTTGGGTTATTTTCTTCGTAGTTCTGTAAAGAACTTGGCATTGCAAGTAAAATACAATGTCCCCTAGGACCAGCGGCTTGGATACGACGCCCAACATCTTCCAGTTTAGGTTGATCAAGACGAAGTCTTTGTGTGATTTTTAATATAGGAGCTTCAGTTGAGGTTGGATCTCGCATCAGTGTATCCACTAATGTAACATCACCACTGACGACATGCATTCGAGTGGCAAATGCAGAACTTTTTAAAATAAGTGCACCATTCCATGCAACAGGTAGCATTTTGGCCAATTCTGCTAATGTGCGACATGGAACATCAATAAAATCACCATTTGGACTTCCTCTATATTCCCTTCTTTCAGAAACTCTCCTTTCTTCCATACGTGGCGGTCCCCTTTCATCACGATATTCCCGTCCTCGCTCTGGTGATCTCTGTCCTGGTGGTGGGTGTGACCTTTTATCAAAATCAGGTGATCTGTCTCTGTGATTGTCTGGTCTGCGATCATAAGAATATTCCTCCCTTCTTCTTCCATCATCTCTGTAACCATCACTTGGTGGACTTCTATATTCGGTTTTCACAGGAGCCCTATTCCAGTCTTCATATCGAGAACGATCACTGCCTCCACTTCTCTTTTCCTCCCTCCAGGGTGGTGGATGATCTCCTTGTGAACTATATGCCCTATCTTTAGGTGGGGGACATGGCATTGAGAAGTCTGGCCAAGAATGACACCTGGCAATGTGTTCCTTTTCTGCAAAATCAAGCCTTAGTCTCCTTTCTGGGCCTCCAAGAGGACATCCACGCATTTGTTGACAAGCAGCTTGGGCAGCATCAATACTGTCATATACTACATAAGCAAAGTTTTTATTCCTCGGCCACTCTATGTGCTGAATTGCACCAAAACGATCGAATTCACTTTCTAATGTGTTCACACTGACCCATGGTCCTAAACCACCAACCCACACAACAGTTGTGGGGGTCACTTTGCCATATCCAATCTTACACTGAAATCTTCCTATATATTTTCCAGACATTTCAACCTTAGCTCTGTGAGCACAATCCAGATTAATGTATTTGATAAAAGCATAAGCATTTCCAGTGTTTCTTATTGGTCGCTTAATATCTACATCTTCAACAACACCAAACTTTCCAAATATGTTTCTCATATCATAGTCAGTGATGGCGACATCTAAATTACCAACAAAAAGTGTTCGAGTAGCTTTATCATCATATTCAGGATCGACATGATGTAGATGGTATGGAAACTTTTCTCCTTTTTTGTCATCTGGTATGCCCCCTGGGGTATAATCTCGACCAGCATAATGATTTCCCTCACTAGGTGTTCTTTCATATGGTGGTGGAGAATGTCTGTTTTGATAAAAGGGTTCTGAGGGTGGTCCTCTAACAGCTGGAGTTCTTGAAGGACTTGGCGCACGACGTAACTTGTTAAAGACCGGATTTATTTTCAATTCTCTGTCAAATAAGTATCTAATTCCTTTTTGCAATGCTTCTTTGGCATCTTCTGGGTAACGGAAATTCAAATAGGCAACCCTCTGATCATTGGACATAGTAATTTTTACGTTCATCTCACCAAATCTGTTGTAATTATCAATCAAACATTCCCGAACCACTTGATCTGGAACTTTGCTTGGAATGCCACTGATATACAGGGACCTGGAAGGAAAAATAAAAGTATCTAAACAGTTTATAGACAATAAAATAATCACCATTACACAACACTAAACTGTGACCCAGCTCGCCCATAAGAAAGTTGTGACTTGAAATTGCCATTCGCATTTAGGGGGGGTTCAGTTAAAGATGCATCACTGTTATAAAGAGGAATATCGCAGATATTTTGGTATCATTTTTAAAGTTTTTCGATTTCCTTTTAAATGGTGCCAAATAACTAAAAATCCATCTAAAATTTCAGGAGTTAAATGAAGCTAAAATTTGGCAATTTTCAAACGTAAATATTTTAAAATTTACAGCGCTTGTTTTTAGAATAACATCTAAACTTTATTCATGCCAAATTTCAGGGCTCTATATCTATGTGCAGACACTTTTTAACTCTGCGCCAAAATGCCATGATTTCATTATTTTCTCATCATGGCTGCCCGACAATATTGATATTCATATCGAAATCCTTTGATTTAGTTATGTACTATTTTAAATTTAGTCCACAATGTTTTCAGTACTATCATTTACTATATCTTTACGGATTGTCTATAAACACGTTAACTTTAAGGCAGTTTAGTGAGCAGCAGCAGTGGGAGTCAAATTGTGACCCAACTCGCCCATAAGAAATTTATGACTGGAAATTGCCGTTCGCTTTTACAAATAGTTTTAGAGAGGTTCAATTAAAGATGCATAACTTCGTTATAAAGAGGAATATCGCAGATATTTTGGTATCATTATTTTTGTTACTAACCGGGCACCTAGCCTCAGGATCTACGCACACGGTAACATTTATACACGGTAACCTTGAATCTCGCCTTTAATGGGTTAAATTGTATTGTTATCAAACAATCTAAAAAATAACACAGAAACACGCGCACACACATAGACACAGAGCGAGGTCTATCCATTGCTTGTATTGTAGCAGCAAACCAGTTACTGGAGCTACCATGTACGTAGATCCTGAGGCTAGGTGCCAAGTTACCGTACAAAGACACTAATAACTTAATACATACTTTCCAACTTTTTTAATGGGAATTTTATTTGCTTTCTTTGTAAAACCTGATATTAATAATATTGATATTCTTAAAAATACCAATTGCTTTCAGACTTTGAACTGCCGTACCTCGTTTCTAATCAAATCATGACAGAAACAGAATTCAAACTGTTTTGTAATCTGTGTTGCTAGCTCTTTCGTATGAATTTGGTTTCAAATGCATGAGTTAAATTTTCATTTAGAATTTTTGTTAGAACTCCCTAGTAATCTGGAAATTTTCGCTCCCTTCCCTGTCTCAATGACTCAAATGCCAATTGCGACCAACTGGATTTTTTTTTCTTTTCCAGCGAAAGCTGAATTTTTTTTTTGGCTGGCTCTATTTCTCCGAACGCTCAGGATAATAAACTTGAACTCTATTTCTCCGAATGGTCAGCTATCCTCCAGTAGCTGATGGGTTACGGACGGATGTCGATGCAAAAGTAAATGCTCAAACTACAGAGTGGACAGGGAATTCTCACAAATAATCAAGCTAGCGTTTTTTAGGCACATTGTTGACAAAGACAGATTCTATCAAAAAGTTGTACTGTCTATCGCAAATACTCCAAGATGTGTTCACTTTTGCACTTCATGCTGCACTATCAAAGTGAGAACAGAAGTAAACCTAAATAATAAAGCCAACAAAGTCTCAAGACGGGAACAGAAGATGAAAGTGGAAAGACAGGATGCACAAACTCAGGATAGAAGAGAAGTCTAATACTAATAAAGAAAGTTGGGAATAAAAGACAGAGCGCCCAGGCACTGGCAAAAGATAACCCCCAAAAAGGCTGCCTCTATTCTCACCCCCAGGATGAGAATAGAAAAGCGACCGAGCTCTCACCCCCGGGATGAGAATAGAGGTAGTTGCCCCTTCTCGCTATTCTCACCCCTGTATCCAACAGGTAAGGAGGGTAGCCTAGCCTAGCCGCCGTCCCTTCTCGCTTTTCTCACCCCTGTGTAGGGTCAGCTTAACCCCACCCTCCCCCCCCCCCTTCCTCACTACTCTCACCTGATCATCATCATCTCTCTCGTGACTACTTTTAGTGGTGCTGGACGTAAGGAGGGTGAACATGCAGCCCCGCCACTTCTCACCCCTGTGTAGGGTCAGCTTAGCACCCCCCCCCCCCCCCCCCCCATCCTCTCGCTATTCTCATCCCTGTTAACCAACAGGTAGGGAGGGTAGCCTAGCCTAGCCGCCATCCCTTTCGCAATTCTCATCCCTGTGTAGGGTCAGCTTAGCACCCCCCCCCCCCTTCCTCACTACTCTCATCTGATCATCATCATCTCTCTCGTTACTACTTTTACTGTTTAGTGCTGTTGGTTAGGTAATAAGGGATGAGAATAGCGAGAAGGGGTGGCGGCTAGGCTACCTACCCTCCCTACCTGTTGGTTAACAGGGGTGAGAATAGCGAGAAGTGGCGAGGACCTCTATTCTCATCCCGAGGGTGAGAGCTCGATCGATTTTTTATTCTCATCCCGGGGGTGAGAATAGTCACTTCGCCCCAAAAATGCATACACATTCATAATTCACAAAGACACTCTCGCAAGTAACCCAAAAGATCTTGAGAACGGAAACCGTTCGGAGATTATAATATTATAAAGATCAAGTTAATTTTCCCGAGCATTCGGAGTGGAGAAATAGACACTTCGTTGTTTTCTTTATTTGGCACTCACCTGTAGTCATTATCATTCGGTGGTGGTCTATTAGCAGGTGGATAAGACGGTGCTGCAGGTCTACTTTCATACATTCTCGGTGGTGGTGGACCATCATGGACAAGAAATTCGCTACTGTGATATCCTGGGCCGGGTCCTGGAGGGCCATCTCTTACTTTCACTCTCTCCCTGTCTCGTCTTTCATAGTCGGGAGGGCTCATCCGGTCCCTCATAACATCATGATGTGGACCGGGGCTAAATGTCGAACGTGATCGTTTACTCACGGGTGAAGAATCTCGCTCCATTCCTCGTTTAATAACTCCAGACATAACAAAAATTAAGTTAACTAAATTATTTTAGCTTTAGAAATCTGCACCATCAAGACTCGTTTATGATATGTCGAACGACGAAAAACAATGGCTGACATGAAATTAATGCGCAATAGATGTTTTATGCGCTGTCGGGAAAATCGACAAATATTGAGAGGAAGAATTTTCGAATAACTTGATTCTGTTAAGATTTTCAAATATTCGAAATTGCAGAGAATAACATTTCAAGTTTGAAACATATTTAAAATGATTCCCAAAATAATTTTTAACACGGACTCATTTTTCAAATGGGTGGTTGGTAAGAATATGAAGCCGGAAAGTTCGAATTACCAGTTTGGCGTTCTTTAACTAATTTATTATTTTTTTGCCAAATTCCTAAAAAAGAAAACTAAATTTCCACCCAGAGTAGTTTCCACCAAAGAAAATTTAAATTTTGGCATTTACTTTGGAAAAAAAGGGAGGTTGGAAGGGGTGGCGATAGCTCTCTTGATAAAGAAATCGCCGGTATTGATCTCAGATGTCGAGTTTTTTTTCAGATTCCACCTTCCACCCTCAGAAAAGCGAGTGGAGCAGGCACTTATGTTGGTAACAACAAGATATGAAGTGAATAGAAAAGTGCCAGAAGACAACAGAGAATAAAAAATTTTTCGCGGCGGTGGTGGGGTTTGAACCTGCGACCTTATTGGTACGACAACTCCGCCTGGCAGGTGAGAGCGTGGCTCTACCGTGTGAGCTATCCACGAACACAAAAAATATTCGTTTCAAACTCAAAGTCATTACTAGATCCCTCTCTCACCCACTTCTTGAGATCGCCGATTCGTTCGTACACCACCATCGCGAACAATTTT
This sequence comes from Berghia stephanieae, assembly GCF_034508935.2. Lineage (NCBI taxonomy): Eukaryota > Metazoa > Mollusca > Gastropoda > Nudibranchia > Aeolidiidae > Berghia > Berghia stephanieae. The sequence continues at coordinate 28,489,967 of NC_088365.1, forward strand.
GACCAGCAGTTAAGCTTAATAGCCAATATTCTCAACACAACATATAACATAGAAACGATTGAGACATTGAGTATGCTCCGGTGTATGGGGTGAATTTTAATTCAGAAAAGCGAGTGGAGCAGGCACTTATGTTGGTAACAACAAGATATGAAGTGAATAGAAAAGTGCCAGAAGACAACAGAGAATAAAAAATTTTTTCGCGGCGGTGGTGGGGTTTGAACCTGCGACCTTATTGGTACGACAACTCCGCCTGGCAGGTGAGAGCGTGGCTCTACCGTGTGAGCTATCCACGAACACAAAAAATATTCGTTTCAAACTCAAAGTCATTACTAGATCCCTCTCTCACCCACTTCTTGAGATCGCCGATTCGTTCGTACACCACCATCGCATCTAGTCGAAAGGTGTGTTGTGACGATGCTACCGGGCGGGTTCGCGACGGTGCACGAATGCGGACCGGACTTTGCTGATTGGGTCGATCGTCATAACATAATAGTGTGAACCATAAGAAGCAGCAGCAACCACCATCGCGAACAATTTTGACCAGCAGTTAAGCTTAATAGCCAATATTCTCAACACAAACATATAACATAGAAACGATTGAGACATTGAGTATGCTCCGGTGTATGGGGTGAATTTTAATTCAGAAAAGCGAGTGGAGCAGGCACTTATGTTGGTAACAACAAGATATGAAGTGAATAGAAAAGTGCCAGAAGACAACAGAGAATAAAAAATTTTTCGCGGCGGTGGTGGGGTTTGAACCTGCGACCTTATTGGTACGACAACTCCGCCTGGCAGGTGAGAGCGTGGCTCTACCGTGTGAGCTATCCACGAACACAAAAAATATTCGTTTCAAACTCAAAGTCATTACTAGATCCCTCTCTCACCCACTTCTTGAGATCGCCGATTCGTTCGTACACCACCATCGCGAACAATTTTGACCAGCAGTTAAGCTTAATAGCCAATATTCTCAACACAAACATATAACATAGAAACGATTGAGACATTGAGTATGCTCCGGTGTATGGGGTGAATTTTAATTCAGAAAAGCGAGTGGAGCAGGCACTTATGTTGGTAACAACAAGATATGAAGTGAATAGAAAAGTGCCAGAAGACAACAGAGAATAAAAAATTTTTCGCGGCGGTGGTGGGGTTTGAACCTACGACCTTATTGGTACGACAACTCCGCCTGGCAGGTGAGAGCGTGGCTCTACCGTGTGAGCTATCCACGAACACAAAAAATATTCGTTTCAAACTCAAAGTCATTACTAGATCCCTCTCTCACCCACTTCTTGAGATCGCCGATTCGTTCGTACACCACCATCGCGAACAATTTTGACCAGCAGTTAAGCTTAATAGCCAATATTCTCAACACAAACATATAACATAGAAACGATTGAGACATTGAGTATGCTCCGGTGTATGGGGTGAATTTTAATTCAGAAAAGCGAGTGGAGCAGGCACTTATGTTGGTAACAACAAGATATGAAGTGAATAGAAAAGTGCCAGAAGACAACAGAGAATAAAAAATTTTTCGCGGCGGTGGTGGGGTTTGAACCTGCGACCTTATTGGTACGACAACTCCGCCTGGCAGGTGAGAGCGTGGCTCTACCGTGTGAGCTATCCACGAACACAAAAAATATTCGTTTCAAACTCAAAGTTTTTATTCTCTGTTGTCTTCTGGCACTTTTCTATTCACTTCATATCTTGTTGTTACCAACATAAGTGCCTGCTCCACTCGCTTTTCTGAATTAAAATTCACCCCATACACCGGAGCATACTCAATGTCTCAATCGTTTCTATGTTATATGTTTGTGTTGAGAATATTGGCTATTAAGCTTAACTGCTGGTCAAAATTGTTCGCGATGGTGGTGTACGAACGAATCGGCGATCTCAAGAAGTGGGTGAGAGAGGGATCTAGTAATGACTTTGAGTTTGAAACGAATATTTTTTGTGTTCGTGGATAGCTCACACGGTAGAGCCACGCTCTCACCTGCCAGGCGGAGTTGTCGTACCAATAAGGTCGCAGGTTCAAACCCCACCACCGCCGCGAAAAATTTTTTATTCTCTGTTGTCTTCTGGCACTTTTCTATTCACTTCATATCTTGTTGTTACCTTCCACCCTCCCATCTCCCCAACTCCTTGGAGTCATTGGGTTGCTGGATCTAAGCTAGATACTTTGCGAAAGACTGGCATGTCATCCGAAGGGTAAACACGCATTTAATCTAATCAACGGGCCTAATGGCTCTGGTGACTCAAACTTAAGCTTTTTTTTTTTTTTAATTAGTAAGAATTACACAAGGAACTTATTTTTCCGTCCACCAGAATCCACAGCAGTGTATTCAGAACTTCGGAAAAATTATAATTATAAGGGCTTTGATCGAGTGCGAGAAAGCGAGGTGGCCGGCTGTTGTAGCACAGCGTAACTGTTACCAGGGTGGGGTGAGTTAGGGTTCGAGCTCCTTTCTAGGCATAATATTTTTTTTTTGAATCCCTTGGCAAAAAATTCTTAATTATAACCTTCAACTTGTTGACATCAATCCTGGTGACTCGAGAAGTTTTGTCGACTTTTAACGTTTTTAATTTATTTACTTTTAATAACTTTTAAGTTTATTGTTTTAATTTAGGACACAGTGACGACTTTCGATACGAAAGACTCTTTCCTGTTAAAGGCCTGTAGTTTAATTTGTTCACCTATAATTAGGCTAAATAGGCATGAATTTGAAGCTGACAATTGTGTTTCTCACCAGAATGTGATGATTGGTGTGTCCAGTATTTCTTGGTTGTTATAGTTGTTGTAGTTGTTGTTATTATTGAACACGTGTATATATTTGTGGAAAAACTGTAACATAAATTAATGAATTTCTACTTTTGATCAGTTTACATTAAATTGATGCAATCCTCTTTGGCATAAACACAAGCTATTTTATTTCTCAAAATTTTGCAATGAAAGTAATGTTGGAAACACGTAAAATTCACTTTCGTTTATATTCATCAGTAATGTGTATGTATAGTTATAAAATGTAGATATAGTTAAAAATTGCCATTCGATGTTTCATATTCAAATACTGTATCGATTTTAATATAGATGTAATAAGCGAAATCCGTTCCTGTTCTTTTAAAATTCACGAAAAAAAAAATGATTTTTAATTAAAACAAATTGATTCAGAGGTTCATACAATTTTTTACAGATGTGCATTGACGGACAGTTTAGAAAAAGAAGAAAAACACGCGCCACTTATTAAACACAGCGTAAGACGGGTACCCATGTGAAGAATAAGGTACAAATTGTCCCAACTTTCGGGGGGCTCTGTGGTGTAATGGTAATCAGAAGGTCTAAGGTTCGATCCCCAATCGAGGTCGGCGGATTTTTTGGGGTTGTTTTTTTTTTCTTCTTTTTTTCTTGTATTTGTCTTTCTTGCTTTGT
>NC_088365.1:28498390-28587013 GCF_034508935.2 Berghia stephanieae
GAATCTTGACCCTTCAACGATTGGTCTTTCTGACAGCTCACGTGTCAACAGCTGTCAACAATGAATTGAATCATCGTTGAAACACTGGAAGACGCTCATCGGATAGGTGCGTCACAATCACCACGTTGTTGAATATATTATCCAGGCACGGTTGGTAGGTAAAAAAGCCAAATTATGTTCTAGTTACATTTGAAAAAAAGTATATCACTGATCTCGTCTCATTGAGATATAAAGAATGATATAAAAATCAAGAAAATCAGCCGATAAATAAAAAAGTTGCTAAAAAAAGCTAAAGTAAACAAAAAGCAAATTTTAAAATCAAATTGATTCGTAAAACAGTTGGTTTTCAACCGATTTTTCTGAAATAAGGACCAATGTTCTTCTTTTTGTCAAGCTGATTTCAACAGTGTGACTTTCAAATTCCTCAGAATTATATTTTTTACTTTTAGATTTTAGATTTTAGGCCTACTCAAAAAGGTGTTATATTCCTTGTGTAACAATAGCGTAAGACAGGTGTCTGGGGATAATGACAGCCTTTACTCAACTTACGCCTCTTTTTCTCTTACCCTGGCTTGCGTAAGATTAAACAACAATATTGTTAAAACTCCAGAGTCTCATTCAGGAAATTCTTCTTCTTCTTCTTCTTCTTCTTCTTCTTCTTCTTCTTCTTCTTCTTCTTCTTCTTCTTCTTCTTCTTCTTCTTCTTCTTCTTCTTCTTCTTCTTCTTCTTCTCTTCTTCTTCTTCTTCTTCTTCTTTCCTTCTTCTTCTTCTTCTTCTTCTTCTTCTTCTTCTTCTTCTTCTTCTTCTTCTTCTTCTTCTTCTTCTTCTTCTTCTTCTTCTTCTCGTCATTCTCCTCCTCCCGCACAGTTGACTGAAATAAACGACTAGACTATTAGGGTTTGGTTATCCTCTATAATTATAACCGCCATTGCAACCATATATTTTCATTCTTACAAAGCTCTCGTAATCACAGTTTTTCAAAGGAACAATCCAATTACCAATTGCTCCATTTTGACTTACTTCCGAAAATGTTCAGAGTCGTTAAATCTTAATCTTCGGGGAAAATTTGTCAAAAGGTACATTGTCAAAATTTTGACAATGCGCCTTTTGGCAAATTCTTCAGAAAATTTCACCTTTCTGTGTGTTGTGGTGTCCGTGGAGGAAAGAGCATGCATTTTATTTCAACTTTTAGCCTCCAATTTCAGGTTGAGGTGTCATTATTTCTGATTTCTGGATTGCTTGTTATTGTCATAGCAGGTCTGTTTACAAAAAAAACAACCCAAAAACGGGGGCAAGACTTAAAGTAAGCACCGCTGTATTTGTGACTGTCAAGTCTCGATTGCTGAAATGCTTTTTTAAAGAGCATGTCCTCTCTTGAGCTCACATACTACAGCCTTAGCCACAATGGGAATTTTACCACAGTGGAGAATATCAAAATCCTTATTTTACCATCATATAATCCTCATAACTTATTTAGCTCTATAACAATGTCATGACATTGTAGTGTCTTTGTTAGATTTTGATCCACTTCAAATTAGATTTGTAAACTGCATTGTTTTTCTTTCGTACATGTATTATTATGATTTAAAAATTTTTTTTTTTTTGGTTCACCACATAAGTGGTATGAGCTAGACAGATTTAAAAATGATTATTGGATGCCTTTCATTGCTACAACAATCAGGAAGAACTTCTAAATGTTTAGGTTCTAAAGTTCATAAAAAAATTATAGCTGGTTATTTTGTTCCTCTCTCACACCGTCAGGTTTTGTTTGGAGCCAATACATTTTTTGCTGTTTGACTAGCAGGTAAATAATTTATGTTCAAACGAGTACATACATTTGATTATATTATATTTTTATGTAAGAAATTTTAAACCTTTTATATCTGGAATCTGCCTTTCTATTCTTTTTCAATAGATAAATTCTGCAAAGAATTAACGTTTAGACCTCATACAAGTTATCAATTTTTTTTTTTTTCAGAAGTAGTTTTTTAAAACAATTAAAAAAAAATAAATTTTGTTTGTTTTCAGAATACAACAACTAGAATAATCTTTTTATCAAGAATATTTTTGGGAGTTTTACTGAGTGATAGGTTGGAACAATGACATCCTCTTTGATTAATGCTAAGCCTTGCTGGAGAATCTGGAGTCAACTTCAAATTATTAGGCAATTATCTGTGAATGTCAGGAAGAATGCATTAGATTTTTCTCCTCAAATGTATACTCTTGCCTGTCAGCATTCTGTATTGAGTCGACATTTCTCAATGACCACATCAAAATTACATAGGATATCAGATTTACAGAAGGAAAAAGATTCAGGCTTAGAACTTGATCTAAAACCTCATGCTGTGGATATATTCAAATTTGGAGTCAGATCTGTTCGGCCAAGGCAAATGGTTGAAAGTGTGTTGGATTACAGTGAGGCTACTTCGACTCTCAGAGTGCACAACAGAACTTATCATTTAGACAGAAATGTTTATGTGGTGGGTTTTGGCAAGGCTGTGCTTGGAATGGCCAGGGTTGTGGAAAACATTCTGGGCCATCATATTTGTGCCGGAATAGTCAGTATTCCCAAGGGATTACCAAAACAACTTGCTGAGACTGGAAATTAGTAAGTTTATGAAATAAAAGCAAGTGTGGTGTGTGTATGAGTGGGACATTATGTAGAAAATATAAAGATTATCAAATTATTTAAAGAATGCTAAATAAATTGGCAAATGAAATATATTTGGACAAATATTTATAATTGTTAAATGAAAATATAATTTTAAATGTTAAATAACCTACTTTTTAGAGTTCAGGGCTTACAAAAGAAGAGAGATAACTCTTTATGTGTCTCGTGACATCAGTGATAAGTGATTGGTTTAGTTTATTATTAAAAGAGAATAAAGGTTATTACGAACCCGAACATACTTTCATCTATTTCAATTGCTTTACTACTGTATTATGGAAATTAACATAGATCGAGACGAATCTTTTGAGCCTTTAACTTTGATCAGTTAGGTAGGGCGGCCAAATTTTGAGGGGTTTTTTTCTGATTCCCAAGGCCGAAGGTCTAATTAAGGACCGAGCATCACAGCCCAGCAGATTTTCTTAATATTCATTTGAGTCAACGAGTGTTAGAATTACCCTTACTTTAAGAAAGGTTGCCAAGTTACTTGTATATCAATCTGTAAGAAATAGTTAAATTATTATTAGAATTGTCAGTAATTCTGTGCTTGTTGGTGTAAATTTAACATTGGGTTTACCTACAACCCTTTTTTTTTAGAAGAATAGATTATTATTGTTATTATTATTATTATTATTATTATTATTATTATTATTATTATTATTATTATTATTATTATTATTATTATTATTATTATTATTATTATTATTATTAATTATTATTATTAATCATATTATTATTATTATTATTATTATTATTATTATTATTATTATTATTATTATTATTATTATTATTATTATTATTTATTATTATTTATTATTATTATTAGCATAAGATTTTTGTTTGTGTTCTTTTGACTTATACATGTTTTACGTAAGAATGAAGTAATAATCTATTTGATGCAGTCAATATCACAAAGCAAATGATATAAGTGTTTATTTTATATGGGAAAGTTAAGGGGTTTTTTTTTTTTTGGTTCTATTTTTTTTTTTTTTTTTTTTTGGTGCCAACCAATTATCATTGTAGATGTTTGGAAAGTGTTTCAGAGTTCTTATGGTTGAAAAGGGAAAATAATAGATTTATTAAGAGAACTTTATTTTAAGAAAGTTTGGATGCATTTTCAGTCTTAGGTGATTCAATTGTTTATTTTACTGATTATTTCCCCTTCTCAATCTTTTGAATCCTCAGTGATGCCATGTTGTCACCGTCAACCAAAATTCAAATGTATGAGGGCGCAGGTGATAATAGAGTGGACGAATCTGCCTTTGAAGCGGCTAAAGCTATTCGTAATCTGGTTTCTAATCTGACTGAAAATGATGTAGTCATTGTCTTATGTTCAGGTATGGTTTATATATAAAGACTGATTGTTGGTAAAGTTTGACTGAAATAATAAAAACATTAATTTTTTTTTTTAAATTGAATATGTCTCTGTTATGTTGCAATTATATTGAAAAGCTTCGGTTATGATAGTTGCATTATAATCACAAATTTCATCAGAAATCCTGATTTCATGATTTTAAGTTATTAAAACTTTTTGATAATGATAATAATAATTATAAGTAATAAAGACAATGATAGTAATATCTTTCATGATTATAATTGTGAGGCTTTTAGTGTCAAAATCTATCTGTAGTTTTTGTAAAACTTTTCAGGAGGTGGATCAGTCTTGTGTCCTTACCCTCAACCTCCTATCACTCTGGATGAATTGAGGGAGACAATTCATGTCCTGTCTCATCATGCGGGGGGATCTATAAAGGATGTTAACACCGTCAGAAAGAATATTGAGGTACTGAAAGGGGGTGGTCTGGCTTTGGAGGCGAAACCAGCCAAGGTTAGTCATGAGAGTTATATTTTATTTTCTAGAAAGCTCATCAAAAACTGACCCCTTCCCGTCTCCAATCACAAGTTACAAATTAAAAAAACAAAACAATTAAAAACGAAAATGATGTCCAACTTAGTTTCTAATCACAATGGTAGCAGAGTCGTAAAATTTGTGCTATTGTAATTGTTGATTTAATTAAAATAAAATGATAATAAAAAAAAGAAGAACAGAAGATTTTAAAAAATTAATTAAAAAATCACCAACGGAATGTAGTTGGTTGATTATCGCTTTTTTTCTGTTTGATTGAAAAAAGGGAAGTAAGTTTTCTTTCTCTATTTCCACAAATACTGGTATTGTATCATTTACTTAAGGAAAAAAAAATCCCCATAGATCGATTTTTTTTTGTTTTGTTTAGATCTCTGGATCAACCACTTGATACAAGAGAAGTTAACAAGTTTAAAATTTCATACATTTTTATTAGAAAAGACAACATTGAAATCTTTTATCATTTATATTAAAATTTTCCTTGTACTCCTGGCATATAGATTTGTGTTCAGAAACTGATATGATTGATATGGAAATGTTATCTTTGTTAAAATTAAAAAAAAAAAAATTGTTCTCTCTGCAGGTGATCTCCCTTATTTTGTCATCCATCATTGGAGACCCTGTTGACCTCATTGCAGGAGGTACAACCCACCCTACCAACCCTACACCTCATCAGTGCATTGAGATCTTTCAACGTCTAAACATTACGAACAAAATACCCAAGTCGGTCATCAGATACCTAGAAAAAGAGGAGAAGACTCTTTCAGTTACTGGCTCTCAGAAAAAGAACGCAAATACCTCCAGAGCTGAGTTTAAAGAATTGTGGGGTCGTGTCCAGAATAACGTTGTTGGAAATAATTCAATTGCTTGCGAAGCTGCAGCTGAAAAAGCCATGGATCTGGGTTATCTACCTTTAGTGTTGACAAAAGTTATGTCGGGTGAAGCGTGCAAAGTTGGAAAACTCTTTGCTAAACTGTCAAAATTTATCATGTTGTGTTTTGACCGCAATGCATCTGCAGGTCCAAATGTGGAATTGGCCAGGCTAGAGTTGGACTTAGTTTCAGGCGGAATTAAAAAGGAATGGATGAATAACATTATTCGACTAGTAGACACTGCTCACAATATGAGTAAAGATGTATGCATAATTTCAGGAGGTGAAACATTTGTTCAAGTTGATGGGAAAGGAGTCGGTGGTAAAAATATGGAAACAGCTCTTGCAGCAGCTATTCAATTAAAACACGAATTTCAAAATCACGCATTTTCATCGGAGACCCGAATGGCTTTCCTAAGTGCTGACACAGATGGCTATGATGGACAGACTCACATGTCAGGTGCAGTTGTAGATCAAGATTTTGTGTCTGCGGTCAAGGAAGCTGGGTTTGACATGGAGAAGTATCTCCTTGACAATGACTCTTTCTCTCTCTTTTCCAGAGTTAATGGGGGCAGGAATCTCATCAACACCCAGTTGACAGGAACTAATGTGATGGATATCGTTATTTTACTTGTCAAGAGACCAGCAGAATAAGACATTTATTGTTTACTTGAACAGTCATTTTATTTAATTTATTTTTTTATCTTGACCAGATTTTTATAAATTAATTATTTTGGTCCAGATTTTTAAAGACTTCTTCAAAAAACAGTTCCCATGATTATCTCAAGATCATGAGTCAAAATGGTTGTGTTCTGTGAAAGGTTCTTTTTAAGAAACTAACCAACCAGTCACTTATGCTGATGAAGTTGGTATAAAAAGATTATTTGGTTAACTGGTTTGTTCATATTTAGATTTTTTTTATTCATGTTGATTTTTTAAATCAGAATTTTAGAAAAACATTGTAAAAGAAAACTTTAAAAACAATTCTTTTGAAAACTTATTTTTGGCGCTTTTCTGAATTTAACAACTCATCAGCCGCAATGAATGTATTTCCTTTAAGATTTATACCAATTTTTGTTTCAAAGATAGTATGGAGTTTAAGTAAAAAAAAAATAATATTCCCATTATATATATCATGAGGAAATTTGTTGTAATGGGTCTAATTGAAGAAAGAATGAAATAACTCCACATTAACTGCAGCGGGGTGCTATAAAGGAATAAACAGAGGTAAACTTTTTTGCACAAGCAAAAATAATGACCTGCCAAAAATAGGGCTGAAACTTGGATCCTGTGGGTGTTATTTCAATGTCTTATCCATGTTAACCATATTCTGTCGCCTCCTTCCAAGGCTAGCTCGGAAAAATGACTAGGTGACGAGTCTGGCTGTATTCTTAACAAACTTTAGTTGAGAGAGAGAGATAATCGTCTCCAAAAACACGTTTGTTGAAGTAAAATATGAAAATGGAAAATAAAGTTGCCTTACTCACCCCATTAAGAAATTTTTTTAAAGGGTCTCTTTATTCAAAGAAAGTCTGAAACAACCCAGGCATTAGCTACAGTGCAGTGGTTTAAAATGAGCAATAGGGATTGTTTCATGATAGTGCAATGCCTTTTCCACTTTGCCATTTCACCCCCTGTCTAGTTAAAATGACATTGATGACAGTTGGTTGAGCAAAGCCAGTACAATATATTTCTGGCATCCTTGGGTAAGGCAATTTATACTAGTTTGCCCATCTGGCTCAGCTGTGAAAAGAGTACCCGACAGGTGACAACACTTTGTAAAAATACCTTTGCAAAACTGACATTTAAGAAAATTGTCTAATGTGAATTGAAATGAGAATTGGTCTTTTGGCAAAATGAATGAATGTAGAATAGCAGCGTTGTGAATTCCATCAGGTATGATCTTTACTATTGAAATGTTTTCTCGATATTTAGTTGATGTACAGAGTAGAAAATATTTCTTATGGAATCATTGAGAGAGATAATAATATATAAAAGTATCTTACTAACCTGCTATTATATTAAAGCTGACTGTATATTTTTCTAAATTTCATAAAGTATACCTTGCTTTTGATAATATTTGATAATTTTTGATAATGATTCCAAGCGTGTAAAAGTTTGTAATACGTGCCATTAATTTTGATGAGAATCTCCTAAGAATTTAAATAATCTTTGAGAGTTGTGTCTTTCGACTGTATAGATATTCATTCAATTCATATTTATTCATCAAATTATTGTGACCAAACACTCCAGCATGATATTATGGCGAGAGTTTGACCTTTTGTGAATGTAAATAAATGTAAATGTAAATAATGAATTTATATAGCGCCTAAACATCCACGTTAATCGTGCTCTGGGGCGCTTTACATAATAAAAATAAAAATAAAAATGTTTAAAAACAACAAAATAAAAAATCACGACACTACATGATACATAATAAGCAGGCATACAAAAAACAGAATCAAAGCAACATCCATTTCATGAAAAATAAGCCTCGCGGAACAACTCAGTCTTCAGACATTTCCTGAAAGATGATAAGTTTTCACAGGACTTTGTCCGAGGACTAAGTGCGTTCCATAGGCGTGGAGCTATGAATGAAAAGGCTTTTTCACCGAAAGTGGATTTTGAGGTGGTAACTTTTAGAAGTTGGGACTGAGATGATCTTAGATTTCGAGTGGGTTCATATTTTTTAATCAGTTCCTGCAAATATTCAGGAGCCAATCCATCCAGACATCTAAAAACATAGCACAATATTTTAAATTCTATCCTATACTTCACAGGAAGCCAGTGCAATTCCTGGAGAACTGGTGTTATATGATCTCTTTTTTTCGTCATAATACAATAGATAGAGAAAAGCCCTAAAACAATTGAGGGGAAATGTGATACTGATACAGACTAAACGATGTGGCTTCTATTAGTTTGATTATTGAGAAAAAATACAAGGTAAAATTTGTCCAGGTGAAAAAAAAATTCCAAAATAATATAAATTTCAATGACTTAAAGTGCAATTTATTCCATCATACCATCCTTGTATTAATACGACCTTAGGATAATGGATCACATTTGAGTTGTATTGATCTTCCTGAAATCAGAAATTATCTTGTGTTTTAATACAGAGATGACAAACTTTAATTACATTAATTAAAACATCATAATATTGTATATAAACTGTGATCTGTGGATATTCAACAATTATTATGTATCCTCAATACATTTCAAGTAATAATGCCATTTCTATGCTATGATTATGATGTACAATCAGTTATATTTTATTGTAGTCGATATTCTTATAGTTTGATATTGACTCTGGTATTTAGAGTCTGACAGTGAAGTCTGAAAAGCAGTCTCTATGAGTTGCTTCGGTGGCTCAGCAATACGGTGTCACATCTTGTAACAAAGTCAAGTGATATTGATTGATGATATCAATGATCAGATTGGTGGTCACAGAACTCTGGCCCTGGCATCGTGTTATTGGGTAAGGCACCGTTTATTTATAACTCCACTCTGCTCAGGTGTGAATGAGAACATGGTTATAGTTGTAAGAGTACTAGTACTAAAAAGAATGGCCAAAATGGGATCTGTGATGTATGGAGAAGAAATTTAGTTCCATATGGCCTTCTGGGGGAATAAATGAAATATTTTAAAGTGCATTGAGCACAGTGAATCGCGGAAATTATATTATATATTATATATATTATACACTATACAATATATAAACTGTTTTTACCAGCCACAGTGCCGCGCCTTTCAGTTTCCTTTTTGAACATCACTCACTACCTAGTAAACTTTTCTTCAGGGCAGTTGGCAATTTGTTAGATAAACAACAAGGGATGTGTTAGGCACATCATCCTCACTACCACCAGTACTACAATCTCTAGCATTAGGTTTTGGTGCTTTACTTCATTTGAAATAAGGAAACTTTGGGACTGTATTTGACAATGTGTTTATGTATCATAATATAATTCTAATCAGTTATCTATTTAGAACTATACAATATGTAAATACAATTCCAATTCCTTTTTCTTGTGTGCGGAAATTCCTCTTTCGGCATTGAAATTACTACGAGTGTTGTCTGAAACTCCTGTTAGTGAGCCAAATTTAAAGTTGGTGTCTCTGGTTAGGCCTTTACCGTTTATTTCATGTGGCTGCTATAGATAGAACGAAGATGACGTCAATAAGGTCTTTGCTATTGTTTGTAGCCATCCACGTTCATGAGTACATCTCACCAAACTGTGTTAACCAGACTATATGTGTGTTGGTCCGTTATACTTCCGGATGGCAATGTTGTGAACTTCTTAGCCAAGTGCATACTATCTATTACTAATTGCTTTTTTTAGCATGTGCAAAGTAATTTCCTACAACTATCCAGTGTTTGCCTTAGTCATCTTTGTATTTTTTTATCATATTGAGTATGACCTACAAGAGCTTTGCAATACAGAGAGAGAGAGAGAGAGAGAGAGAGAGAGAGAGAGAGAGAGAGAGAGAGAGAGGGGAGGGAGGGAGGGAGAGAGAGAGAGAGAGAGAGAGAGAGAGAGAGAGAGAGAGAGAGAGAGAGAGAGAGAGAGAGAGAGAGAGTGTGTGTGTGTGTGTGTGTGTGCAAACCTCTGGAGTCTGCCTCTCTTTTGAAGATTTCATGCGGTATCTGTATAAGGCATTGGATGGTCTCTGGCAAGCTCACTTTTAAAATTAAACCAGACTGTTCCTCCTCATTGAACGAATTTGAACCTGTGATTAAAAAAAAAATGTCCAGCAGGTGGTCATACCACCACTTGTCAAAATTATTGACTAGTTGGCTCAATGACTCATTGTCAGGAATGGGATATATTTTATATATATATATATATATATATATATATATATATATATATATATATATATATATATATATATATATATATATATATATATATATATATATATATTATATATATATATAATGATATGATTTATGATATAATTGAATTATTACCTCAAGATTTTGATTACGATTTCAATTTTCTTTCAAGTAAAGTTATTGATATTTCACCTCAAATTTTTATTTTGTTTTGTTCATTTTATGATAATTTAGACAATTATTACTGGTTGGGCACAGTGCATGACTTTCCACAGTGGGAATGATGGATGTTTGTTTTTTGTTTTTTTTTTGTTTGTTTTTGTAGTAGATGTCTTTTTTCCTTGTAAATCATATTTTTAACTTCATTGTTTGGTGGTACACACCTCTGACCTCAGTGAAAACTTGTCAGTTGTGTTTGGTTGGTTGATTCTTCTCCCCCCCCTCCCAGTCTGTTCTTCCATTCTCTGTGGCTTTCTGTCCTTTGGTTTTTTTCTTTTTTTTTTTTAGAGCGTCTGTGAGAGAGAATAGGTATTTTTTTCCAAATAAATCACCCCTTTGAGTGACTGTGTTACAGTATAGTATTATGAACTGTCTGCATGTCTCCCCTTTGGCAAGAATTTCAGGCTGTCGTCTATGTAAGATTGGGTGACCTTATCCTCGTACAGTAGTAGCTTGCTGCTGGGATTTAATTTGTGACCCATAACCCTTTGCATTCCTTTTTCAATGCACTTGTGACCAAAGAGTGTTGCAGGTACTGATATCTAAATGTGTTTCACCGTTCCTTTGTGTTGTGAATCATCTTTCTTTTTTCTAAAACGCTTACTGATATGATCTTTATGTGTTGCAAGAGTTGTTAAACATCCAAATTTAAATTTAGCAGTTTTGGTTAACTACAGAGTTTAAACACTAAGAGGCTGCTTTATAACCTCTTCAAAGTCCCATGCCAAAATAGATTTTGATACGAAGGTTAAGGTTTGATATCTAAGTTTCATATGTTAGTCTGATGCTTTACCCTTTACAGGCGGGATGATGTTTTGCTCTCACCTGACTTCATACATATTTTATTTACCAATTTTTTCACTTTGCAGAAGCTGCAATTTGACCCAGTTTTCAATGAAGTCTGATTCACATTAACTTGTACCATTACTAATTATGTGCTTGGTGAAGTGACTTTGTCTACAGCAATAAATAACAGGAAGAGTCGTCATGATTTAATGAAATTCAGTATCGCTGTTGAAAGGTAAGATATATAGAAATAAACAACAGAAACTTAGACAAATCCCATGGTGGGCAGAAGGTAACTTGCTGTGTCTCCTATCCCCTATATCTTTATTCTGAGTTGCTTTCCGACCTGTCTTTAGTCTTTATATTGACATGGGATTACATTACATGGTTTTGTCCTGGCCTTTGTCGGAGTCCCAGGCTGAGAGGGAAACAGTCAAATGTATAGTGTGAGTTTTAGGAGGTGACTTTTTTTTTCCTTGTAACCCATCTCTCTAATATATTTATCTTTTTTTGATTTGTTGAGTGTATTCCTCTCAGTGAGATCCTTTGCTAGTGTCTGGCTGAGACTTTTAGTTGATCTCAAACTAAGTATATTGATGGTATGCTTATAGAATCTACATCTGTTCCCGATTTGAACCCATTCCCCTTTGGCTTACTTTTTCCTGTGTGCTTTACTTGTAACTTTAGATTTTTTGATTATCCTGTATTTTCTTCCAGTTTTTACTGCCACTGATATGACCATACTTACTTTTTTAATATGACCAAAATGTGTTGCTCGCGTCTTAAAATCCTTAAAGACAAAAACAAACCTAGGCTAACAACATTTTCTTCTTTATAAACTGAAATTCACAGGTAAAAAGCCAATGGACACGCTGCTGAGTATTAGGCATTTGAACCTACCTAGGAAAATCAACAAAGTTGTAAGATGGCATTTTCAAACAAAAAGCTGTAAATTTTTAAGTACAGCACCATACAGTGTTGGGCTGACCAACTGCAAAGGCCAAATCCATCCTCAAGATCATTTGGATACCGTTTTGAATTCTGCCAGGTCTTCTCACCAAAGTAATGATAGTCAGTTCAATTCATTCAAATCAGGACTTATAAAATCTGAAAGAAATCAGAACAGATTCAGTGACTGTCGTAGTTTATTTAGTAAGGGATTTTTTTCTAATAAAGCTAGAGCTTCTCTTTCTGTATATTTCCATTCTTGGAGTAGTAGAAACCTGAAGAGTGATTCAAAAATGGAACTGGAAAGTTCTACTTCAAAAACAACAACAATTGGTGATTTAGCACGAAGTAGTGGTGGCCTGCAGTCATCATCAGTAGGTTTACCTGCTTGCGAAGTGGCCATGATGAAGGATGCCAAAGAAGTCTTCAAACATGCTGTGAACTCAGTTCTTCCAAAGGAAATGGTTGCCAAGGTAAAATTTATACTGAATTGCTAGTAATTGTTTTGACTGTCTCGACACGTTTCTTTCAACCTGCTTCTTCTCACCATTCTGGAAACTTGTTAAACGAGGAATAAAAGATATGTTAAATGAGTGATACCATGGTAATCAATTATTTTATGGAGCACTGCTTAAAGTATTAATTTCCTGCATGAAAATCGAGTATTACATACTCCATAAATATGATGTCAATTTCTTCAAGTATGTGATGATGGCTCACAATTTAGTAATTGATTTTATATTTTATACATTATACAGTAACTGCTATAGATTTGTATCAGTTACTCCATTAATGTTGGTTTAGCCAGTTATTTCAGCAGCATGATGATCTAGTTTTTGTTGATACAAGTACAGTGCAGTCCACTCATAATTATAGTCAACATCTTGAGACTGGAAGTAAAAGTTTGTTGCAATTGAGCTTTTTTATATCGCGCAATATCCCCTAAACATGCTCAAAGCGCTTTACAAGGGGTCCCTGGCCAACAGCAACATTTAACATTTAGGATGGGACATGACACCTGTTGGGTGATATTACATTTTTTTCGGACAGAGACAACGCTGTTAATGGCCAGGTATTCATTTTACACCTGTGTATGGTGAGAAAATGTGAGTAAAGAGCCTTCTCTAAGGACTCAACTATGCACTGAGTGAGGCTCGAACCCAGGACCTTCTGATCTGAAAGCGAGTGTCATACCACAAGACCAAATAGCCGCACAATTGCTAGTTTGATCCTTGACATCTTAATATTAATACCCTTTATTCTAGACTTAAGTATTAGTATTACCCTACCTATTGACATGTGTATGTTTATTTGACCAATTGTGACACAATCAAAGTCACTAATTTGACCAATTGTGACACAATCAAAGTCACTAATTTGACCAATTGTGACACAATCAAAGTCACTAATTTGACCAATTATCAAAGTCACTAATAATCGTAGCTTTGTGTGGGTAATTAACATCCTATGGGCAGAGTGGTGCCTGCAAAGCCCAACTCAGTCATTCTCCCCGTCTTTCTTTCAAAATGTGGCTCAATTCTTCCATGTGCCACGGTGCCACTCAGTTGTGTCGAGTTGACTTAAAGCAAAATTCCCGTTGGTGTAGCCAATAACTTCATCAGAAAGTTGTTAACTATAACAGAGAAGGAAAAATCAAGACTACTGTCATGTGTTAACTTCAAACGAGTCAACTTCTTGAAGGCTGCACTGTACTAGGATCTCTGTTTTTATTACCTAGGCCAAGGCACTCTTAAATTTTTACTCTCCATTATCTATTCCGTAATATATTGCTTACTTTTGTATTCCAGCATCTGATACTCGATTCAAGTGGGGATGCCATGACTGTTGATAATGTGAAGTACCTTCTGAACCACAACGTCTATTTGGTTGGCTTTGGGAAGGCAGTGCTAGGGATGGCAAGAGCCGTGGATGATCTGATTGGTCAACACATTGTCAGGGGTGTGGTCAGTGTTCCTCATGGAACTAGGAAAGATTTCAGTAATGCTGGCAAAACGTACGTGCTGAATTTACCTCATATGTACACTTACTTGATTACAAATTAAGTTTAAATGAAAATTTAAAACCTTACCTTTGTTAAATGATAAAAGCCAACAACTATAGTTGTGATATGATTTTTAGAATGTAGTTCCCAATAATTTTAAAAGTTATTTTGTACACATAAAAGCACTAAATTGATATTTATCATCCCCCCCCCCCCCTCGCTATTCTGTCTGAATTTTTCGTAAATAAGAAATAAAGTTATTTTTAGTGGATGATACCTTGATAGTCAGTTGGTGTGTAAAATACTGCTGATATTAACACTGAACCCTAACACCGACTACATCCGTAGTTTACCCGGGTTGCTTTTACCCCATGCCTATTTATTACATTTTTTCTGAGAAAAATTATAGGCGTAGAATCAAAGCAAATGTTTGCAGTTTTGGCATGTTAATTATAGTTAAACAAAACTATGTGCATGCTCATTTTTAATACTTTTTTTTTTTCAATTTTGGAAAGTAGCAAAAATCTATAGGATTGAGTGAGTTAATGCACTGAAAAATGAAATGATACTATCATTTTAAATGCATGATGATTCTAATTCTAATTTAACCCTCAACTTTGATCTCATAATGATACAGAGGAATGCTGCTTGACCCAAGCTCTCCCATTGAAGTAAGAGAAGGAGCCTCAAACAACATGCCAGACCAACCAGCTCACGAGGCAGCCTTGGAAATAGCAGACTTGGCCAGATCTGTGGGCAATGGAGATCTTCTGGTTGTTCTTATTTCAGGTGCCTACCCCTTAGAACTCTATTAATAATTGTGTATTTGTTTATGCATTCAAAGAAAGGATTTGGAAAATTTTTTTTGGGTCTTATTTGCTGCATATTAAAGTCTTATCAGATCTTAAATACTATACAAGGAGCAGTCCAAAACTAATGCTATTGGGTGGGTGTGTAGCTCAAATAAGATTTGACATGATTTGTATCATAACTTAAATTGAAGCAAAGGATCTCAGATATGAGGTCTTATTCCTCAATAAAGTCGACAATTTGCTGAATTGTTACTGTCCACCTCCTGGTAATGTCACACATACTGACATTGTAAAAAGGTTACAGGCTGCTCGTTTAGAGCTTGAGCTTTTATATTAGCGCAATATCCTCTAAACATGCTCAAAGCAGTTTACAAAGGGTCCCTGACCAACAGCAACATGTAACATGTAGAAAGAGACATGATGCCTGTTTGGCAATATTACAATTTTTTCCAACAGAAACAGGCTGTTAACAGCCAAGTACCCATTTTACACCTGAGTACATCCATAGAATGTGAGTAAAGAGCCTTTTCCAAGGACTCAACTATGCGCGAGCGAGGCTCTAATCCAGGACCTTCCAATCCAATTTTGTCATACCTCAAAATCACATAGCCTGCATCATTTTCAATAGCTTTGATGGCTTTGTCTTCAAAATGTTAACCTTGCAATATTAAAAAAACCCCAAAACAATCAAAGTCAGATGATGTCAAATAAGAAGCATAAGATTGATATCCACTCAAAAGAGTCAATTATCTCCCTTTTGTGAACACTGGTGGGGGACACGCATTTTAATGGTTGAGTACCACCTAATCCATTTCCAAGTGAGGCCTAACATGTTGAAAATATCCTTGCTTTAAGCCATTCCAATGTCTCAATATGAATTTCTGAATTAAAAGTCGTTGATGAAGGTAAAAAATCAGTGAGGATTACACCAGGAATGTCTGAACACATGGTTGTGATGATTTTTTCAGCTGATTTATCAGATCAACATTTCTCAGGCTTTGGAGATAATGGATCTGGCCTTCCTATCTCTATAGCTTGGATTCCAGTTTATAATGATGAATCCATATTTAATCTCCTTTAGTGATTTTGCGTTAGACTGAGAAAAATGAGTGAAGGCAGTTGTTAATGTTATATGGAGGAATATTAAAAACCTTGTGCTTTTATAAAGCACAATATCCACTAAATGTGATCAAAGTGCTTTACAAAAGGTCCCTGGCCAACAGCAACACTTACTCTGTAGGACAAGACATGGGGCCTGTCAGGCGATATATAATTTTTTTTTTTCCAACAGAGACAACACTGTTAACAGCCTGGTACTCATTTTACATCTGAGTTCAGTGAGAGAATGTGAATAAAGTGCCTTTTCCTGTGACTGTGACTCAACTATGTACTGCTTAAGAGTGGGGCACGAACCCAGACAGGACCTTCCGATACGACAAGACCATATAGTCGCATATTAAAAGTTTGATCCTCTGACTATCTAGTTTGTATTTTATTGTATCTCGAGAAATTATTATTTTAGCCCAAGGTTGTCTTGTGCAGCTTTTTGGTTTTGTGGTATGACACTCGCTTTCAAATCAGAAGGTCCTAGATTCCATTCCCACTCTAAACGAATCATAGTCTCACATTCTCTCATTGTCCTCAGGTGTAAAATGAGTACCTGGCTGTTAACAGCGTTGTTTTCTCCGAAATTTTTTTGGGTAATATTGGCTAACAGAAAAAATATATTGTATTATCGCCTAACAGGTTTCATGTCTCGTTCCACATGTTAAGTATTGCTGTTGGCTAGGGACCTCTTGTAAAGCGCTTTCACCACGTTTAGTGGGTATTGCCTTATATAAAAGCTCATGATTATTATTTTTTTTTTACTTCATGATGAGGTAACCATTCTAAATGTTATATATGTTTGCATCTGTTATTCCTCCAATTGAATGAGTAGTCATTTGCAATTTATTTCATTGCATTCTTTTATGTGATATGGGACATACGTCTGAATGAGTAGTTGCTACTTAGTTATCTGACTATATACAGTGAGAAATGTTGTAAATGTGCTAGTACAAAAAGTTCTTATAAAGGTGACTTGTATTTTATGGCATGGGAATCTAGTGACATAAAAAGCTGACAGAATCGAGAAAGCTTTGTTAAGTAGTGCGCAGCATTACTGTTGAGATGCTTTAGGTAAAGGTGCATATAAGTTTTATATTTATTTACTTTTTTCGATCAAGTAAATGAAACTTCTATTCTGAATAATTTTTAGTGAATTTTTGTTTGATTTTTGTTTTTAATGTGTTTTTTAAAAAATGTTTGGTTGAAACCCAAATTATGATAAATATTTTGTTTGTTTGTGTGACTTTTATCATTTGTCATTTTCCTACTAGGAGGGGGATCTGCTCTGCTCCCCGCCCCAGACCCACCGATAACGCTAAGTGACCTGTTGTCAGTAACTAGTCAAATGTCAAGAGGTGGTGCTACTATCAGCCAACTCAACACAGTTCGGAAACAATTGGATTTCTTGAAGGGTGGAGGTCTTGCAACATTGGCTTATCCTGCACAGGTAATGTCATGGAAATGTTCAGTGCTTTTTTGCTATTATGGTGTTTAATCAAGGAAGAATATGCGTTATTTTTTCTTCTGTTAATCAATAAACAATATGCAATGGCCACCTCATTGTTAAAAATCTCCGCTTTTAATAATAATTTAACCTTTTTTTTTTCACGAAAAAAAAGTTATAAATGAAATAGATAGATAGATAAATAAATGAGTAATAAATGAGTAGATAATAAACTGATAAACAAATAAATATAACGATAAAGTGAGTTGCACGCGCTATACTTTAAGAAAGTAGAAATGAATTGCTTGTTATAAATTCAATATATTTAATCAATAAAAAAATGAAGCGTCACATTGTGTTTGCAAACATGACACACTAAGGTAGAGAGGATTTATTATGTGTCAAAGAGTTTTTGTTCATAATATTCCCTTTGTTGGGCATCATTTAAAAAGAAAGAAAAAGAAAAGAAGGTATCTTAAGGAAATGTAATTTCTAGAGTCTGTTCAATCAATCTCTTTGCTTTATGCTTGATATCCTATTTTATGTTTTTATTTCTTTTCCTCAGGTTGTTTCTCTGATTCTGTCTGACATTGTAGGAGACCATCTTGATTTTATAGCCAGTGCACCAACTGTGGCTGACACCTCAACTCCTGAAAGCTGTCTCTCCCTTTTCACACAACTCAACATTGCTGACAAAGTGCCGAAAACTGTCAAAGATTTCCTGAAAGAAAAGTCTAAGTCTGTGAATATTGGTAGAGTTGAAAATAGTGACTCCCTTAGCAAAATGCCAAAATCTTTAGAAATGAGCCATGTTAAAAATATGTTAATTGGATCTAACAAGATTGCATGTGAACGAGCATGTCAAGAGAGTTGTAAAATGGGATACAGTCCTTTTGTCTTAAGCACAGAGTTAGAAGGAGAAGCAAAGGAAATAGGGAAGATGTTTGCAGAGTTGGCTCTATTTATTGTTAAGCACATTGTTGTGCTGGATGATAATAGTGCAGACATCAAAGAGATTAGAAAACGTCTGACTTCAAAGTATAAATTATCAGATAACAAGCTGGATGAGATTGTCTTCCATGTGGAGAATTCCAAGATGGCATCTCAAGGCATCTGCATTGTAGCAGGTGGGGAGACCACTGTGACTGTGTCAGGTACAGGAAGAGGAGGCAGGAACCAAGAAATGGCAACTTCTGCAGGGTTAGAGCTTGATAAAATATTTAAGGAATTAAGAGGCAATTGGAATTCAAACGACAAAACCCCTCAAGTTGTGTTTTTATCAGCAGGTACAGATGGCCAGGATGGGCCCACTCCTGCAGCAGGAGGGGTTGTAGGGTTACATTTTGTAGGGAGTGTCAACCGCATGGGGTTGAATCCTAGATTGTATTTAGATAATAATGATAGCTTCACCCTGTTAAACAGCTGGGCTGATGGCGTTGGTCTTGTCAACACAGGGCTTACTGGGACCAATGTGATGGACCTGCAGTTGTTGATGATCAAACGTCCGACATGAGTCCAATATAATACTCTACATTCTCAAAATCAGTGAAATAAAGGAAGGAAAGAAAGAAAAAGAAACCCATCATTAAGAAGAACGAATGGAAGAAAATAGAATCTTACCAGAGTTAAAGAAAATATTACACGGAAAGCAAAATGATATGAATAAAAGAAGAAAAAGAAAGATTACTCAAATTAGATTTGTTTGAATTTCGCAATGAACTATAAATTGTTTTAAACTTTAGTTATAGCATTTTTCAGTTGAATTACAGAAAGCCATATCAAGTATTTTATGAATGTAAATGTTAAGCTGTGAAATGTATTTGTTATATTTAAGGAGAGGGATCTAACTTTAAATGTTCCTCATTATTCATTTCAATCTTTCAGTATTACAGTGGAAATTTCCCCCCTTTTTTTTCTAAGTTACAAACCTGAGAGAGTTAAGTAAGTATATTTTCTTCAAGACATAATCAAATAGTTTTATGATATCATTGAATATTGCTGCTTTTGATTTGCCGTGTCATTAATTATACTTTTAAAATATTTTTTTAAAGCATTGCGTCAAAAGAATAAAGGTGTTTTTAAAAGTTGGCATTAAAATTATGAATTGTGAGAATTTAAATCTGAAAAGAATTTGATTTGCTTTTAGTGCACATTCAAAACCGTTGTCTACATGTAAATGTTCACGCAAATATTCAGAGTTTTAGAATTTGCAAGGTGAAAACCTTTATTGTTGTTTATGCTTTCTTCTTTATTATGTGACAGGATGTATATGTTATGTATATGTATCTTATAACTCCAAGGCTGAGACAATTTATATTCACAAACTCTTGTTCGTTATTGTGTTCAAAATTGTATTTATTTTTGTCTTGAATTGCAACTTACTTTGTTACCCGTGTTATTTTGACGGTACTGCTGAAAATGTTTATTAGTTCTAATGAATAATGCTGAGCCATACTAGTTAAGTTATATATGGTGTATTTGGCTAATAACTTTTGTCTCTAAAATCCTTGATTCTCAGAATATACAGCAATGTTCTTGCGAATTGATTGTTACTGTTTATGCATCGTCCAGACGAAATTTACATAGTGCTGGAATCATTCATTAATATTATTATTATTATTATTATTATTATTATTATTATTATTATTATTATTATTATTATTATTATTATTATTATTATTATTATTATTTGTTATTATTATTATTATTGTTATTATTATTATTATTTATTTTTAAAATAATTTTTTCTGTTGATGTTTCGTGTTAGCAAAGAAATTTTTATTCATTGTCAACAAAATTTGTATGAAAAAAATTGATATTGATATGCTCAAGAATTGTGAATATAGATATATAAAAAAGAAGAAAACAGATTAAACATTACATAATGTCCAAGAAATGTCACAAAAAGAAAGGAAACAAAAAAAAAAAAAATAAAATAAAACAACACAAAAGAAAAGAAACACCCCCCCCCCCCCCCCAACAAGAAACAAACAAAATCCATTCTAAAAATATGAAAATATGAAGTGTGCATATTTTGTATATTGTACCTTGCCACCCCCCCCCCCCCCCCCCCTAAAATTAAGTATGCATTTATGTTTGATTTGGGTATGTCTGCATGAGTATATGTATATGTATGCGTGTGTATTTTTTGTCACATATTATATACTTTTGATGACTTTTTAAGCAAATATCTATTCAGAGACATTCTATTTTCTATATTTTTGTTCTATATGACATCGACCCTAAGATATCGGCTTTAATGTAAACATTATTTCTAGCATCAGGTACAGTCCAACTTGATATTCAATGTGGTGAATATACAAAGAAATGACATGTTTATATAATTAAGTGCCATGAAATAAATAACTGGATTGATACGAAAGTAAGTCAGAGTTTGTATGTTCATGGTAGACCAACAACAGAATTATGAATATATTATGGCCAGGCACTGGTGCACAATACAAATATGGAAAGAGGTGAATGAAATAGTTGCAGACTGAACAGAAAGAAAAAATACTGTACATGAAAAAGATCCATTCCATACATTTTCCTTCTTGGTTAGAGTCCCGCTCTCAGCGGCGGCGCACAGTTGAGTCCTTGGAAAAGGCTCTTTATTCACATTCTCTTGCTGTATTCAGTTGTAAAATGAGTACCTGGCCATTAATAGCATTGTTCTGTCCAAAAAAAATAAATGAAATATTGCCTAACACTAACATGCGTCTAATCTCATCCTAAATGTTAAGTGTTGCTGTTGGCTAGGGACTTATAAAGCGCTTTGAGCACATTTAGTGGATATTAAAAAAAAAAACAAAAAAACGCTCTTCTGCCATGGCATCATTAGATACCGTTGTCTAGGTATTCCATGAAGGAATATAGATATTCCGTCAAACAAGATATCTGATGTCAACATGAATCACTCATGTTGTCCAAAGTGAGCAAATTGGGGGTTAATAATCTTGTCCAAGGAAAAAAAATTAAGGTGCCTGAAGTGGGACTCAAACCTGGAACCTACCAGGTCACAATACAATGCCTTAACCATTCGGTCACTTTGCTCAGTGGATAGTGCACACTATATAAAAGCTCAAATTTTTTTCTTGTTATTTATTTTTTTTATCTTAACAATCCCTTAAAATTAAGTAACACCCCAAAAATGAAGATTATATATACAGTGCAACCCCTGGATAACGGCATTGACACATTGCCCAGGACTGGAAAATTATGTCGTTATCCAGGGGTGTCGTTATTCCGGGGGTTTCAAGGTGGTGAAAAAGGGGGTGTGGTGAGGTCTGTGAATACGTAAAGCACTTACCAGGGGTCAATGTCACTATCCAGGGGTTGTCATTATCCAGAGGTTGCACTGTAGAAAAGTTACCTCTGTGGTGATCCCCACTAAGAGGAATACACTCAAATGTTTACATATCATATATAATATGTAAACAAAGCATAATACAGTGCATAACTGCCTGATGATTTACAAGGAAAATATAATATCATCTCCCAAAACTAACGTTTCCCTCTCAGCCAGGGTCAGGACAAAACCAAGTAA
Source organism: Berghia stephanieae (assembly GCF_034508935.2). NCBI lineage: Eukaryota > Metazoa > Mollusca > Gastropoda > Nudibranchia > Aeolidiidae > Berghia > Berghia stephanieae. Next base: position 28,520,493 of record NC_088365.1, read on the forward strand.
TCTCATTCCAAGACAAAGACAGAAAGCAATTGGAAAACAGATTCAGGTGGATAGAAGACACAGCAAGTACCTCCCTGCCCACGATAGGAGGTCAGGAACCCCACCCAGAAAGCATGTTGGAAAACAGATGTAGGAGGATATAAGACACAGTAAGTGCTTCCCTGCCCACTATGGGAGGTCAAAACCCCACCCAGACTTAGTTTGAGATCACCTAAGTTTGTTTTGTTTGTTTTTAAGGGTTTTACTGTGCTTGCAACACATTTGGGTCATATCAGCGCCAATAAAAAGGAAGAAAATTGGATAGTAAAAACATTCTAGATGTATAATTTGTTGTTTTTTGTTGTTTTTAAGGGTTTTACGGCGCTTGCAACACATTTAAGTTATATCAGCGCCAGTAAAAAGGAAGAAAATGGGGTAGTAAAAAGTTCTAGAATTACAATTAAAGCACCCAAGAGAAATGAAGACAAAGGGGAACTGGGAACAAATAGGGATCAGATGCAGATTCCAAGAGCAAACCATCAATGTACTTAGTTTGAGATCACCTATGTCTCATCCGGACACAAGCACAAAATCCAACAAAGAGGAATACACTCAAATGCTTACATTATACATTAAAAATAACAAACATAATAATACATAACAGAGAGATGATTTACAAGGAAAAAATATCATCTCCCAAAACAATAACTATGCATTTGACTGTTTCCCTCCCAGCCAAGGAATTCCAGCCAGGATCAGGACAAATCCAAGTAATCTCACTCCAAGACAACGACAGAAAACAATTGGAAAACGGGTATGGTGGGATAGAAGGCACAGCATGTACCTCCCTGCCCACTATGGGAGGTCAGGATCCCCACCCAGGATGTATAATTTAAATGACTTGAGGAAAAAGTAAGACAAAGGGGAATGGTACAAATAGGGTACAGATGTAGAGTCCAAGAGCACACTACTCTGACCAGGGTCAGGACAAAACTAAGTATTCTCATTCCAAGTCAAAGACAGAAAGTAACTGGAAAACAAATATAAGGGGAAAGAAGACAGAACATGTACCTCCCTGCCCACTATGGGAGGTCAGGAATCCCACCCAGTCCCTAAACTATAACTATACATTCGACTGTTTCCCTCCCAGCCAAGGACTCCGGCCAGGGTCAGGACAAAACTAAGTAATATCATTCCAAGACAAAGACAGAAAGCATGTTGGAAAACAGACATAGGGATAGAAGACACAGTATGTACCTCCCTGTCCACTATGGGAGGTCAGGAACCCCACCCAGCATTGAACCGTTTCCCTTCCAGCCAAGGACAGGACAAAACTAAGTAATCTCATTCCAAGACAAAGACAGAAAGTAATTGGAAAACATATATAGGGGGAAAGAAGACAGAACGAGTACTTCCCTGCCCAGAGATCACCTAAGTCTCATCCAGACATAAGCGTAGGTTGAGGAACACACTCAAAGGCTTACATATCATTATATATTATAATCAAACCAAAAAAAAAACCAAAGCAAAACCCTAATGGTAGAAAACAGTGAGATGATTTACAAGGGAAAAAAAATATCTCCCAAAACTATAACTATGCATTTGACTATTTCCCTCCCAGCAAAGGACCCGAGCCAATGTCAGGCCAAAAGTAAGTAAATCTCATTCCAAGACAAAGACAGAAGACAGATAGGAAAACATTTATAAGGGGGATAGAATGACCATCCAGTGACCTCCCTGCCCACTATGGTTGGCAGATATGTCAGACACGGAAAGCAAATGAAAACGACAGGACAACTAGGACAACCAATTTGTTGATCAATTGTTTTATTTGAATGAGTTGAATGTACAATATGGGCAATGAATTCATATTCCATTCATCCAAGTCATGCCATCCATCTAAGCTATCATTCAATCTATATTCATTCATTCATTCATTTCAATTTCTAACTTAAATCACATATTCAATCTTTCTTACACTTTACAAATATATTCACCATCAATTAGTTTAGTTAAAAAAAAAAAAGCCCGTAAAATACATATAATACCCCCAGCCCCCCCTCCCTTCCCAAAAATAAAAAAAAATCGAACAATAAATTTTAAAAAATAAAATCCAATAAAATCAGATAAATTAAAAAAACAAAAAAAAAACAACCCCCCCCCCCCCCCCCAAATATGACAGCAGTGAAAATAATAAATTTCTCGAAGCACTTGACAAATCATTTTAAAAATCCAAACAGCTCAGTCATCATTACAAAATCAATATAAAAAAATTCATGAATATATTATCAATTTCTTAACAAAAACTTGGGACATAAAAAAAGTGTGTATTGACAAAGGCGGTATAATAACGATGATTAACAAAATTTTTAAATTACAAATGCTCAAATGATGGTAAGTTTATTTTAAAAGATACTTCATATATTATTTACGATTTGGTAAAACTAATTACAACATGATGTGATAGTACAAGAGAAAAAGATGCGTTTTGGTGATAATTACATAGAAAGGTAAATAATACATCAATTCATACATGCATCCACAAATTATGAATGGCAACTAACAGTAAGGTAATCCTTGTAAAAAGATACGATATCACTCATGTAGACTCTTCAAAAACAAACTCTTTACTGTATGTTGAGAACTCACTCCTTTCTTCTTCCTTCTCTTTCTCTCTCTCTCTCTCTCTCTCTCTCTCTCTCTCTCTCTCTCTCTCTCTCTCTCTCTCTCTCTCTATCACACATATACACACAACTCATAATCACCACTACATACACACACACACATACATATACACAAAGCTCAAACACATAACACAATCCAGAAATAAAGGGCAGGAAAATGTTGCAGAAAGAGAAGCATGCATTATACTACACTACACAAAGTCTATATTATGACCCCATTAGAATCTCTACTATCTCTACTCTGGAGTCTTCATGACTTTGTTGTTGCATTTTGCAGTGATCAAAAAGACTCAGAAAGCCGGAGATGACACTTGATTCTTTAGTCTTTTGGTTGGTAGGAATTTTTTTAAAAAGGGCCCAGATTTCCTTTACATATTCATTTCATATATTATCATCCTATGATAAAGGCTACCAAAGACAGAATGAGAAAAGGTCTTTGATCATGAATAAAGACATTAAGACTACAACAAACAAAAAAAACCCAAAAAAACAAACTGTTTTGATGTAACAGAAAATGAAATCTAGCCTGTTTACATAAGAGTCAAAAGGTCTACAAGGAGAGACTATGAGCTCAAGGTTCAATGAAAAAAAATACGAAAAACACAAAATTATTAATCCAACATCCTATCTACATCTTTTTTTCTTTAAAAAAAAATTGTTTGGTATGTTTGGTTTTTAGGGGTTTTACAGTGCTTGCAACATTTTAAAGTCGTTCAACGTCAGTAAAAATGTATATGATGATAAAAGAAAAGCCCAAAAGAAAGAGTAAGACAAAGGGGATTCGTTCAAATAGTTTGTTTTGTTTTTAAGGGTTTTACGGCGCTTGCAACACATTAAGGTCATATCAGCGCCAGTGAAAAGGAAGAAAATGGGATAGTAAAAAGTTATAGAATTAGAATTACAACACAAAAGAAAAGGTAAGACAAAGGGGACTTGGTTCAAATAGGGAACAGATGTAGATTCCAAGAGCACACTATCAAAGTGCTTAGTCTGAGATCACCTAAAAGTCTCATCCAGACACAAGCACAGGTCCCAACTAATGTTTGTTTGTTTGTTTTAAAGGGTTTTACGGCGCTTGCAACACATTTAGGTTATATCAGCGCCAGTAAAAAGAAAGAAAATGGGATAGTAAAAAGTTCTAGAATAACAAATAAAGCACCCAAGAAAAAGTAAGACATAGGGGAACTGGGAACAAATAGGGATCAGATGTAGATTCCAAGAGCACACTATCAATGATCAAAGTACATAGTTTGAGATCACCTATAAGTCTCATCAGGACACAAGCACAATATCCAACAAAGAGGAATACACTCAAATGCTTACATTATAAATTCAAAATAACAAATATAATAATACATAACAGAGAGATGATTTACAAGGAAAAAAATATAATCTCCAAAAACAATAACTATACATTCGACTGTTTCCCTCCCAGCCAAGGACTCCGACCAAAGTCAGGACAAAAGCAAGCAATCTCATTCCAAGACAAAGACAGAAATCAATTGAAAAACAGATAAGAGGGGATAGAAGACATAGCAAGTACCTCCCTGCCCGCTACGGGAGGTAGGAACCCCACCCAGCGTTCAAATAGGGAACAGAAGATTCCACGAGCAATCCACCCATGTGCCTATTATGACATTACCTAAAAGTCCCATCCAAGAGCGAGCAAAGGATCCCGCAATGAAGGATGCCCTTCAATATGTTTGCTAAGTACAATGAATTCAAAACTAAAAACTGTACTAACACATACAAGAGAGATGATTTACAAAGAAAAAAAAACTAAATGAAAGGAACTAGACATTTGACTGCTTCCCTCTCAGTCAAGGATCCCGAGCAATCTCAATCCAAAACAATGACTCATGACAATGACAAACATATCTTCGCAAACGTAACCTAGAATCATGATATATCCGTAGAATATGGAATGAGTGATAATAGAATTGCACTTGAGTTCAAGGTCAGAGTCGGATGAAAAGGATGACCAGCTTAAGTAATATGATTACATTTTGATTTCTCAGTTTTGTTTGTCACTAATCACATCTATCAATTGATAAAAGTTCCCAGAATTTGATTTTAAAATTAATATATATAGGTCTGCAAAAATAAAAACAACCCCCCCACCATTGCTTTATTAATTTATTTTTTCAAGAGATGGACAATGGGATAAACTAACTTGTCTGTGTCATTTCAACTGATGACAAGTAAATTAATTAGTGTTGTGTCTTATTCTCCCAACATTCATCTTAAACATTGATGTAAAAATAACTAATTATAAATATAAAATGTTTTACAAATTATCTTAAAAAATTTTTACACATTGATACAGAATAGCAGACCTCTTTCATCCCTTCACTCTATACACCACTTTCTGTAATGAATTAAAAAATACTCGATTTTCATATGGTCTTGACGGGTTTGATCTTTTTTCCCTCAATGGATAGGCCTATACCCAGAACTGAGCAACCCACCCTGAATAAAAGTATGTCCAAAATTGTTTTTTTTTTTGTTTGTTTGTTGCTTTAGGTCTCTTCCAACACAATTGAGGTTATATGAGAGACCGCTGAAACAAAAAAAACAAGCAATCCAACAAAAATAGTACAAATGTCAATCAAAATCATAACCTAAATTATAAATAACCAAGAACAAACAGGCAGAGGATTTACAGGAAAAAAAATATCCCCTGTCAAAAATACAATCACAAACCAAAGAAGCAGGATAGGCTAGTAAAGAGAAGAAGAAACGACATCACTATCGGATCGTACACCCATGCGAACATCATAGGTATATGATTCAAGGGTGATGCTCCCATCCAACCACCCGCTCCAAAATTGTGGTGAGTTAAAAAAATATATAACAGCCAAAGAATTTATACATTTAAAAAAAATATTTTTTACAAAATTTATTGAAAACGCTAATGACACTATATTTTCTACTCTACTAGTTCCCCTGTCCTTTTAAATTGAAATTTATCAGATGATCAATGTTACATTTGATCACAAATGGAGAAGAGTAAGATCTTTATAAACCATTCCCATACTCACATTAATTTCACAATGACAATTAACCAATCTCATTGTATACAGCATATGCAAAGAAGTCATAACTATAATCTCGTCCTTTTTGATTTTCATCGAAACATCAATAATATGCCATAAATACATGAAAAAATACACACACAAAAAGATACAAAACTATATGCCACAATTTTACGATTTGTTTTGTAAGTATATATCAAGTATCTACTTGTAAATTTTATCATTTGTAATTTAAAGTAAAGCTTTGTATCAAATAATCCAAACCAAAATCTTTGGCACATAAAATACAATCGATATTCACATTTCCCAATCCTTTTAAAAATCATTTTTGCTCTTGGCTATGTATAAAATATTGTAAATATATGCGCTTCTCAAATACTCATTTTGTGTAAACAGCCTGCAATCACTACCATCTGCCAAATTTTAATAAGATTGAAAAGCTGAATAGGACAAATTTGATTCAACATGAATTGTTTGATCTCTTTGAAACTATTTCACAAAACAATGAATTAATTTTGACACTTTTTGCTAAATAAATAAGTATTCATTTCTTTCTTTGCCTCTGGTAAAAAGACAGTGAAACAAAAACTTACAAAATACTTAACAATGAATTTTAAAAAATCTGCTCACGTCAATCCAGCCCACGCAACCGTTTTTATTGTTTTATTATTGCCTGAGGAAGAGATGGCGCATCAAGCTTTCTTGTTACATATTTTGCTCATTTTTAAATGTTGATTTATTATTCTTTGTTAAAATTGACTACAGTTATTGGAGTGAAGAAAAACGTTGCATTGATATTTGAGCATTAATCAAAGGAAAAGTAAACTCTCGTACATTATCAACAATTGGTTATGTTACTAGAAATTTAAATAAATGTTTTTAAAGCTTTGATACAATTTATAAAATATACTACTCTTTGTTAAATTCTTTTGCATTGTTTGTTCACACGATAAAAGACCTATGAACCAACAGCTTGAATGGCAACTGTTTGTTTTCCATTGCAGTCAACAAATGGCTGAAACCGATTTCCTCACACAAAGGTCTATCAAGTGTTGAATCCAAGATTTTTTTCTCCTCACATAATTAATAGAAAAATAAAAAAATAAAAATCTCTTCTTAACTAGCAATTTTACAACCAGTGACCACTTACCCATTATCAGATTTCCATTCAAATTTTTATTCATATCATAACAAAATTTTAAAAATAAAGCGAGATTAATCATTTACAAGGAAGAATGTATTGGCTAAAATCGATCACTTTAAAACTTATTCATGACACGTCACGCCAGAATGCTCATCATTTTACTAGAACCTTTTCAAGTGTCATTATCATAAGTACATTGAATCATTTCATCACAGAACACAAAATTTTGTACAAAGAAAAAAGCCTTAAGTTCAAAGGCCAGTGGGGTAAGAGTTTTTTCATTGACTGTAGGACAAAATGAATAACAGTGATCGCTTGCTATCCTTTTGATAGGATGCCGGTCTATTGCAAATTACTTTCTTTCAAATATAACTTGGACCAAACAACCTGATAGAGTGGAGGTAAGGATCAGGAGTAAAAAAAAAAAAAAGAACTCTATGCAGTTTAAAACATGGCCTGATTTTTACTTTATTTAAGCCCATGCTTTTGTACAGCATACAGAATGCAATTCAAGCACTAATAAACAGATTCCTATTCAAGATAATGTACTATTCTTACCACTCTACTCACTTCATCTTGATCATGTGATATTTCACATCAATGATGCATTGCATTTTCTCAAAAAAATTTACACAAAATTTTATTTCAAACAAAATAATGTCAATGGTAATCTGACATCTAGTATATTTCATGCCAACAACTTCTACTTAGCACCGTTTACATGAAAATTAAAAAAAAAATGAATTGAAAAATGTAATGATAAAATCTCCACTATGATCAATCAACATCAATTGAGAGAAGAAAAAGCATTGTACTTGTACAACATATCTTTGATAGCACTAAAACATTCATCTTTCTCCATCACAGAATGTAGTGTTGATATTGAAGCTACAGACAGAAAATATTTCGGTCTTTATGAGCATCTGGATTAAACAAAAATTGAACAATATGATGAAAATTTTCTATGAGTGTTTATGTATTTTGTCCTTCGTATATCTTTGCTTTTCTCTCTGTAATTCTGATTCATGACTTTATAATCGGAATATATTCCTGATATCATTTTAAAAACTCCTAGCCAATCAATAAAGTAAAAGTCAAGTTTCTTTTAAAAAAAAGCACATATGGGATCCATCTTCTCTGTCAATCACGGTGAACAAGAACGACACAAACATTTGAGTTTTATGTCTCAAGTATGAAATTAGATCAAAACTTTTTATAATGAAGAATAAAGATTGATTCTTGATTTGAAAAACAAAAACCAAAAACATATTTAGTAATTAGAGATTGTTTTGACTTTAAATTCAATTTTTATGTTACCTGTCCACCTGGACAAGTAAGAGTACATTTTTGAGGATCACGTTTTCTGAAACACTTTAATGACATTCCCATTGTTTTTTGTCTCTCTTTGGTTCAGTGTCAATAAACATGTGCTTGAAAAAGCTGCAGAGAAATCATCAGTTGTTTATCCAGCCAGGAGGAATGAATTGATATCAATATATGAATTATAGAATTATATCTGGGTTGAATTAACAAAAAACATAGCACTGTACTGTCTTCATAATGTATCAAGATTTGGACAAGATGGGCCAAGGTTGATGATCTGATGAATATATTGAGAGTTCTCCACAACTGTTTCATAACACACCGTCTTTGTCTTCCTTTAATTAAAAATTTCTAAAGAATCAAAAAATTACACAAGCACTTCTTCATCAAGTTCCATAAAATCAATAAATGAAAAGTCTTTTTAAAATCATAATTTTGGGATGTTTCCAAGAAATGTCTGAGATAAAAACTAAGACCAGTTGCAGTGATCCAGGAGGGCAGCGTAGATGAAATCAGTGGAAGACAATTGTATGGAAAAGGATGATGACGATATCAGTCATGAAAATATCCTGGAATTTGAAACCGATGAATATGAAGTAACAGTCAACATTTGGAGATAAGCTCTGTTTCCACTGAGGTTTACTATCTCATCAGAAACCCACTTTCTTTTCCACGTGGGCAATGCACATGTATTGAGTGTAAAATTAAAGCAACTAGTCACTCACACACTGTGTTTATTCTAAATTGTATCTTTCCAATAATTGCACATTGGAAGATATCACGAGAATTGAATCAGTGCAAAAAGCTGTGTTGTCCACTGCAGTCATTCAAAATCTCTGAGGGTTTTTTTGTTTATCGTTATCATCCTTGAAATGTTTGGGCAATAGGAGCCATCTTGATATGGAGATTATTGGGGGTCAAGGTCAGCAGATCGTTCCATCCATAGCATTAGCTACTTGTTCCAACTTGCTGGTCAGCTTGCTCTTCTTGGCAAATTCGTCTTCCTCTAAGGCGGTGTAGATCTGTGGATGATGCAAAAATAGCGATGAATACGGAAGCGAGAAAATAAAAAATGAGGTAACTTAAAGGGGAATTAAAGGATTGAAATAGCAATCTATTGCATAGATGTTGATCAAATTATAAAAAAAATAATTGATCAGTTAATTGAATAATCATAGTACTAATAGTAACAACAATAATGGTATTACAAATAATGACAATAATAATAATAGTAATAATAATAACAACAACAACAACAACAACAATAACAATAATAATAATAATGATGATGATGATGATGATGATGATGATGATGATGATGATAATAATAATAATAATGATTAAAAAAAAATATATGTAAAAAAGAACGTTTTGGTCTAAAATTCGTTATCAATTTACAACAAACACAATTTTAAAAATTAATACAACACATACAGTTGAAATGTTCTTGTTACAATAAAAAACAATTGAAACTGCTCTTCTAGGTTTCGTTAAATAGCATAGGACTATACAATTCTTAGTTTTTCAAACAATGTGATATCATAATATACTCACATCTTCGAAATACTTTTTGACATATTTGTACAATTCTAACAAGGCAGCGTTGGTGTTGAACTCATTCTGGTGAGTCTGTGAATAAAAATGGAACGAGTGACACATTGCATCAAAATAGTTTTGTTTGTTAGTTTTTAAGGGTTTAACAGCACTTGCCAAACATTTAGGTCATATCAGCACCAGTAAAAAGGAAGAAAATGGGATAGTCAAAAAATTCTAGAACTGCAATAAAAGCAAGAAAAAGCAAGACAAAGGGGAATTAGTTCGAACAGGGAACAGATGTAGATTCCAAGAGCATACCATCTTTGTACTTAGATTGAGATCACCAAAAAGTCTCATCTTGATATCAACGGTGGCTCCCACTAAGAGGAATACACTCATATGTTTACAGAATATATCCAAAACAGAAAATATTCCTAACAAAACATATCAGAGAGATGATTTACAACGAATAAAAATAATCTCCCAAAACAATTACTAAACATTTGACTGTTTTCCCTTCAGTTAAAGACCCCAGCAAGAGTCAGGACAAAACCAAGCAATTCCATTACAAGAAAAAGACAGAAAGCAACTTGGAAAACATATATAAGGGGATAGAAGACACAGCAAGTGACCTCCCGCCCAGCATGGGAGGTCAAAAGGTCAGTGGATTCATCAATCTCATATCTGCCTTTCAACGACACAACACCTTTTTCTCATCATTTTTCATATAATATTAAAAAGGGTACAACGTTTTCAGCATTTTCATTTTAAAAATCATCCCAAGTTATCCTTGGATCAATAATTAAGTACTAAAATAATGAGACTTTGGGGCCTTTTTTAAAATAACAAATATAAATATAAATATAAAAACTATCTAACGATTATTAGATAAACCAAATCAGGTGTGTAAGCAGCACTAAATCATGGAGGAAAATCATGAAAGAAAAACAGGATTGTGTATAAGCAGTAACGTCATACTACATACCCTTGATTCCTCCGCCAGCATGGCTGTCATATCCTGGTCACTAATGGCTGGCATTATCTTGATGTCTTGGTAATACCTGGGTGGTGAATTAATACACAAGGAAAGAGGAACGTTATGATATATTATTCCCACATAATATAATAATGATATGACCGGATTAACACGGACTGCTGAACATGGACTCTTACCACAAAATTATTTTTTTTCCTTATATATATATATATATATATATATATATATATATATATATATATATATATATATAATATATATATATATATATATATATATATATATATATATATATATATATAATATATATATATATATATATATATATATATATATATATATATATATATATCAACTATAATCATGGAAGCAACTGAAGAAGCTATTTTCAACATACATATTTCAATACACAACCCCCCCAACCCCCCTCCCCTCCCCAAAAAGACCCCAAAAAAAACCCAAAACAAAATTTTAAAAAAAAACAAAAAAAACCACAACACTGAAAACAATAAAAGTCGTGTTGTTCAATTAAGAAATCCTGTTATCGTTGATGAGCATTAAACACGAGGTGACTAAAATAGGTGACTTTATCATCATCACAGCTTACCTGGCCACCCATTGCTTGTATTTAGGTATGTCCTTGGCAAACAATAACTTGCACGACGGTGAGTCCTTGGTCAATTTGTGTTCCTGGTTTGAGCAGCAGTCCATAAAGGTCTGTCCAATGACCGTCAGGCACGAGTCGACAATGTTAGATTTGTAGATATCAAAGGCAAAGTCGGGATTCTTTATCACATTCACCCAGAATCGTAATGGAAGACTAGAATGGCAAGGTAAATAAAATATTGAAAAAAATATTAGTGAAAATTTATTGGAGTGTGTGTGTGTCGGTGTGTATGTGTGTGTGTGTGTGTGTGTCGGTGTGTACAAAAGTACTATTTCTTCCATGGCACATCCTCTCTACCCGAAAGTCGGGATAAACTTTAGTAATTTACTGTCAATAATTATAGCATCTACTAATTACATCTTAAGAGCGTCACCAATTACATATAAAAAAGATAAAAGTTATAAACTGGAAAATCTTGATTTAAATCATTTTAAAAAACCCTGATAGAACCTAATACATGGTTCCACGACTTGAACAGGCAATAACATAAGATAATGTCATCTGTTTGTCATGAGTTTGACCTCCTATTCCTTTGCTTTCTTACTATTTCATCTGAATATCACACAGTTTTGTCTTCTGTCTTGAATACAATGAAAAAATTGTAATATCGCCTAAGAGGCGTCATGTCTCGTTCTACATGTTACGTGTTGCTGTTGGTCAGGGACCCTTTGTAAAGTGCTTTGAGCACGTTTAGTGGATATTGCGCTATATAAAAGCTCAAGATTTAAATAAAAAGCTCAAGATTTTTAAGCCTGCAACTGTACTCCTAATTTTAAATTACTTTTTAAACTTCAGTAAGTGGATTCAGGGATGCCCTTTGCTAAATTTTTAAAAAGGCTGAAAGTTTTTCTTGTAAAGACCATATTATATGGCAAAACTTTGTGCAAAAGCTTTTCATCAATCTATCACCCATAAATCGTAGAAAAGGACATGCATCCATCTAGCTTCCCCTTCACTGTTGCCTTTTTCTTCTTCTTCTTCTTCGTTCCTCTGATGGACATCTATGGCTGCAGTCCGATATCTGCTATGAAGTCTGTGGTCCGCTTTAGGTCCTCAGCCTCACCATAGAGCTTTGTGTTGAGTGTTGTAGGGGTGACCCAGTGGTTCGAACGTTGCACGTTGTATAATGGGCAATCCATAAGCACATGTAAAGTGGTTTCATGGTCGGTTCCACATGGGCAATAAGGGGTTGTTCCAATACCTAGCTTTGTAAACATATGTCCTCTTAGTCTATTGTGTCCTGTTCGGAGGCGGAATAGAGTGACTTGGCTACTTCGCTGAATGGCATGGATTGGATCCTGCTTGTTGTGTTCTAGGTGTGTGTCATTCCTTTCTTTGTCTATTTTTAGCTTTATTATTTTCTTTTGCTGATGGTAAGTGATTGACGACTTCGGTTGTTCCACAACCAATACTTTCATCTTTACTCACCAGTACCTACCAAGGTCAGTCGCGAGATTTTTAAAAAGCCAGTTTTCTGACTTTAGCCGGAAAAAGGGCATCCCTGACGACTTTATGTCGAAGTCTACACTTAGGCACAATTGTAAAAGTGTTAAGGCACATTCTAAAAATAGATTTCCCCAAATTGTCATTTCCAGCTGACCTGTTAGATTTCCAGATATGGACGGCCTCCTCAGAGACGCCGTGATGCAATGCTTGGTCATCTAGGAAGTCAAACATGTACTTGATGGCTAAGGGTAAGGCTGTGCCTCGATGGGCTGTGCTGAAGATTCGCTCAAATAAATCATCAACAAAAGACTGAAGGGTACCCTGAAAACAAAACAAAACAATGTAGCATAATACTGAAATGTAAAAAAGATATTAATGGCGGAAACAGTCATTTCATATCACAGCAATATAAATACCTCAACAAAAAAAGAAAGTACACTCAATAAATTACTTTCCTTTAGAGAAATGTATCATAACAAATAATATTAATAATTCTTATCAACTTACAGCCTCTTCATTTCCATGACAACATATTCCTTTTCACTCCTTAAGGACTGCAGGGTCTCCACAGCTGTTTTCCTACCCAGATTTGTCAATCGCCTCCTTTTTGTTGCCTCCCCAGTAAGTTTACCTGTCTGAGTTCCTCAAGCAGTTGAACGCCTTCATGTTTTAATTAATTTTTTTTTTGACATCCAACCTTTCAGGATCCTTGCAAGGCCAAGTATAGGAACAGATGAATGATATTTCTGCTATTTTGTCTAAAAATGTGGTCACTTCTCATTCAGTTAATTACCGTTTTCAAATTTATCCGCTACATGATAACAACAACTAATTTCAATGATATCATATACAGTATGCTCTCAATGGAAAATAATCTGGTATATAGTAATATAGAGGAATCTATTTTAATTATTGTATTGTAAACGAAAAATCCCTTTGAAATGGGAATACTACATACCTTTGTGACCAAAAGCCTGGGCAAGTATATTTCAGACACCATTTTGTTCCCTCTTTCTCCTTCCTTGTTGTTTAATTCTGCATCTTGATGCCGTACCTGAAGGGAAGAATGGATGATGATTGAATATGTGGAGCACAATGACTTACAATATTATGACATACTTGGCATCAAAACTAATTAATCCTTTTTGAATAAATGGGAATTAGATACTTTCAGAAGAATCAATCATTTTGAAATTTGAGTTTTGAGAGATACATATAACCATTCTCAGCTTACCAGGAGAAGAATATATTTTCTGACATAATGACACCATATTATACAATAATACTAAAAATAACAAGCACTGAATAGACCAATTCGTACAGCTGTAACTGTGTCGCTCAATCTGTTTATATCTGATGAAGGTGAAGGTGACATGGAAAAGTACATGGCAGAGATAATGTACTAGGACTTTGACTAAAGACATTGCCCTGCTTGTTCCAGACAATGGCTCACTTTAATTGACAACAGTAGATCAGACATTGATAAACAATCCCACAAATGATCTCATTCTTAATTCCCAAAGCGGTAAATGGTATAACGGTATAATATTTTTGTAAATACTTACTAAATGGTAGGCTTTGCACCCCTCCACGTCAAAGTGTAGGTTTTGGGTGTTCATGTTACGGGTTAGGGAAGGACTTTGGTTATAAAATGAATGTTCTGAGGAAAATGACAAAAACAAATAAATTAATCATAAGCATACACATCGTTATCTTTATCCAAAATACCCTGAACATCCCACACAATGGGCGTAGGTGAGATTATACAATAATATTTTCTCTATAGAAACCTGGGATAAACTCCTGCTCCGTGAGCCTTCTAGCTCTAAAAGATGATTTTTACCCTCTCTATTTAGTATATAAACTAAAACAGTACTCAGTATTTATGGTTTTACTTTCATTATTGTCACCTCAGCATTTATTCTGTGGATTGATTTTGAGGTTATAAAATTCATACCAAACATGATGTAGTTTTCTTCTCATAACTTGCAGGTATCAGGTTTAAAACATCTGCGCATCACGCCCAGAGGGCTTGAGCAAATCACCTCACCCTGGCTCAAGAGCTGCTATTCTTACAGTGACCCAGGCTTGTTCTGATCACTCAAACAACAATTTTATTCATGGAGACAACAAGTTTACCATTGGAAGAAAATTAAAAAAAAAATACAGATTGAAGGATTGGTAGTAAAAAAAACCTAGGGTCTAAACAAGTGAAGATCAACGACTCACCACTAAATTTACTACTCTTTTCTGACATAATACTCATGTTGTACATAGAAGTTTGTTTGGGATGGAGGGCAACAATTGCTCCATCAGGCACCTGTGGTAAAATGAGGTAACACAAGAATGAAAGTTATTATATATAATCTGGCGTAGAGGTTGAAATGTTAAATTTAATAAAAAGTCTTAAATTTTGGAAATCACCAAATAAATATTTCAATCATATACCAATACAGAAATCATTAAAATTTATATAATATAATCCTTATATTTTGTCTGATTTAAAATCAAAATAAAAGTTCTATGGATAAAAGTGTACTTTATCGACATAAAATTTGTTTTAACACGAATCATGTGCAAATTTGCAAAATGGAGGTAAAAATTTAACGGCAGGTAAGCGCATTGTCAGTCAGTAGAGGAGGAGGAGGAGAAAGTTATAACAAGAATACATGTTAGTATCTATTATGTTGTTTAGAGAACAAGGAAATGTAAAGTTTCATTTCTAAAACCATGAACAAAATAAAACAAACATACCTTATAATGACTTAGAGTGTTGAGGCGTTTACTGTTGCTCTCTGTCTTGGTGGTGTGGTCTTCATCTGACAGGATAAGGCTGCGTGTATCTTTCTTGGGGAACATCTTAAGGGGGATCTGGGACTTGTCGTTGACCGTCCATTCTGTCGGATTATGATCATAATAAACTGTCGTGGCGGTCGTTGGAGGGGTCAAGGGTCAGGGGTTGGTTAAGGAGAAGGTGGTTTTGGAATGGGGGGGGGGGGGGGGGGGGGGGGGGGGGGAGGAAATAAAGGAAGAAAGAAAAAAACACAAAATGCAAACAAAAAACACCAAACATAGGAAACCATGCATTGCAGTGAAAAATTAATGAATGAAAAATGATAACCCAACTAAATCAAAATAAAAAGCCAAACAAAAAAAAAAAACAAAACAAAAAAAAACACAAGAAAACAACAAAAACAAACTAAAAAAGAATAGACCAAAGAATCCCCAAAAAACAAAACACAGAAAAACAGCAGAAAAAAAATAAATAAAAAAAACAACAACAAAAAAAAAAACCCACAAAAAAACCCCAAACATTTAATTGAAAAATAAAAGATTGAAGAGATGATTGACATTTCACCAGCAGATTAACGTGTGAAATAAAAGTGCTGTTAAATGGTATCAAAGAATAAATGAAAACGTGTGATTGAAAAAATAAACCATTCATCCAAATCAGATTAAGACTTAATAAATATTGTCAATATTCTCTTTCAACAATTCAAAGAGCAAGAAATTAACCATTGACATGCATAAGGAATGAACAGCAAAATGTGAGAGCCAATGATAATCAAACAAAAAAAAACCAAAAAAAAAAAAACCCAACAAACAAAAAATAATGAATAAAAAAAAAAAAAGAAGAAAAAAAACAAAGATGACAATGAGGAAAAAAAAAAATAATATAAAAATATATCATTCACCCTATATACACTTCACACACACACACACACACACACATACACACACACACACACACACACACACTTTTAAAAAAACCCAAAAAATAAACAAACAAACAACCTCAAAAACTTCGATTAGAAATTAAAAATTAAAGATTAGTGTGATAAATTTAAGACCAGATAACATTGACTCTCACAGAAGAAAAAAAAAAAATGAAATAAAACCAAATAAAAACAAATGTAACCAACAGGCAACAGCTGCAACCAATAAAAGAACCATACAACAATACTTAAAGCGGAATGGTGATGAAAAAAAAACAAAAAAAAAAAAACCCCAGAATGCAAGGGTTTTCAAAGTACATGGACATGCATTGTCAGCAATCAAGGAATCAGTATAATGACAGACAGGAGTGGAAGAATGGCAGGGTAATTTGGACATCTTCTCTTATCAACGAGACAAAAAAAAAAAAAATTGGATTGCCTTGTTGATAAAGAAAGGCCACAAAACTTTGATAACAATTATGAAAGTAATCATGCATATTCATAAAGCTCTTCCTCTCCAGGGCTTCGTCAAGCTCAACCCATTTAAAAATACCTCATTAGTTCAACCCCACCCCACCCCCTACAAGCCTTATGGTACAAAATATCCATTTCTTACAAAATTACTGTCGGACATTTGCATCCATGCATGCACTGTCCATTACTGCTTATAGCCAGTTACTCATTCACACCTGAGTTCGCCCCACCCCACCCCCTACAGGCCTTATAGAACAAGCCAGGTACTCATTCACACCTGAGTTAGTTAGAAACAGTCTTGCTAACCTTTGCTACAATTTATAAGTTAACCCTATACCCTTTAGCACAGTGCTGTCTTAATAAAACAATGCATCATAAATCAGATCTCTGTGATTGCTTTTTAATAATAATAATAATAATAATAATAATAATAATAATAATAATAATAATAATAATAATAATAATAATAATAATAATAATAATAATAATAAAATAATGAATTTATATAGCGAATAGTTCCAATCAAAATTGCTCACTGGTGCTTTACATCAACACGTCATATATCATAAATATATATAAAACTAACGAGTTAAAAACTACATTGATTTTATAATATCATATATTATAAATTATATGCTCTACAGAAAAATTATGTTTTTAAGCAGTTTCTAAAAGTAAGTGGATTTTCACTATTTTTTGTTTCAATGCTGCTCGGGTTCCACAATTAGAGGGCATGGTGGTCAAAGGATTTTTCATTAAAAAACAAGATTTTCGGGGGTTCTTTTAGGAGATTTAAATTAGCAGATCTCAAATTTCGATTGGATTCATAAAGATGGAGCCTTCGGCTGTGTCTGTAGTTATGGCCTAAACTGGATAAATTACAATAATAAGAGAAATTCAGACAACTTTGCTGAAGACTTAAATATTTGTTATGACCTTGACCCCTCTCACTCACCTAAATCCAAATCCTCCTTGCGTGGTCGGCTGTTAAAAGGAGCTGATTTGAAATTGGCATCTAAAATTTTTTCCTTGACCTGTGAGATTGTGTCACAGTCGAGGACCTTGACTGGATGGGATGGCTGGTAACACCGGTCAGCATCAATATCCATCACATGAACCACCTAGGGATCAACAAAGGGATGGTTAAACAATGGTTTATGCAGTCCATACTTCAATAATAGAAATGATTAAATGAATGGATCAAACAATGGTTAGTGCAGTCCATACTTCAATAATAGAAATGATTAAATGAATTGATTTTATACCCAAATGTCTTTGCTTAATTTGATTTTATTTCACATAAGGAGTGATCAGGAAGTGAGAGTAGGCAAGTTTCTATTCTATTTTACATTTTTTTTCTCCTCTTTCATCTTTGTTTAAGTTTATATAGTCAGTAATAAAACGTGGTTGCATAGATTGATCTAAACAGTTTGACTTTCAAATTGGACAAGTGGTTGTTTTGTGAAAAACCCCACCCGAAGAATCCCCCCCCCCCCCCCAAAAAAAAAGGGCCTATACTTCATGTGGCCTTTTTGTTTCTATATAGAATTTCTACAGATAAGAAGTATGTCAAGATTAGTCAACTCTATGTTTTATTATTGCCACAGTATTGCACAATTGACAGGATATAAAATGTAAAATGATGGCTTTACATATTCAAACGTTTGAATTACTTTGACACTTTTACTTATGGCTCACCATGGGCTTGAAGTCAATCTGCTGCCTGATGAGTTTGTCCTCACTGAGAGAATAACGGGCTTCACTGGTGATGGCATCCACAGGGCCCTTGGAGACTTGCTGTTTGATGGCCCCGTATAACATGAATAAAGGCTCACCAGCGCAGTCCTAGATTATGGGAAAATTTTTAAAAGGTCACACTCATTGAGTAACATTTCACTCTAATAATGCTACTGTAATTAGAATGTTCACGATTCTATTTTCGAACAATTTTAAACCATTAAAGATAATGCCTGCAGATTACCAGATTGACCAGTTAGGGTATATTTAAAGTCATCTTCAAATGAATGGGTAAGAGTAATTTAAACTCCAAGTCACAAGCAAAAATTCCAATGCCACCATACAGACAGATCTGAACCTGTAACCTTCCAACCAAATCACCAGCTACTCTTCACCCGCTCTACTTCTAATTTGATTATAAATTTAGATTCAAAGTTTCCAGAGTTACGTCTCAAAACTCTAAAACTGAACAGTCCTACAATAGTTAGAAGATAAATACTTTTGATTCTTCAGAACGACAGAAATGATTATATTTTATTATTATTTTTTTTACATTACCGTTTTTTAACATCAATAGCATTTTCAAAAAATCATACATCAGCATTGTTTACTTACTTTTAAAAATCTGTATAAAAGGAATGTAAACCAATTTGTCAACATTTTTTCTGCTACTGATTCATTCCTGAAATTCATTTGAAAAAAGGGTAAAAGGAGAGGGATAGGGGGAGAGGGAAAGGAGGAGAATAATGTTAATCCATTTCTACATGTTTATATGTCGTAAAAGAAGTCATGTAGTTTGAAAATAAATAACAAAGATGCCACATATAAAAATCTATATATACATTTTCTAATTTTAAGAAAATAAAACTTGTACCAACTCAAAAAGGAAAATTTCAATATTTATGTCTATGAACTGTTTTGAAAATAAATAATAAACATAAAAGAGAAAAAGTGCAAGCACCAGGGCAATGGTGAAATACATACCGTCGTAGCAACAGTTGTGGATGAGATTTTGGCCCAATGACCGTTTTCTCTATTAATTCTTCCAGTAGGATCTTGAGAATTCTGGTAGACAAATGAAAAGGTTACAATTGTAATTGAGTGGAATTTGTGAATAGTGTTTGTCTTTGAAATGTATATGTCTTGAATGTGGAGAACACCTTAGTAAATTATGATATCATCAAGGAGTGTTAGAAAAACAATAATTTTACTTTTAACACAATTTCAACTCTTTCCACAGTAGTTAAAGACAAGACAGTTAATGTTCCACTTAATGACTTAAAAGCTTCACTCAAACCCAAGACAGGGTTTACAAACAGTTGACAACTCAGTTTAAAATATGGAATTTGAAGTTCATCAGACAATTAAAAAAAAAAAAAAAGCATGCTAAGCATGAGTAGTTGTGTGTCATGATTTTAAATAAATAAAATAACATTCTTGACCAATCATGCATATTGTGAAAAGTAAAAATGTCCGATTCTCATGTTTATATATTTTTTTCTCTCACTTGTTACATTTGACAATGCATTATTATATTTTATAAAAGCATCGTTATAAGCCGGTAATAAGAAATTGGAAAGTGAGAGGAATAAATCTTAATTCAGCCTGGCAAAATGAGTGTCTCTACTTACTCTGTGTTGTATTCCATCTGTGTCTGAAGTGCTACAGATATCAGAGAGGCTACATTCACTCTTTCCTTGATTGTGAAGTCTTTACGCGTCTCCAGAGTTCTGATAAACAACAGTAAAAATGTCTTGTTGCGAATCAGATTGAAAAACAGCTTGAGGCCGTGAACTGTGTCCTCCCTGTGGCTGTAATCAAGCTGCAAAGGAAAAGAACAATAAAATAATTTTAGTTTTTAGTTGAAAGAATTCTTTATTAAATGTAAGAAATGTAAAGAGAATTGAAGTGCCGAAGGCAATTGAAACTAAAAACTTGAGATGAGTAAATAGAAAATCACACAGAGAAATGGAATAGTGGGAAAAAATATCAGAGAAGGAAATCAGTGGCTTTAGTCACAAGTTGTTCAACTCTAAGACAAAACAGTTTTCTACTCTTCAGACAATAATGCATCATGTGAACAAATATAGGGTAAAACTATCCAATAAAAATGCTTTAATTTGACATGATGAAACCATTCATATCATCATCGGTTTAAAAAAAAACCCCCCAACAAACTCCTGCATATTTGGGTTTTCCCCGAGTTGATCGCTTTGCTACTAAAGCCAACAAAATGCATCAAGAGATGGCTTTAATTCTGAGCCTTAAAAGATTCCATCCATAGTCTGGCAAAGAATGAGTAAGACAACAAATTACAGCATCAACGGCTTAACTGTTGTCTTGTCTTGTTTTGTCTCAGAGACTGGATGGGTGATCGTGTTCTAAGATAAGGTAATTTACATACAATGGCCCACTTGACTCTCGTGTGAATGAGTACTTGGCTGTATACAGTAAAGATATTCCGAGACTACTAGCATAAAAAAGGACACCTCACAAGTAACTTGTACTGTAAGATATGGATCTTTGGTTCCATTTAGCCTATTGAGAGTAGTAGATAAAGCACTGTGATGAACGTCGATTTTGTGAAACTTTGTGGAAATGCATTGCATTTATCTTACACAGAGAGGTGATGAGCCTTACCTCTAACTCTCTTATGACAGGGTGCTCGTGACATCCAGGGAACAACACCCGCATGCAGTAGGTACGGTAGTCCCAGAATGGAATGGACACACTGCCATCTGTCTCACTGGTCAGTTCTGTCATATCAGTTTGTAATTCCGCAAAGGCTGGAAAAATAAGTAAGAGGGATAGAATGATTTTGAGTATACAAGTGTACATCGTTCAAATGGGAAGAGAGGGGGGGTGGGGGGGGGGGGATTTCAACCACATGAAAAGAATATGACAAAATATAGAGTAAGATAAAATAAGAGGTTCTTGACCCCCCCCCCCCTAAAAAAAAAAACGAGTGGATTAATGAACACAAGAAAAACACAATATTGAACAAATTAAATTTCAATATGAAAATACTAAAAACATACGTTCCCAGAATCCAATACTGTCGGAAGGCCCTTTTCATAATAAAAGAAAATATTTAATTCATTTTATGATATAATCTTGCCACCTTTCAAAATATAAGTAAGTGATCCATGACTTAATACGACCCTAAAAAAAACTCCTCATACTTGACACCAAAGAGTTTATGGGGCCTAGTCTTAATTTAAACCTGAGTGTACCTTTAATAAAGTTTGCAGATGACACCGCTCTTCAAGGCCTCATAACAAATGGCAACGAAGTGGCTTATAGGCAAGAAATTGATAGATTTGTGTCTTGGTGTGATGCCCACCACCTAGAGCTTAACATAAGCAAGACAAAGGAGCTAGTGATTGACTTTAGGAGAGTGAAGGAACCGATAGAACCGTTAAAATTAAAGGACCAATTCGTCCAGCGAGTTCCTCACTACAAATACCTTGGTGTAACGATTGATGACAGGCTCAAGTGGGATGAACACTTGAAAATAATTAGGCATAAGATGTGCAGACGTACATATTTTTTATCAAAACTCTCTCAGTTTAGAATAGATAAAACCCTCTGCACATTATTTTATAGAGCAGTAATCGAAAGTGTTTTGTCATTTTGTATAACAGCTTGGGGAGGCAATTGCTTAGCAGTGGAAAGGAACAAAATAAATTCAAATATTAAAAAATCCATTAAACGCTATATAAATGATGTTGACGATGTAGATCTTTTATACGAGAAATTTTGTATAAATAAAATAACTAAAATATTAAATGACCAGTATCATCCACTAAGACCATCAATTATTATGTCAGAAAGAAGTGGTCGCCCTTTCTCTATTTCAACGAAAACAGAGAGACACCGAAAATATTTTCTGCCGTCCAGTATTAGGCTTTATAACAACAAGCAATAATCATTTTATATAATTATTTCTCATTTTTACTTTTTAAAAATATAAATATTAATTTATTAATTTATTTGTTTTGCAATCTTTTCAATTTTCAATTTATAGTGACAGTTTTAACTATTTTACAGTGTTGAAATTATTCATATTATAAAGCGCAGCTCTGGTTATAGAGCTGCTCCTTTTTTATATATATACATCCTATTTCCATTGTATTTTTATCTTATGTGTAAATTATAACACGTCTGTACAAAAAAATTTCCTTTTTGGGATGCAATAAAGTATTATTATTATTATTATTATTATTATTATTTATCAAATATTTGAGGTCAAACATTTTTGGCCAAAATGACAAAAAACTGGAATAAGAGAAATGATGGGCAGCATGATAGTATAATAGAAAATTTTCTCTTGTTCGAAAAGATCAGTTGGTAGGGCACTCACTTGACATACAAAGGGACTGACATCGATCCCAAGTTGAGATTATATTTCCGAACCCCCTGTCCACCCAGCAGTGATTGGGTAGTTGGGTCTGTTAGATCTGGTGGAAAGTACTTTGCAATAGACAAACAATTGCTGTTGTCCATTTCATGCTATAGAAACTGGGATAAACTCCAGCTTCACGGGCCAAATCTGGACCTGAAGGAATTGAGGTTAAAACTACCATTTTATTGAAATATGACATTTTCCTTCACGCCACCATACCTTCTTTACATTCATTGGCCACCCTCGATTCCAACTGGTCCATCTCCTTCCTCATTTTCTTCACCATGTCATCATTCCGTCTAAACTTGAGGAAGCAGCAGATACAAACGATGCCGACGGTGAAAATGACAACAGATGACACGATGATGATGATGATGATGATTAGTTTGGACAGACCTTCCTGCTCCTCGTACTTCAGTACACCCAGCTTGTAAGTCAGATTTTGGCCTATATGGACCTGAAAGACAGAAATACCAAAAAGAAATAACATCATCAATGTTATCATCATACCATTGAAGCCATGCTATCAAAAGTTGCAGAGAAAAAATAGTGAAATATATAGAACATATAGTGTACGATACAAAAACTAGTTACAGCAGTTTGAAAAAGTCAAGAAGTATCACGCAAAAAATTGGTGATTTTCTTTTGTCACTTTCTAAAGGTTCCTCCTGGCACTGTATATTACACACCTTTCAGATTTTAATCTTCTACCAGTGACTGATGCCAAATTTTTAATTTCCTATTTTTCAAAAAGATAAAAAAAACCTGCAAAGGCTGAGGTATTTTGACAAAATTCCCTTTTTTTAATGATCCTATTTTACAGTAAAACAATTCTGCTTCACTGAAACAGATGGTATTTGGATGAAGTGATCATTTAGCCACCAATCGTGATAATAATAATAATAATTCTTATCTCACGAATGCGAAAAAAATATAAAGGTGAAAGGTTAAATAAATTTTAATTACAGTTGGGTGACAGTCTTTCACTTCCTGATAAGAGCGAATGACGAAACAATATTGTAGAAGTTGATCATATTTATACTTGAAATATTTTATAAATAGCTCCTTTTATCAAAAAGTTGAGCACTAATATTTCATGGTTTTTGTTTTTATAATTTATATCTATTCATATATGACAATGAGGCTGATGGAACTGGACGTCTACCTACCATGACTTCAGGGGGCCCACTGCCCACCAGTGCCGATGGCTGGGCCATTGGTGGACTACAACTGATGATGGTATTGGCGATAGAATTGACAGGACACTCAGCATCACCAATGTAAATCTTCACATCTGATTTACTCACTGGATCTAACAGACGACCCTGAGGAGAAATTTTATAATTAAAATTTATTACCAGCAACTTAATAAAATAAATTTTAAAAATTGCACATTTAATAGCTCATTTACATGAATCATTATCCTCTACTTGCTTCACGAAGCTTCATTTTTTATTCCAGCAGGCCATAGGAAACCAAATTTTCATTTCATATCATAAACGCCATCTGATAGCAATGAATGCTTTAGCCATGTATTCATTCATACCCGATTCTAATGAGGTAATGTATGTAAAGTGCCTTAGACAAGGACAGAGCAAGAGTTTGAGTACTTGTCATCTGGCCACTGACAATGCTCATCATAGATAGACTTTTATTATTAGACAAGACATCAAGCTGATGAGCTGTAATGCCAACAAAACGGATTAAATTTTGATGATTAACCCTCTTCTTACCAACCATAGGAAAATTGCCCCATTCGTTCAGACACGACCAACAATTTTTCACTCTGATTTCATCTGTGCATCACAAAATTTAAAGAAAATCTTTTGTCATAGCTATGAAAACTTGACACTGTGTTGTAGTGCTCATTTTGCTGAACAATATTATGTACAGAATGTACTCGTTGCTTTTCTGTTTAAGAAAAATCTATTTTTGTGTTGGCTGGGTGTGAAGTTTTGGGGAAAAGTCTGAAAATGGACGGTAAGGAGACAGATAAAATTCAAAGTGTCAGCATCTGGTTCAGTACAATAAATCACCAGACTGAGGTGGCGGGTCTCATTTATGTCTAGTATGTAGCCTTGATATTCATTCTGATCCGATGATTAAAAATTGGGGATCCCAAAAAGCTCAGTTGTAAGAACATTTGCCTCACTAGCAAAGCATCTTGTAACAGTTACAGGTGCAGTTGAAATATTGAGGTAGCTGTTAGATCTGGTTGAAAGTACTTTGCGAGAGACTTGTATCCCATCCAAAGGGTAACGAGCAATTGTGATTTCATTTAACAATGGGATAAACTTTGGTTGCATGAGTCCCAAGGCTCTGTACGACTACTTACTCACTTTCTCTTTTTATTTTTTTTCACTGGTCATATATCTTTGAAGGAAAACTACAATAAAAACACTTTAAAAATCACCCCCGTACCAGTTGCAGGAAAGGTGTGTATTATACAGGGCCAGGTGGAACATTTAGAAAATGACAAGAAAAAAAAAAACCCATCAATTTTTGCATGATTCTTCTTGAATTTTTCAAACTGCCCTGACTGGTTTTTGTATCATACACTATATTATGTTCAGTATATTTCACTATTATTTCTCTGCAACTTACATCAATATAAAGAGTATCATGGTTCCGTGGATGGTGCTCCACGCCGTCCTCAAATCCATTCAGAATTGGATCTGGATGAACCTCCAGCTTGTTGAGGTATCCAATCTTACGCAGGGCCTTGACCCCATCCATGAAGAATCCGTATTCCAGCTGGATCGGAGATGGGAACTGCTGTTCTAGGGATTCCACACTTGGGGACAGACACGTCATATTTGTCTCGGGCTTTTGGGAGAAGGTGCATGCCTGGAATATAAAATACATTGGAGAAAAAAAAACACAACTAAATTATACAATGAAATTGATAAAAATTAAAATGAATCGATAAGAAAATAAATACAAAAAAGAGCTTTTTGAAACATTAAAAAAAATAAATTAATACCATCCATTTTTTTTTGTTTACACGTATAATGATATGTTTTGATAAAGGGGAAGCCTGAAACATCTGTCTAGTTATTTACTGAATCTTTACATTTGTTTTTATTGTGGATTAAACTCTACAATGCCTGCTTAGCCACTGATGGCACAAAATGATAAATATTATTTTCTGTTGAGCAAATGGAAAATCATCCTATGTAAATTATAATTTTGTTTTTTATTTTTGTAAGATTCAAGAGCAATGTTTACATATTAATGTAAAAGACATACCCCTGTGTACGATTTGCCCTTGTGCCAGATGACCATCAATGGCGACTGGACATGATGAAGGTTTTGACCCGAAACATTAACCAGCTGGCCTCCACTGTGAAGTATAAATGAGAATATATCTTAGGGTAATAATCACTCAATTAATAATACAAAATGTAATCAAGGTTTCACAAAGCTATTGTAATATCAGAGAGGAGTGAAGACCTTTCGCAATCTTTAGATTGAGAAATATAATAATAGAATTAAAAAGGTGAAATTGAGAAACAAAAGACTCGGAAAGACAAGACTCAGAGTCAATAGGTAAAAAAATTGTTGATGTGCAGATGCAAAAAAATAATTTAAAAAAAACCAAAACTAATGACACATCTTTATATGTCATTGCCAAGACATTCCGTGAAGGAGTACCAGATAAATAATCAAACAAAAGTCTATTGTCGACCCATGCTGTCTAAGATGAGCAAAGTGGAGGGTAATTGTTACTCCCAAGGAATATAAAAAACTAAATGCCCGAAGCAAGGCTTGAACACGGTGAGCAATGCCCTAACTATTCGGCCATCTCATCGTCCTAGAAGCAAAGCAGTCTTTCAAAACTATATGACAATTAAAGCTGGGGTTTATTTCCATTTCTGTAGCATTCAACAGACAGTAGACATTACTTGTTATTCTTTTGACTGAACACATATCTAAACTCCTACTTATTAAAGCACTCTACCACTGAACTATCCAGATCCTATGATTATTAAAACTTAGTGGAACTTTCATAGGTGCAGATTAACCCTCTTGTTTCTGATCATCTTACATAATTTCCCCCTAATATTGATCCCATTATAACTGCAGACCTATACTGTTTAATTAAGTAAACAATAGCAGAGATTGCAATTATGACTTTCATTCAATTCTTGAAAATTGTAAAATAAAATGTCAGCCAAGTCCAACTCAAAACAAACTCAGCATGTAAAGGAATAATTAAAAAAGCAGGAGAAAAGATGATAGATAAATTTACACTTTACAATTCCCCAAACTTAATACAAGCAAAGCTTTGGGAATTGCTAATCAACCGATTGGCCAAAAGATTCTTCAAAGACTCAAACAGTGGTTGAAAAGGAAGAAGAAATTTACCTTCGGAGGACAGAGTATCGAGACATCCAAGTAATGTTAGGATTGGTGACATATTTGAACACCACTCCGACAGGTTGCAGCACTGCATTGTCTATGGTGGTCCTAACATCCATGGAACTAGAGGAGCTGGAGGTCAATGCTGCTGCAACTGCTCCTGATGATGATGATGATGATGATGAGGCTGATAAAGATACTGTAGAAGAGGTCAGAGGTGTCGTCTTGCAAGTGATGGATGTGGAATTGATGCTGGGAATAGAAGGATGATAGAAAATAATAAAAGTCCATTTAAATGTTCACAACCAGGAAAGTGTATGACATACCACTTAGTCTTTTAAAAAGGAGATTTTGATACTGCAACATCCATCTTAAGTAAGTGGTAAGTAGTAAATAAAAAAAATAATATGATTTAACTTTGCCTTATAATTGTAATTCAAAAAAAAATTATAATGTATTTTCTACAAAAATACCTTTTTGGGTTCTGGCAGACATTATCATTCCCAATGTCTACTGTCAAGTTTGAGCCTGTATCCAAGTGATGCCCAAGAAGGGTGATGGTGGTGCCCCCATCAAATGGACCAATCATGGGCTCTATACTGGTGATTCGTGGTTGCTTAAATAAAAGACAACAAAAAGTTTTAAAAACTAGATTAAAAAAATAAAACGTAAATGAAATGGAGGACCATGGTGGAAGACCAAGACTTCTAACCAATATCTATCAATTCCTGCCTTGATATGATTCTATGCCACGGAGCTATAAATGCTGAGAATTGAAGTCAACGTTAAAATGCTCAGAGTTATGAAAGATTAGATTTTTTTTTTTCCATTTTATGTCAGAGACAGAATTGAGTTGCCACAATAAACACATATCAATTTAACTCGGAATTCATGATTTCGACAATAATACAGTTTTTTAACAAATTCTATTTGACTGGGCCAAGAAATTACCAGATTGAGTTGATCGATCATATAGATAATACTAATAACCAAATAGAGAGTGAAGAATTTCCAACTCAAGTCCTTACAAATTGTTAGATTTGGCATTAGTATTATTTATATAATGCAAATATGAGTAAAATTGAAAGGTTTCAAATGAAAGCAAAGTTAAAACAACAACAGAAATTTAGGGTATAAACACTTTGTCAGCAACACCAGATCTGGTGTAGCAGATAGAATATTTATTTTATTTCCCCAGAAATAGTTTTGCACACTTGCTCTATTACCTCCAATTACAACACCCTACACATTTTTTTTTTTTTTTTTTTTGGTAGTGTCAGTAGGGGGATACCGGGAAGGATGTTTGGATTAAAATTATTTTTTTTTGGCGAGGGAGCGTAGTAATATAGGATATTACTTGTCTGCTACCAGATAAAAGACTTACCACAAAAGTAAAGCCAAATTCTAGAGTGTGGTGTTGATTGGCACCAATACCAACCCCTACCCTGACAGGAATTGCCTTGTCCAACAAGGATGAGTCCTGTCTTTGTGTGCGACATACGATTCTGAAAAGAAGAGGGTAATGATTATACTACATCTTTTTCAAAAATTGCATTACAATTGAGTATATCCATAGTAAACATCATCATCTAAACGAGTTACCTCTCTTTTATATCTCTAATGATATAACAGCTTACATTTAACATATAAGACAAGACTTGTAGCCTTTAAGACGCTGGAGGACTTTTTAGACAAAGACAGTCCTGCTTTAAAACAAGGAAACTTTTGAATTTAATATTAGCTAGAGAGCTTTAAGACAAAGTCAGTACTGCTTTATAACAGACAACTTCCAAATTAAACGTTAGCTGAAGGACTTTTTAGACAAAGACATTACTACTATAAAACAAGAAAACTTTGGAATTAAACATTAGCTGGTGAACTTTTTAAACAAAGGCAGTACTGTTTTAAAACAAGAACATTCAAAATTTAATGTTAATCCAAGATAGAACAAGATTTTAAAACGCTTTTTCTCAAGCCCTTCAGTTGAGGCATCTTATTTCTAACTCAGGACCTAATTTAGGTCAGGTTGTGGATCCATGACCTTAATTTTCATCACATCAACACACTGCCTATGCGCATTTCTGCCGTTGGTTTTGGAAACACAGTATATACAATGTTAACCAAATAGCACATACTGTGTTCTTCAATAACACAGCAGATTTGTACTGTGCATTTCCATTGTTCAATAGCGAGTATTCGCCATTTACTCGTTCATCTGGTTTGAGTGATGTTATGTGTGTAAATTCCCTTACCTAAGGGTTGTACATGTAAATCGTCTTACCTAAGGACAAAGCTTGAATTGATTACAAGATGCTATCTATCAGCTAGGTGAGAATATAAGGTAAATACACATAAAAAAAATATTCTCTTACTCTTTAGGTGGAATGTAGCTCTTAATCTCACATCTTGTTCCAACAGTAACAAAGACATCACCTTCGCTAAATCCAAGATTCTTTCCGATAATTGTTATATAGGTACCCCCTTCTATTGGGCCAGACTTTGGAGAAAACGAGGTGATCTTGGGGTCCAGGCAGGTCGCGCCCCGTTTGAGGAACGCGCCAGTGGAGCCCTGACAGAACATGCTGGTTGTGCAGTGTTCCCCGGATTGCTTACACCATCCACACTGATATTTGGGATCCTCCATGAGACAGTCTCCACATGTATCGGCCATGGAGCTACACTTGTACATCACCACCATCACATTTGTAGGGTTGTCTAGTGGGTAATCACCTCCTCCCCACAACACTTTCAAAGGAACATTCTGGAAGCCTGCCTTTCTCATATACTTAAACTGCAGAGAAAGAAGAGGGACAGGGGGTGAATAAAGAATATGATAGTAAGTTGCTTGAAAGTTATTAAATCCAAAACAAAGAAAATGATAAATCAGGGAGGAAAAATGATTTCGATATTAGCTGAATTTATGACTTAGATGATTCCATGGGTAATCCACCTATGTGCCTATTTTGAAATTACCTAAAAGTCCCATCCAGGCACAAACAAAGAATGCTCCTATGAAAGATACACTCAAATGTCTACAAAGTACAACACATTGCATTTAAAACTAGGACCTAGAACAAATAGCAATAGTATATATAACAAAGAGATGATTTACAAAGTAAAAAAATATCTCTCAAAAAAACATACTACACATGTGACTGTCCCCCTCATAGCTAAGGATTCTCGCCAGGACCAGGGGAAAAAAACGAGCAATCTCAATCCAGATCAAAGACAGTGAGAAACATGTAAAGGGAAAATAGATATGGGGAAAAGAAGACACAGTAAGTGACCCCCTTGCTCACCATGGAAGGTCACTAAGACCCCGCCCGACACCCTATTATGATAACGTTTTGAAATGAAAGGCTACAAATGGGTAACACACAACAAACTCTTACATCCACTTTTTGACAGGTGATATTGTAGACTCGTCCCTGGATCAGCTTGGCCTTGGCAGGCACCACAATAGCCCTGTCGATGTTGAACTGGCACCGCAAGCTGTCCAGCTGGAACTCCTGAAGTGACTTTGCCTCCACCGTCACGCTAGCCTGGGATCCAGCTGCCACGAGAATCTCAGTCCCTTTCTCTACATTTCTGAATTGAGGACAGTAGTCTGGGCCCTGGGTCAGACTGTTGGTGGTAGTCTGAGGAGAAAAGATTGGATATTATTAATGTTCAGGAAAGAAAATCAGAAACAGGAAACAGCAATATGTTTATTAAAACTATAATGGTCCTTTTTCCTTGAAAAAATTCTCTAGTTGAACTTCTACCAATTCTGTTGTCAATGAGAATCAATCTATTTTTTCCTCGTGTAATTATTGGTAGGGTAATAGTGATGATAATGATGATGATGATGGTATCATCATCAATATTTTCATTACTTTTATTTCTTCTAATTACTTATAATCATCATAATTATAATCATTTTCTTCTTCTTCATCATCATCCATCATCATCATCTTCATCATCATTATTATCATTATTATTATCATTAATATTATCATTATTATTGTTACTATTATTATTATTATTATCATTAATATTATCATTATTATTGATATTATTATTATTATTATTATTATTATTATTATTATTATTATTATTATTATTATCATTATCATTATTATTATTATTATTATTATTATTATTATTATTATGATGATGATGACAAGTATTATTATTATTATTATTATTATCATCATCATCATCATCATCATCATCATCATCATCATCATCATCATCATCATCATCATCATCATCATCATCATTATGATTATTATTCGTAACATTACTGTTTACAGATTATTATTTATATTGTCATCATTACTAAAACCACTTTTAATATTACTTATTCTATTTTTATTATCATTTACGAAATCAGTATGTTGCCACTGCATATAATAATGAGGATAAGAGATTAGAAAAGTATTGTGAAGTATACAAACTGCCTGATAAATCAACTTAGTACGTACGTGCGCTTGAATCCTTGATCGTGTGTTTATTAAGATATCTGTTAATTTATTTTTAAAACTTACATTAAGACCGGGGATGAGTTTGTCGTTGACGCAATGTCTTTCTGTGGAGTCTGTACACAAATGGTTCTTGACGCACCAACTACACGGAAACTGGCTTTGGGTGCACGTTGTACAGCTGGAAAATATAGAATAACAATAATAATAATAATATGATAATAATAAACATAATAATAATAATAATAATAATAATAATAATAATAATAATAATAATAATAATAATAATAATAATAATAATAATAATATAATAATAATATATGATAATGATAATAATAATAATATGATAATGATAATAATAATAATAATAATAATAATAATAATAATAATAATAATAATAATAATAATAATAATAATAATAATAATAATAATAATAATAATAAACACGTTACATATCTTTGGTTACAGGACATTGGCTGTATGAACAAAACAGAAAAATACGGAGATAATAATAAAATTTAAGGAAAGAATAATATAATAACGACAACTCTTTCTTATTAACATATATCAAAAATAATTCCTTAGTTATTTCCCCTTTGCAAGCAGCTTCTAATTCGTCGCGGTACTTTTCTAACCCAGAGAGAACATTTATTGAGTTTCTGCGCTCTTATTTATTTTTTTCTTCTTTTCTTTAAAAAACTATCTATACCATGACACGGTCCCGCATGTGTAAATCTTGATTTACCGTTTGATTATTTTATCCATCCAGCAGTGATCGGATGGCTGGGTCTGTTACATCTAGCAGAGAGTACTTTGGGAAAGGCTCGCGTCCAAAATTGATTTTTTAAAAAAGTATTAAACAATCGGTGCATTGCACATCAAGTGACAGAAACCGGGAGGTAAATATAGCACCATGCGCTTTAATGCTATACTTTTATACTTTAAACGATTACACCAAGACACTTACGATGAGTGGACGTTACAGTCAAAAAAGGTGACGATCTGTTCGGCGACTTCCTGGTTGTTCATCAACACGGACAGCTTCATCTGGACAGAATCTGTAATAACGACGATAATAATAATAATAATAATAATAATAAATAATAATAATAATAATAATAATAATAATAATAATAATAATAATAATAATAATAATAATAATAATAATAATAATAATAATAATAATAATAATAATAATAATAATAATAATAATAATAATAATAATAATAATAATAATAATAATAATAATAATAATATAATGGAGATGGGATACATTTTCGTCTCGATCAAAATTGATCCTAGTCTGTTGGCTGTGTGTAAAGCTTCGATTGACAAGGACAATTCGTTTGAAATCTACTCTCTCTCTCTCTCTCTCTCTCTCTCTCTCTCTCTCTCTCTCTCTCTCTCTCTCTCTCTCTCTCTCTATCTCCTTCTCCAGGGACAAAAAAAAAACAACAAAAAAACACACACACACACTAGCACCGTTTTGCGACCATTGGGAACTCTGTCCATTACTGACCATGCTTAACCCTTTCCTTAACAGTCATTTTCAGAATTTTCCCCAAAATTTAACACCCACCCAACAAAAACAAAAAAAAAGTTTTTTCTTACTCAAACAGAAAAGCAACAAATACATTCTATGAATAATATCGATCAGCAAAATTAACTCTACAACGTTTTGTCACGTTTTTATAGCTATGATAAAATATTTTTCTTTAAATTGTGTGATTTACTAAAGAAATCTGATTGATAAAAGTGCTGGCTGGATCGTAACGAATGTGACGATTTTCCTATGGTTGGTAAGGAGAGGGTTAACATCACTTAACGTTTTTCCTTCAGCATACCATCACCACCACCGATAAACCCAGACAAACAACAAAGAATTGAACTTACCTTCTCCTGACCCGAAGGCGGGTAGTTGTCCAACTTGGGGCGTGTCGCATTGGAACTGGGTGTTGGATCTCTTGGCTTTGGTCTCCACGGCTTTGACCGGGTTGTCCACGTCTTCCAAGGAGGAGAAGCGACAATGGTAGTTGTAGTTGCTCTGGAACTCGGGCAGGTTTTGAACATCCAACGTTAGCTTTAGGTGGAAAAAAAAAGGCGTAAGAGTTAAAGGCCGCTATTCAATATCACTCTACCCCTCCCCATTAAATAGCAACGAGTAATGATAGATATCAAGAATACAATAATAATTTGTGACGTCAGATTACCAAGTGTTAAATTTCACTAAAGATTACCTTATTAGAAAAGACGTAGGCCTGTCATTTTGAACGTGTCTATTATTCTTAGATGACGAAATCGAATCCATTGATTGGTAGAACAAAAGTGATTGGGAGGGAATACGTCCAGAATTCCAAAAAGCAAGAGTGTACGAATCGTATAATATTAAAATACAGGGAAATGCCAATCGAGGTCAAAATGCATTTAAGACCGCTGACAAATATGACGGCAATCGTATTATTGGCTTAACAATTTATGTCCAAGGTCAAGGTAAAAAATAATTATGAAAAATAAATTAATGAATGCTGACCTTCACCTTTTAAAGTGATTTTTCGTGCTCTGCACAGGACTGAGCTTGTATTGAATTTGGCCACCATAACTTGTAACGTCATGATGATGATGATGATGATGATGATGATGATGACGACGACGACGATGATTGATGCTGTTGCTACTGATGATGATGATGATGATGATGATGATGATGATGATGATAATAATGTAAGTGAACACCTTACCAGCCATATCTTGTTGGCCTGTATCAGATCGGGCACAA
The DNA here is from genome assembly GCF_034508935.2 of Berghia stephanieae. Lineage (NCBI taxonomy): Eukaryota > Metazoa > Mollusca > Gastropoda > Nudibranchia > Aeolidiidae > Berghia > Berghia stephanieae. The sequence goes on from NC_088365.1 coordinate 28,555,237, forward strand.
CTTGCTTGATGTGAGGACACTGTTGACTGTTGTATGGCAACCATCTCTTGGGAAGGTTCATGCCCTGACATGTTTCACGGCGGCTACACCTGAAATAACACACACGATAAGAAAAAGAAAATTTAAACACACACTAAAATGGTTATTGGATGGCTGGGGATAATTTGGATCTGGTGGAAAATAGTTCACGCACGATTATTTTCTCCGATCCATAAGACATGTAGCAAACTGATACTGAACGCATCGCGTTACAGAAACCGGGATAATTCATGAGGAGTGTAAGTAAGGATTGCAGCTGGTGTTAGAACATTAGACTGCCTATATATCTTCAAGGCTGTGTGAAATACATTCAGTTAAAATAGTGATGCATTCATCCGTCGCCTAAAATTCAAAGGTTTAACTCTCTCCTTACCATCCATTTTCACGATTTTCCCCAAAACTTCACACCCAACACAAAAATAGATTTTTTATCACTAGTAAGTTCTTGCCATAATTTCTTTAGTTAGACATGTTCTACAACACACTGTTCATTTTCTTTAAATTTTATGATGTACAAGACAAATTTGAATAAGAAAAATGTTGGTTGTATCCTAACGAATGTGACGATTTTCCTATAGTTGGTAACGAGAGGGTTAAAAAAAAAAGTTTTCGATGCCTTCAAAAATAATCCAGTCCAACGACCTAAAGGAGCAGGAGATTGTCAGAACAATGTTGACGCATGTGGAAGATATTCTTGAAAAAAAAAATTTTTTAAATGAGCTTTTATATATCGCAATATCCCAAAGCGCTTTGCAAAGGGTCCCTGACCAACAGCAACACGTAACATGTAGAACGAGACATGACGCCTGTAAGGCGATAATACAATTTTTTCCCGACAGAGAGACAACGCTGTTAACGGCCAGGTACTCATTTTACACCCGAGTGCGGTGAGAGAATGCGAGTAAAGAGCCTTTTCCAAGGACTCAACTATGCGCCGAGAGAGGCTCGAACCCAGGACCTTCCGATCCGAAAACGAAGACCACATAACCGCACACATTTGTCTGTAAATAATTATTTACTGACACAATTTGCCAAAAATAAAACAAAATAAAAACAAAACCCCCCGCCAAAAAAAAAACCCCACAAAAAACAAAACAAATATTAAACAAACAAAAAACATTACACAGTACAAAACAAAACAAAAAAAAACAAAACAAAAAAAAAAACAAAAAACAAAAAAACAAAAAAACAAAACAAAAAACCAACAACAAACAAACGACTTTCAATTAAGCTTCAGTCCATCAAGCTGATATAATGTAGAACAAAACAATAATTTGCTTTGTCTTGCCATGAGGTCAATGTAAAATAAAATATTAAAAAATAAAATTCAAGACGTCTGACAATGGAACTCAACAAGTATCGTGATAGATTGTTATGTAATTTTTAAAAAAAGTAAGTCAAACAATCTAACACCTTATCCAGAAAAAAACAAATGTATATAAAAGTAACTGGTGTCTTATAAAGAACCATAAAGATACGACACAATAACCCTTTACAAGCGGAATACGATCTCATTCTAATTCTAACAGTGTCTTCAGATTTTATATTTTCACTTAAGTACAACAAGACCAGCAATGTGACTCGCTCGGTCTTCATTGGCTTGGAGCCTGAACCCCACGGGTTGTAACTGTAACCTACCATTTTGGAACCACGTGACTTACTGCCTCAGTACGTAATTATGTAGGGGGGGGGGGGTGTGATTATTTAGTAATAGTAGTAAACAGTAGGGCTCAAAATCGAATTTCTAGTGAAAGATAAGAAACTGGAGTTAAGTTTAAAGCTTGCTCCAATACAATGGATTCGTTTATTATGACAATTTATGACCAAAAGACAATTTTCTAGGTATTTTGGTTTCAAAATCACTTCTGTTTTTTTCACTTCACATCTTGTTCACCCCGATATAATACAGGTCGGAGGCGATGGGTCACACATATTAGCAGTTACAATGACATAAATGGCGGGGAATTGTTATAAGAAATAAATTCAATATCGCCGTTCAAGGATTCAAAAGAAGGTAGATTACATTAATGTCTGGATAACTAAAATCTTTTTATTTTAAAATACATAGATCCCACAAATTTCGAGCAGATTAGCTGTGAACGGCTGGCTAATCCAGAGTCCTCAATGGCTCCATGGTGGCTCGGCCAAGTTTCTTCAGACAACCTACATTGTTATGGACTCGTTGTTCAGATGAAAATGGTCTCACATCAACGCAAGATAATATTGTCTATTTACAACAATGTCAAAAAACTAGCCCGTCAGTGCTTTTATTAGACAATAAATTAAATTAAATTAATAAATTGAGCTTTATATAGCGCAATATCCACTGAATGTGCTCAAAGCGCTGTACAAGAGGTCACTGGTCAACAACAACATTTAACATGTAGGACGGGACATGACGCCTGTTAGGCGATATTACAATTTTCGGACACAGACAACGCTGTTAACGGCCAGGTACTCATTTTACACCTGAGTACGGTGAGAGAATGTGAGTAAAGAGCCTTCTCCAAGGACTCAACTATGCGCCGAGCGCGAGGCTCGAACCCTGGACCTTCCGATCCGAAAGCGAGTGTCATACCACAAGACCACATAGCCGCACAAAACCAACATAGACCTGCTGTATGTGACGAGGGTATCCGATGTATTAAAAAACAGATGTATTTGAATGGGGAAAACAACTTGTTTGAAAGTAAAGAAAAAAGTAAGTTTCATCACAGGGTGTTAAGTGTGTGAAATGACAAATATGACGTAATGTGAGTCTACGAAAAGCATAGATAGCTTAAAAGAATAAATAAAAACCAATAAGCGAGCAACATAAAAGGTAAAAAAAACAACAAAAGATAACAACAACAAAAAAATAAACACCAAAAATAAACAAATAACCAAATGGAAAATATACAGGCAATAGTGTCAAGTTATTGATTTGTAAAAAAAATAAATATCTTAAACATAATTTTCTCTTATCTTATGCTCTACAACCTAAACCTGCTTATAAAATGGAGCTGGGGCAAGTTAATCAAGGATGGAAGGGGTGGAAAATGGCTAATGAATATGGAGGAGGAGGAGGAAGAAAGGGAATGAGGTGGAGGGTGGTGGGACATTGGCGTTGTATCTTAAAAGTCAATATTGATAATAATAATGTTCAGTCGTCTTTGATCTAGGAATATTACTCTCCTGCCCGAAGGCCCGAAGCCATGGGCGGGAAGAAAAGAAATCATGGAAGGTGGAGAGGAACCGGAAGGAAGGAAATAACGTCCCGGAACCGGAAACTGTTTGGGTTGTGGGGCATGCTGGGTCATTGGTATTCAATACGGGGCAGGAATTGTAGACATGCCCTTGGGCACTTACTTAAAATAATTTCAGCGATTGATAGAGTGTAACATTAATGAATACGAAATTAGTCGATGACTAATAAATTCACGGGAGTTATGACATTATTATTCTGAGAGTGCTTCAGAAAGTCAAACGAATATTCATAAGAAACGTCACAAGAAGTAAGCCAGGTCAAATTAACGAAATATACACGTAGACATATTATATCTTAAAAACTAAATAGAGATTTATGGATTCTTAACAGTACTGTACTTGTTCATAACAACTAATCACCGAGATCAAAACTGCTTAAAATCACGTTTCACTTCTATATTCCGAGAGAGAAAAATATCCCCCCCCCCCCCAAAAAAAAAAATATTCAAAAAAAAATAAATAAATTAACATAACCATTTATGGTCAAAGAAGGATCTTAATTTGAACGGACATAAGCATGGACTAGGAAGCAAAAACCAAACATCAATAAAAGTCTCAGTGGGTACCAACTCTACGAGCATGAAGGAAAATACGAGTGGTCTAGAATCGAATTCTGACGAGTCTATCGTCCCATCTAAATCTATAGATCCACAATTATTTTGAAACTTTATACTTATCTTCTATGATTTCTATTGGTGTAAAAAAAAAAAAGTAACAAAGCAATTCAAATTAAACACGAGTAACAATAAACCAAAAAATCAACCACCCCCTTCCCACAAACAAACAAACAAACAAAAACAAAAACAAACCAAAAAACAAAATCCACAACAAGTTTCTTCTTTGATACTTTTCTCAAAGATTATTGTGAACGTTAAAAAAAGAAAGAAATAAATAAAGAAAGACAGACAGAAAGAAAGGAAGAAAAGATAAAAAGAAAAGAAAAAACAATCTTCCGCAACAACAGTCTGTTTAAGTAAGTTTGTATCATCGCGCACTTCACCCAAGAGGAAAAACGCATCTCCTTGTTTGTCAGAGATCCCTTAAAAACCCTGTGTATTAATTGTCTCGAGGAATCGCAACAAAAACAAATCACAGCAAGGCACTTGGGTAGCTAAGATAATAATAATGTAAAACACAAGAAGTATTGCCTTGATTTTGGGAGGTTATATCAACAGTGTCTGGGCCGAAAGGTTGGTGTATTAACGGTGAGAGTGTTAACGATGCAGAACGAGGGGCGCCTCACAGATCAGAGGGCACCGGAGTACCACGGTGCCTCGAAACGAGGTCTCTTGAGGGGAAAAGAAAACAAGACACAATAAATGTGTTACCGTTTTGACCACCACCTTGAAAAAGTCTTCGACGTGCACACAAGTCCTAAATTATTATGCGGGTTCTATGAATTTTGTCTAACTTAAATTTTTTTTAAATGGCTAGAAAACTTTACTTCCAATTTTGATCATTGGTCGATTTAAAAAATGTTTAAAAGACTCATCCCCGGGATTATTATTCCTCCCCCCCCCCCCCCAAAGTCTCCGGTTTGAAACATTTTGACAAATTGGAAGCCATCTTAGCCGGTTGATATTTGGAGTAACAGTGCTCTGACCAAAAAAGAGAGAAAGAGAGGAACCCCCCCCCCCCCCCCCCCCAAAAAAAAAAAAAAAGCAAAAAACGTTTTTTTTAGGATACGGCATAATTACTGGGAGGTTTAACCCTTTCCCGACAGGATTCAAGTTTATCATTTATTCTAATCTGGCATATCTTCTGGTGAACAATTTGGTAGTCAGCATAATATTAATTTAAAAAACAAAAAACAAAAAAACAAAAAAAACCCAACAAAACAACAAAACAAACACACACACACACACACACACACACACACACACACACAAAATACGGAAAGAAAACAAAACAAAACAAAAAAACAACAAAGCCAAGATTTTTGTGATCAGGAGAATAATACGAGAAGGAAAAAAAACCCCCAGCTTTCCTCTATTTCCCAAAGAATTTGTTTTTGTATGTTTCCCTCTGCTCTGCCTGGTCGTGCGTGTCCTTCGTCAAGTTGCCTAACTGACCCGTGTCTTACAGCAAAAACGGTTAGGCCTGTCAATACTCGATAAATAAAATACATTTTTAAAAAATGTAAAAATTGAGATTTTATATAGGGCAATATCCACTAAACGTGCTCAAAGCGCTTTACAAGGGGTCCCTGGCCAACAGCAACATTTAACATGTAGGATGGGACATGACGCCTGTTAGGCGATATTACAATTCTTTCGGACAGAGACAACGCTGTTAACGGCCAGCTACTCATTTTAACCCGAATACGGTGAGAGAATGTGAGTAAAGAGCCTTCTCCAAGGACTCAACTATGCGCCGAGCGAGGCTCGAACCCAGGACCTTCCGATCCGAAAGCGAGTGTTATACCACTAGACCACATAGACGCACAATCTTAATAATGATTGAAATTTAGTAACGCGGTTTGGAGGTTAATGTTAAACAACAGAGCACAATGATATCATTTTTTATTTTGTATGTGTGTGTGTGTATGGAGGGGGGGGGGGGGGGGGTTGTTTCATGTGATGTTGATAAAGGGTAAGGTGGGCCGGGACTTGAGAACTTCTCTAGATAAATTCTGTAACGAATCATCAACATCCAGAGATCAAACAAGTCGTCGGCATGAGAGCTGTGGAAATGCCAAACATGTACACGTGCATCGCAGGTTTATTTTGTAGACAAGTGACCTTTATCACAATATATACACATTCTAAATTGAGAAAAAACAAAACAAAGTAACAAAACATGCTGGCTTTTAATTAATAAAACGTAACGCTTAGCGATGTTATAATAATGTTGATTTCCCAGTGGTAAGAATACTAACAATAATATGGTACCGTGAAAAGGTTCCATTGGATACAATACAACATAAACTTTTCAGGTACAAACCCTTCGTCAGCAAACCTAACATAGTGAGAGAAAAAAAAAAAGTTCGTTGTTTACAATACCAGGCAATATCCCTTAAAATATCCCAACTTAATAAATACAAATACCAAAACAGATAAATTTAAATGATAAATAAATAAATAAATAGATAATTAAAATATTAAATAAATTTTAAAAAAAGAAAATAAATAAAGTATTAAATAAATAAATAAATAAAATGAAATAAAATAATTCATAGATATCAGGCTCTTATCACGATAAAGGAACCCCCATCACATGACATTATCTTGTCTGGTCAGTAAATCATAGAAAAATGAAGATTTCTTGAAGCTACGAACCAACAGCATTAACGTACATACAACGTGTGTGGAGCAGAGCGCTAATAATGATAATAATAAAATCAGCGTGGGAAGAGAATCCATAGGACAACACCTAGTAGCATTAATGAGCATCGCTTATAGATTCCAGACTTTCATCTCTGACATCGGTATTGGATTCAATAGTCTGCATGTCACGTCCGCACAGCAACGAGCTGCTTGGTTCTAAACAAAGAAAATCGGTACTTTTTATTCTTCATGCTGGCTAGAACTTTTTCACATATCATGTGATCGGAATGTATAAAAGTCAAAACATGATCAGATATATAATGGTTTTTCTCCTCTGAATAAACTCGTCGGAGAAATATTTCAAAAGGGAGTCCGCCATTGTTCCGATAGTTTAGAACCAGTTACGAAGTTACTATGCGTCATTTACGAGGGAAGTGACGTCGTGACTGTTAAGGCCATTGTGGATGGCGGTAGTGACGCGACGGATGTGCACGAAGACCCATAGAGAATACAGGACTAGTAGTCTATGCGAAGACCTGCCCAAATTGAGTTTGAACCATAGAGACACACGGTTTGAACAAGAAAGTGGTAACGGCGATGGGATTCAATATAAACCCGAGTGGCGGGCATCGCCTGTTCCAATTCTTTTTGTATAATTTAAAAACAGTTCGGTTTCCAGTTATAAATATAAATTAAGGACAATTTTACGATTTATTTGAGATAAAATTGATCATCGTTGTCAAAGCTGGTTTTGATTTTTTTTTTTTTTTTAAAAAGCAAACAAACAAACAAAAAATACAACTTATCTTTTATTTTTCTCTTCCATTACTAGATTTCTTCTGGCGTTATAGACGGATGACTAAGCACATCGGATAAAACGATCAAACATTCGACGGACCCTACTACCAGATACTGATGTTGGCATCGGCGGCAAAGCAGCGTGATGATGACGGCGTTGTCTTTATTATTATCACCACTATGTATGTATGATGATCATAAGGAGAGGAGGGAGCCGCCAAGCCTGGGCTTCTAAAGCCACAGAAGCCACTGAAGCACTAAAGCTCCCGCTGAGTTGATTGCCTTGAGGGATTTATAGACACGTGGCTCGTTATCGATAGGAAAATGAATAGATGCTAGTCTTCCTAGGAGTCAGTCATCAGCGATGATGAAAAAGTGTCCGTTATGAATAAGAATGTCTACATCATAATAATAATAAATAATAATACCGTCCCAGACACGGCGGCTATAATCATAAGTGGCAACAAGAGAAAAGCTATGAGGACCCAAGTCTTCATATTATTATTATCTTTAGAGAATACGAATTTGTTTATTATGCGACAAGAAGACGAGATGGGTTCGAATAATAGAATTAGACTACTAGATGAGCATGGAATTATTTTTCTTCTTCTTTCTATTGAACACTTTTTTTTCGGCGTATTAATACTTCATGAACACAAAAGCGCGGCCATTATAAGAAAGGAAAAATACAAAAAAAAAAAAAAAATTAAACAAATAAATAAATAAATAACAAAAGAAAAATGTATTGTCACAATCTTTATACTACAAATATTTGCATTAAGAAGGGATTTATCATAGTGAATCATCCCATACATAATATTTTCCAAACTCATCTCTACACTTTCACTTAACTAAAATGTCTAAGCTAAACTTTGTTCACATCACGATGTCAGAGTTTCATAATATTACCTCTTTTAATCTTTGCAAGTGGATGATTTTTAAAGAAAAGAGATCTACTATCGTCAAAGACTGACATCCAAATAGCTCTTGGAAAACCTTTTAAACCGCTTGACTTCAATAACTGATTAATTTTGTCCTAAAAGAACAATCAAGACTTTAATAATAGGCTAATCTTGATATGCCTTTGGCACCAATCTTTTCATTTTCGGAAAGCGAAAAATCTGAAGATAAAATGGTTTATGGACTATTGTTTTCGGAGTATTTACTTAAACAATGATACCCTACAATACAATCACAAACATAACATAACATTATTGCCACAATCTATGCTTACATCAAAAATGCTATTTTTGTTTATTTCCCCGCCTGGCCAATTCCTAAAAAAAAATCGTTTTATTCGATGTCCTCCCCTGATCGAATATTCTGATGTCTGTCCAGTCCAATAATATTCTATCCCTTATCTCCTTTCCATCAAAAGTGTTCATGAATAGCGACCAGATAATAATGTTTTATATACACATTTAGATTCAGATGAGAGAATGTTACATGAATAAACATTATCCATAATACATGCCTTTCAATGAGTAAAAATAAGCAAAGCCACAAAAGAAAAAAGAAAAAGAATCGGGACTTCCCATTAGCTATATTTAATTAGCAAGCCACTGAATTTGGGCGCTTCCGGTCCAATTTTAGCCAATACATTCTTCCCAGTCGTCATTCAGAATTATGACGGCCAACTAAATTACTAGGAAAATACATGGGGAAGAAATTACACATCAATAGAATGATAAAAAGTGGGGTAAAATTATGAGGGAAGCCACTAATCTAATGGGCTGATTTCACACTTGTTATCGTTTCATTTCCAGATAAATGGTGGGGGGAGACAGCGGGGGTCCTTCTCGTGTCTGGTTTTGTTTGTCTTGGGCTTGAAAAGAAATACAAATCACATATTCTAGCCATGGGGAATTGGGGTAGCAAATAGCACTTCTCACATCAATGTAGAATGGTTTTTAAACACGAAGGATCTGATCCTCCAATCCCCCACCCCCCTCCACCACAACCATCATCATCACTTTTCTATTCCTCCTCCTCCTTCTCCTCCTCCTACTACTACTACTACTATTATTACTACTACAACCACTACTACTACTACTACTACTACTACTACTACTACTACTACTACTACTACTACTACTACTACTACTACTACTACTACTACTACTACTACTACTACGACTACTACTACTAGAGAGAGAGAGATAGATAGATAGATAGATAGATAGATAGATAGATAGATAGATAGATAGATAGATAGAGAGAGAGAGAGATAGGAAGATAGACAGAAGGAGGGAGAGGAGAGATAGATGGAGAGACAGAAAGATAGACAGAAGGAGGGAGAGGAGAGAGATATAGATAGATAGATAGATAGATAGATAGATAGATAGATAGATAGATAGATAGATAGATAGATAGATATGATGATGATGATGATGATGATGATGATGATGATGATGATGACCGACGATGATGATGAAGAACAAGAAAACGACAAACATAATTTTGTTTTTAGACATTCATTTTTGTTCAAGGACGTTGTGAAATGTTCAGGATGCTTCATGATACCACGCGTCATTGAAGTTAAACGATACTGCAATATCAATATCAAAATTGATTTTTTAAAAATAATAGCCCCAGCGTCAAAGTTGAATTGTAGCCTTAATCGTGACTAAATTGATATCCGAAATATTGTCTTTTTCTCTCTATTCCCATACCCCCCATTCCTCCTCCTCCTCCTCCTCCTCCTTCTTCTTCTTCTTCTTCTTCTTCTTCTTCTTCTTCTTCTTCTTCTTCTTCTTCTTCTCTTCTCTCTTCTCTTCTTCTTCTTCTTCTTCTTCTTCTTCTTCTTCTTCTTTCTTCTTCTTCTTTCTTCTTCTTCTTCTTCTTCTTCTTCTCTTCTTCTTCTTCTTCTTTTTCTTCTCTCTTCTTCTTTTCTATCTTCTTCTAATTATTACTATTACTATTATTATTATTATTATTATTATTATTATTATTATTATTATTATTATTATTATTATTATTATTATTATTATCATTATCATTATTATTATTATTATTATATTACGATTTTTTTTTTTTTTTAAAATATTTTTGCTTCTTTTTCGTAGTAAAACATGGTGTGGCTAATTTCAAGCCGTATCATCTCAACACTGGTCGGGACCAGCAATTCATGACACCACAAAAAAAAAAAAAAGAGACAATAGACGTGGTGCCGCCTTGAGCGATGTACATACACATACATGTTTGGACGGTTCTGAGCCAGCACGCGGCGGCCTCTTCATTCCAGATTAACTGGCGATTGAGCAGATCGTGACTATTTCTGTACTCACGATACACGCCAAAGGAGGCTTAGTATAGGCTGTCTGTTGTAATGATGGTGAGCTCATCATAACCATCGTAACTAAACGTCTCCCTGGGGTAACCAAAAAAAAAAAAAAAAAAAAGAAAAGAAAGAAAGACAGAGAGAGAAAGAGAGAGAGAAAGAGAGAGAGAGAGAGAGAGAGAGAGAGAGAGAGAGAGAGAGAGAGAGAGAGAGAGAGAGAGAGAGAGAGAGAGAGAGAGATAAACTTAAGATACAGAAAAAGAGAAGCACGTACAAGATTGTTATATTCAAACGCAAATATGTAAATAAATAAATATTGACACATACTGTTCACTTTTACATCATCATCATCATCATCATCATCGACGTTGTCAACCACCTCCACCATCACTCATCATCGCCAGCGGCAGCACCATCACAAATTAAAGACTTTAGTCCGGTTCACTGGCTCCTACACTGATTTCAAATCTGACTCACACTGACATTTCATGTCGTGAAATCAGTGCTCATTCCACCACGCACCCAATCACCCATACTACATACTCTTAAATCCCACAATATTGATAATGATAATATTCGACAACCACCCAATGTCCTTATAATCAGAGAAAAAGAAAAAAGACGAAAAGAATAGTGTCTGTGTTAATATTATTTGTTCATTCTCCTTTGGAAGACACTGCAGATATGCAAGTCTTCTGGAGAGAGAGAGAGAGAGAGAGAGAGAGAGAGAGAGAGAGAGAGAGAGAGAGAGAGAGAGAGAGAGAGAGAGAAATATATAGATATATAGAAAGATAGATATAGAGGGAACGCAATTGACGTCACTCAGCTCTTTGATATTGTTTTTAGCCAGCCATTTTTATGCGTTTTCACTGAATTGCATTCATCAGACCATAAACGTTAAAGGTTACACATAGTATTTTGTGTGTTGCTAAGTTATATGAGACTAATGGATGTTGTGAGTTTTTTTTGTTCTTTTTTTTTTAACTAAGCGCAAAGTATCAATAGATAGATGGATAGACAGACAGATAGATAGATAGATAGATAGATAGATAGATAGAGAGAGAGAGAGAGAGAGAGAGAGAGAGAGAGAGAGAGAGAGAGAGAGAGAGAGAGAGAGAGAGAGAGAGAGAGAGGTAGATAGAGCAGAGACAGGGCAGTATATAAAGTATGGAAAGGTCACTCCGTGGAACGCTCACTCATAACCGATAACATTATATCGATTTAGAGTCCAGTAGACTAATTTCCTTCAATTTCAAAAATAGCTCTGCCTATTTCCCCCCCCCCCCCTCCCCCCTTTTTTTTTCTTTCTTCTTTTCTTTAAAAAAAGAATAATATCTCTGACTATACATTTAGAAGCAGCAATCGATCCTTACACCATTTTCACAGATTCACGATACGCCACTGCATGATGGGCTGGCCTAATTTTTAGCCCTGTCCTAGATACTTATATCATTAGGATTATTGATCACCTTCATTTCCTATAATAAAATCATCCATTTCTACATTGAAGTAATTAACTATCGGATTTCATCGGACAGATTTGGGTTTTTCGTAAAACTGGAGTAGGAGGACGAAGATTGACGTGAAAATTAGGTCTTCTTGGTGATGAAATCGGGCATTTGAACGCTATAATCACTTACCATATTATCATTATTTTCATTTTTATTATTATGCTCTTTATTGATCACAATATTAGTATGAGAATTAATGTTTCGAATTAAATTAGATCTATTTGATAATATAATAAATAGATAGAGGTGTCGGGGACGGGGTTCTACATGTACAAGAGGATTTTGACTATTCAATGACTTGCTCAAGGGTCAAGCTAGGAATCTAACTATTGAATTTTGCCCCCCCCCCCCCCCCCCCCCCCCCATCCAACAAATAAAACATACTTGTCTACGATCAGAGTTATTACTCATTACGTAATTTAAAATAAGAGACGCCTGAGGACGGAGAGAGGAGTATGGAAGGGGAGGGAGGGGGGGGGGGGTGAATGGATAGGGAAAGATGTGTGTGTTTGTGTGTGTATGTGTGTGCGTGCCGTGCAATCATTTTAAATATACGGGCAAACATTCGGCCACAAGCGCCCCCAAATGAATGCCCGTCAATGTATCATAAGCAAACACTTGCTCATGGCGAGGGAAAACAAGGGTCTTCTATCTCCCCTCCCCAGCCTTCCCTACAAACCATCTGAGACGGAAAACATAAACCATACTCACCCCCTTTACCATACTATATATTATTTCATAGTTACACCCCATCCCCCGACTTCATCTTACTTAATGGCGTTTGTTGTTAGAATAAACCATAGCCCGGTCCTATTCTTCCGTTTTCATCACGTAATCGGTAACTAAGTACCGCGATTACTGCTCTCAAGATGAGAATGGTTATAATATTATTATCGATTATAACCAAATAAATAACTTGGAAGTTACGATTTGAAACTTACATATTATCAAGTCCCGTCGTCAAGGGGTTAATAATCTACGACACGATATAAATTGAGGCAATCGTCGAACACCAACAACAGAGGCGGCACCACGCCCAAATCTTGCTACGTCAAATGTGGGGCCAAGCGGGTCAGATAAATAGGGAATTACTGATTCAGACCGGCATACAAAATTCGATGGTGCCGTCCGCTGTATTGATGGCCCCGTCATAAAACACAACCCCATTCATGACTCATTTTTGAGATACAGGAAATTATGACGAAGATTTCAGAACATTTTCGAAAAAAAAAAAAGCATTATAATATAATATATCGTGAGATATACACCAATCCCTTATATTAATGGTTGGGGAAGGGGTGTATGCACGTATAAGGGCACAAAAGACAGAAAAATAAATATATCAATTTTAAAATAACCATCATCGTTATTCAACAAATTTTACTGTGTATTTTAAAGTCGGTTGTCTATGATAATAATTTATTATTGCACGGCTCGAGTTGTTAGAATATGCTTTATGCTCGGTCATACTTATTAACTAATAATATAGACTTGAAAAAAAGAGTGGGGACACCCCCCTCCCCCCAAAAAAACAACAACAAATCCAAAACAAAACAAAAAATCTTAATAAATGGTCGAACGAAACACTTTAAAAAAAAAAAAAAGGGGGGGGGGGGATTTTTTTTTCCTTTTTTACTTTCCATGCTGGGTATTCCGTTTCAATATCAGTTGTAACGTAAGGTTTGCAGAAATAATGTTCAGCCATAAAATAAAATAATCATTAAAAAAAACCCCAATAACTGAAATGATAATGGAAAAATAGAGAAGCAGTCATTAGTGAAGGGTATCACTCTGAAAATGCATGAAATGAGGTTTTCTCCAGAAAAGCTGATCTATTATGATGAATTTTCTTTCCGTTTTGTTTTGGCACGGTTTCGCATAATATATCCATCTACATTTTAAGATCTCGTTCTAATGAACATGAAGTAACTTGCCGATTACGAGTCGTTCTTATTGCTGGTAACATGGCTTAGCACACGAACCCTATCATGACCCATGTATTAAAAACACAAATTACGCCCTTTCGCAAGGGCACCATAAGATCTCGTCGTCTAGATATTCCATGGAGGAAATATAGATAATTCATCAAACAGGACGTCTGATGTCAACAGGAATCACCCATGTTGTCCTAGTGAGCAAATTGGGGGTTAATAATCTTAGTTGAGTCATGCTTGAGGTATATTTCAGAAAAATGGAACAAGGATGACGACTAGATATATTGTAACATATCATAACATTATAGGCTTCAGATGAATCCTAAATATCGAGGTTTAACTCACTCAATCCTAGAGACTTTTGCTACTTTTCAAAATTGGAAATAATGTATGAACATTGCGCGTGTGCATAAATAGTCTTATTCAACTACCATTAGCATGCAAAAAAACTAAAAACATTAGCTTTGATACTACGCCTATAATTTGTCTCAGAAAAAAACGTAATAAATAGGCATTGGGGTAAAAGTAACCCCGGGTATACTACTGATATAGTCGGTGTTAGGGTTGAGTGAGTTAATCCGATCACTCCCACGGCTCGTAAGGACCCACATCTCTGTCTTGACGATTCTGTAAACCGACGTTTTACATATCAAGAGAAAAAAAATAAATCAAACTGACTCTTCGGCTTTAAAAAAAACCCATCTGGAATAAACAATTTGTCTTTAAAATACTTTCTCTACAACACGATATTTACAGAATAGAATGCGAACTATGATTCAGTCCAGGAGAGATGGTTTATTGGTATGATTTACTTTCTTGTATTTTCCTCTATGCTTTGCCTGACACGGCATCATTTGCAGCGTTTTCAGACAATAATGATTCAGTCTATTTAACGTTTCTTTAGGCTATCCAATCATCACCGCCATCAGCAGCAGCACCAGTACCAACAGTGCTACCACCAACAATTACAATTTTAGAACACAAGCGACAGACGAGCCAATAATTTAACCCTATGTGACTACTAAAATCACATAATTGACAACAGACCCCCCAAATCATTACGCGCCTGGCATTTTGATGGACAAGGGCAGTAATTCCATTCAAACCAGCCAGTCGTATTGTACCCAAACAACGTGTTGCCTCCCGTGTCAATTTCACCGCCCATTTTGCTCGATTTTTAAACTAGGCTTGTTCAACTTGTTCTCTCTCTTTCCTCCAGTCTCATCCTCAAATCTTCCTCTTCTTCCTCACTCATCGCCATGATCACGCAAGGTTCCTCTCACCCCAATGAATCAAACACTTCATAATAAAGACCCGACCGATCAATCAAAAGCCTCCCATGATCCTCTCATAGCAATAAAAATTACTGTTATACATTATTTCCAATAATTCCGAAGTATGTCAATACACAAATTTAATTTCAAAATTCTGAAATTTCGGCTCAAAGATCCGAATCCGACGGGACGATAACCCCACATTTCCCGCCCCCAATCGTCCCTTATTGGATACTCAGTATCTTTATAGGATTAACTATTTTATTGTCAACAGGTTTGAATAGAACCTCAAATGTGTTCTGTCAAACGATTCTTGAAATAGTCAAAGACTCAAAAGAAGAAAATTTTCAGGATCTTTGATATTCCTTAACAGGTCAACTGGGCTTAACCAAAAGAACCGCCCATGGGGGAAAAAAAAACAAGAGAAGTATCCCACATCCAATTCACAATCTCTTACTTCAGGGCGCTGGATTAGATTGGATGATTACTCCTCACATCCATTAATAACGATCAGGGAATATCAAAGACTGGAGATGCTAAAATCATGCATGAATGAATTAATAATCGTAAAAAAGAAAAGAAAAAATAAGAACAATAAAAAAAAAAAAGAACGAGGGGGAAAGGGAGGGGGGGGGGGGGGGGGGGCGCAATTGGGATAAAAATTGAAAGTAACTGGAGTGATTCAGAAACCGCGAGCGCTGCCCCGTGGAATCGAATACGATTAGCAAACGAGAATGCGATGAACGGATCTAACAAGGCATCATCGTGGCGATATTAATGAAATTTGAATAAACGTCACGTTTCAAATCTGCGGCAAACAACTACCACATGCATATTCATAGTGGGTAACTGTCGACATAATTTCGAGCCTGTTGATAGGTCGGATCAACTTGTCATCCCCCCCCCCCCCCCCCCCCCCTTTCCATTGCACACTTCCGATGATCCGCTTCTATAAGACTCGAAGACAATTCGGTTTCCTCTCCCCCCAACCCCCCTTCCCTTTTCTCCCTTTTATTTTTGTCTTTATAATCTCGAAATAAAACCCAGCACAATTTATTTCATTCTTTGATTTCTAACCTTTAACCCCGAATTCGAAAATGCCTCTCATTTCATTTCTGTAATAATTTACTTCGATCAAAGCCTCATCACGATGTCATGCACGTCTCTAGACGGGCGTTTTCTCCATTGTTGACCTTTCACCTCCGTCTTAATAGGCTCTTCTTCTTCTTCTTTTTCTCTGACTCACGTGGCCATGATCAATGCTAGATGTATTAAGCATTTATTATCCCTCGATCCTCCGATACAAGAACGGAGGGAACTCCCACCCATCCAAAACCTCCAAGAAAATCTACACATCAATATGAAATAATATAAAACAAAAAAAAAAACAAACTTGATGGATCGCAGGAAGATAACGGGATCATTTCAGCTGAGATTCAAAATGGCGCGGACAGAGCTGTCTTTCTCTGACAAAACACCCCTTCCCCCTCCCCAGGTTTCTAGAAAATGTTTAACTTTCAAAATCGATCGTTCAGAATAAACTTCAGTTTGCCAAAATGTCTCAAACTTGATAACTTGGAAGAAGTGCCAAGTTTGAGGCTTTTTAACAAGTTGAGAGTCATTTTAATCGGCCGATATTTGAAATAATAGTTCTATGCAAAAAAGTGGGAAACAAGTTTTGTCAGGGTAAGGCAATGAGAATCTCGGACTCGTGATTTCACATGTGATAAGAAGTAGTGAAAGGCAAATTTGGCTGTTTCAATGGCAAAATAAAATACATTTATAAATACTGTTTATCTTTCGATTTGTGAGGACAGATCTTTGGATAGGGCGCTGGTTTAACGCAACGTGCCCTTAATTAGATTTAACAGACCCATCTCCACAATCAATGTTGTCTGGAAGGGGTTAGATGAAGAAAATCACGACTCAATCTGGAATAGATCCGTGTCTCTTTGCTTGTGGTGGCCAATTCTCAACCTATCGTGCTATTGCTACTTGCTTAACTCTTATAACATTGACTTATTACTAGATAAACTTTAAGTTCCAAAGGATGACATTTTTGAGACTTAATTAATGAGATGCATTGGCAAATTCTTGAAACTTAAATTTTTTTTGTTTGTTTGTTGCTTTAGGTCTCTTCCAACACAATTGAGGTTATATGAGAGACCGCTGAAACAAAAAAACAAGCAATCTAACACTAACAAAAATAGTACAAATGTAAATCAAAATCATAACCTAAAGATATCATAAGCTAAATTATAAATAACCAAGAACAAACAGGCAGAAGATTTACAGAAAAAAAAATATCCCCTGTCAAAAATACAATCACAAACCAAAGAAGCAGGATAGGCTAGTAAAGAGAAGAAGAAACGACATCACTATCGGATCGTACACCCATGCGAACATCATAGGTATATGATTCAAGGGTGATGCTCCCATCCAACCACCCGCTGAAACTTAAAATAGAATTGAGTCTGAAATAAGGCTGAAAATAGGAAATAGTTAATTTCAAGGGAGGAAACCGTATATCACCTGAATGAATAATGAACAAAGCATGATAAGATCCTCATTGGATGAAATAAGCGACTTGGATGAAATAAGCGACTTGGATGACAGTGAATAAACAACAATCAAATCATATAGATAAACACAAATTAACACACAACAGAAATAAGCAAGAGTTGGCTACTGCGGAAGATCACAAGCACACACATAAAAAATCAGTTCCCATTGCATACACATTTAAGAAAGTCAAAAGCGCCTTACCCCGTATCTCAACAAGCTCAAAGCGATTTTTTTTGCCAAACTGCTAACCAATCAAAATGTGGACAATTTTAAAATCAATGAATTATATGCTACCCCTCTCCACGAATAGTGACGCGTAATGATATCAAATGGTCACTTTTTAAAACATCTTTATAATATGATATATGTTGACATTGAAATAACTGTTCCGATGTTCTTTTTCTATAGAGCGAGGAAGGATGAACTCTTTCAAATGAATTACATTTTACCATATTTGTTTAATATCTTTCAATCTGGGGGGCACATTTGGGGACCATAGTCACCCCATTTCACAATACATATTATAATGTATAACCTCAGATGGTCAAGCGTTAAATCTAAATAAACTATGGCAGACGAAAAAATAGTATTTTGACAATACGAATTTCAATCAGAATTAACGAAATCAGAATCGTTTGAGGGGTAGATTAAAAGATTTCTTGTCCTCATGCATTTTGGATTTGAACTTAGCTCGCAAGCTCGGGCAGTGCCATTAGGAACATGTCCGGAACGCCAAAATGCAAGACTGCATGAAACCTAAATTACGTATGTTAAGAGGTGATAATTGAAAGATTGAATACAAAAAGAGAAGGTCTGTAGCGACGTTCGAACGCGGTTTTTTTCTTATACTGTCAGCCAATCAAAATGCGGTAAATTTAAAAATCAACGCTCCGATTGGCTATAAGTAAAAAGACAACAACACAAGAACGAAATCACTCATAATGAATCATCGTACGCAATGATCGAACCGAAAGTTTATCACCGTTATAATAAGACGGATGGAGAAAATATGAAGAATCGTCATAGAGATTAAAACAAACAAAAGCTCTTCAGCTTTGTAATGCGAGAAACCTCGTCATAGTCCATAATGAGAAAAGCCGACCACAAAGCACGATAATTCTTCATAACCAAGTTGGAAATTGATACACGATGATCCTTACATTTCAAGATAATATAAATAATAATCCAAGAAAAAAATAATAAGGTATCGCATTTATCCAGTTAACTGCCGTACTCTGGAAAGATGGGTATTTAAAGAAATTAGTCAGAAAACTCGTCCTTCAAATATCGATTCAATTTAAATGTCCCTCATCTATGCAAAGACTCTCAATCCTGGTTCTCCGCTCGCTCAAAACCCTTCCTCAGTAAACAACAAAAGCAATAAAAACATTAAATTAAATGCATTACTTTAAAAACAACAACAACAAAACAGAAAGACGACAGAAAAATATTTAGCAGGTCCTCGGTTAGTAATAAAATCTTTTAAAGTCTTTACTGTCTTTGTTGTTGTCTGAAGAAGGGTTTTGAGTCCAAAAAGTTCCGTATTTGGTATTTGGTTATTATTATTATTATTATTATTATTATTATTATTATTATTATTATTATTATTACTATTATTATTATTATTATTATTATATTATTACTATTATTATTACTAATTATTATTATTATTATTATTATTATTATTATTATTATTATTATTATTATTATTATTATTATTATTATTATTATTATTATTATTATTATTATTATTATTATTATTTATTATTATTATTATATATTATTATATATTATTATATTATTATTATTATATTATTATTATTATTATTATTATTATTATTATTATTATTATTATATAATTTTAAAAAAAATTTATTTACCTATTTATTTATTCTTTTTTTTTTTTTTTTGCAAGCTGTTATATTCATTTTTGTTAATTACTTTTTATAGTCCATAGCTTCTACCAGCTTAGAATCACTTTAATTAATAACAAGTTTCGTCAAGTTGAAAATAACATTTATTTAGTCGGACAACAAACGACGACGTTATCAGGACTGGGTAATTAGGGAAAAGAATGAGGAAAAATGATTGAGAACTGTAAAACCGTTATCGTAGACTCGAGGCGTGTAATAGTAACAAAGAAAATACAATCACGACTGTGTTACAGTAAGGAAAAAAAGGGGTACAATTAAAGAGGTCTGGTAATTGGGATTATACTATAGGATTATAAGGTCTTTTGAAATAATTATCATTATTAATTGAAAATATTTTGAACCATTAGGGAAGACGTGGAAAAGAGCTTGAAAGAGAGGGATTGTAGACCTTCAATCAAAAGATGACAGCTCGAAACAATCAGGTTATGACAACAGTTTTGTGAAGCGTTTTATGTATTTAAAAAAATCGGATCAATCCATTGGCAAAAAAAAAAAAACAACCCAACTTAGTCTTAGGAAAGTTAATATAAATATTGCAAGTAAAATATGGGTCACAAAAGGTTTTCCAAAAAAAAAAAAAAAAAAAAAAAGAAAGTTAAGATTTGCTTCAACATTATTTCTAACACTTCAGGTTAAACAAATGACGGCATCTGTTCTGATCTTAAGGTATGATGTTGCTACAAAGGCCAAATAATCTTTATACGAAATGCCATAGCACAAGATGACTCCAAACTTGTCAGAAAATCTCTAACCAAAAATGTCAAAAGATTAAAGTTTGGGGTCATTATGTTGATCCATCGATAAAGTAAAGTATTTTAGCTAAAAATAAAAAAAAAAAGGAAAGTATTTAGCCAGTGTCGAGCAGCAGGATATTCCATGGTTTTAAAATGACATGGAATTATCGAGGTCAAATCATTGTACAATAAAAATAAACTACGATACTGAAACCCTAGTGCTGATACGACCTTAAAAAGCCAAACAAAATGATGTAAAAATCCTTAAAACAAAAACAAACAAGAAATTTCAGGGGATATATAACGTTTTTTTTTTTAAAGACTTGGAATCAAGATGTTATTATTAATATTTTTTCCATTATTCAAGACAGCCTTTAAGCCTATTATTAAAGCTACACGGAAAAAAAAGGGGGGAACACAACATCAAATGTTACCACGTAAACACATATAGATAGACACGTTATACTTACATATTATCAACTTTAGGGCCATAATCACCACTGGACATGCATTATAATAGGGTAAACATTTGAAGCAATTATAATCAAAACAAATAATAAAAATAGGAACAAGACAAACAAAGCTGTAATGAGTTGACGTAAGTCAAATAGAAGTGTAAAAACAAGAGAATAAGATGGGGATTTATTTGGTGGTGATGTAGACAAGCAGACAGACAGATAGATGGATAGATAGATAGATAGAGCAAGAGAGAGAGAGAGAGAGAGAGAGAGAGAGAGAGAGAGAGAGAGAGAGAGAGAGAGAGAGAGGGGGGGGATTTTATATCCTAAGACCGAATACAAAAGAAGAGAAGAATGAAACAGGGATGAATTTGAAGACCAATACAATGGGGAACATGGAGGACGAAGACGATGAAGAGGAGGACGAACAGAAGTTGAGAGGAGGAGGAGGAGGATGAAAGGGAGGAGCAGGAGGAGGAGGAGCAGGAGGAGGAGGAGGAGGAGCAGGAGAAAGGAGGCGGGTGAAAAGAAAGAGGAAGGGGAGGGGGGGGGGGACTTGAAATACATGTAAGAAGATGCAAAGAAGAATATGATTAAGCAAATAAAGTGAAAAAAAAAAAGAATGAGGGAGAAATTAAGGAGTGAGAAGGGCGGGAACAGAGGTAAGGGGAGGATGTGTGTGTGTGTGTGTGTGTGTGTGAGTGTGTGTGTGTGTGGGTGTTGGGGGAGGGGCGGGGGTGCATTGATTAGCACGGTCCATGAGATGTACGATAATAAATAGATGTCAGGCTGTAGGGAGAAATAGATTGGATAGAGAAGGGGTCTGAAACAACCTGAAATCGATAGGGTATAGAGTGATGGTAGTAGTAGTAGTGGTGGTGGATGAGAAAATGATGAAGATGGTGGTGGTAGTAGTAAAGATGAAGAGAAGATATGCCGTTTTACAGAGGATAGTGTATGCGACAAAGGAAAAAGAATGGAAAATAATAACAACAGAAGATGTGATTTTCTTTCTTTAAAAAAAGGAAATAATGAGAGAGACAGAGAGAGAGAGAGAGAGAGAGAGAGAGAGAGAGAGAGAGAGAGAGAGAGAGAGAGAGAGAGAGAGAAGCGTAGCAATGAGAGGCAATTATATAAAGATTATCTAACGTTGGCTAACCTTAATAATATTATTATCATGAAAGAGGCAAAGAAATGCAAAAAAAAATATTACACCATAAATTGGTAAAATTATAAAGAAAAAATGAAATATGTAGAACAATTAGAGCAAATTATCGGTTTTAAGAAATTAAGGGGGCTGCCCCGCATGGTTTCCTAAATATCAGTTGGATGACATTTTTCACTAAGTAAAGTATACCTTTTTATTTAAAGATCAATATTTTTTTAAAGATTAAAACTGTTAAAATGAATCACAGAATAACTGTACGCTGAACAAAACTTGGCTTGAATATTTTTAGAAAAGGTGAGGGATAAAAAAATATATAATACAACTTAAGAAAAAATAAATCATGGGATAACCCACTTGTTCGTATTTTCATCTGAATTATAATTATAAGGAATTTAATCTATAGTTTTCCCTATGAAAATAAAAAAGATCGTAATACAGTCAAAATGGATTAAATAATCTTCAAGAAAAAAAATCTCCTCCCTCTATAAGCGGGCTGGACCTTAGCCAAATATCCTTTTTTCTGTGGCCTCAAATTCATAACTACCCATGACTCCTCATAAGGTGCATGTTTTATTTTCTGACTCAATACAGACATGTTCTTTTTTTGTTTTGTTTTGTTTTGTTTTGTTTTTGAAAACACTCAAAGAATAAATAAAAGACAGAGAGCAAATTATTAAGTAAAAAACAAACATTCCAACTTCATTCCCACATACAACAATGTCTTTAAAAAAGAAAACTGACATGCAACGTTGACAAGTTTGGAGGAAAAGGGGAGAAGGGGTAGTTCGATCAATTATTTCATGAAATATCACAATAAGTATAAACACACCAAGTATTGAACAATGAAATGCAATGGAGAGAAGGGGATAACTAGCAGAGAGGGGAAATGCAAAGAGGAAAACATCACTGCCGTTCTCCGAAAAAAACACACATAACATATTTTTTAAAAATTTGGTTAGAAAACTCGTCCTTTAAATATCGACCGATTAAAACTATCCCCATTGTGTCAAAAGAAGTCCCAGGTTTGAGCGCAATTGACAAGATGAGGATAATTTGAAACGTTCAATATCTGAGGGGCTAGTTTTCTGTGCAAAATTTTTCAAGTGTCTTTTTTTCAGAGTACAACAGAGCAGACCCTTCGGATGGAATATAGAAGGTATTCCAGCTCGAACTTTAAACTCAACTTTAAAGCTGCCACCGTTTCTACCGCCTATCATTAACATAAACATTGAATTGTCTTAGTGTTTTAAAAATATTTTGAAAGATACATTCAAGAAAACATCAATCCCAAAAATCAGTCTTCCTCGACTGGGATGGGTTGTTATTTTTCTTATATATATATTTTTCAACTTTCTTGCTTTGGCACTGTCTTTGTCTGGCACTGTTTCATACACACTTTTTCAGATCTCTATCTTACACCAATTCCTATTCCCTAATTTGACACAGTAGATTTCTGGGCAACGTGTTACTATCACGTACAAACGAAACGACAAAAAAAAAAAAAAACAACAACAAAAAACAAAAACAAAAAACAAAAAAAACAAACAAAAAAAAAAACAAAAAACAAACAAACCGACAGCAGGCTTTTTATCTCCGGCTCTCTTAACAACAGATAACAAAAATGATATTTTTTTTCTTCAATCATCGACAATGGCTGACAACATGCCAGGAGGAGACCACAGCTGGATGTCAACAGATAAATGACACCAACGAATGAGATAAGGCATGCACATTAAAAAATAATAATTTACGCATATATTTTTTTTCTCTCTCTCGAATTTCTTTGGTGGACAAAGATTTAAAATGAAAAAGACACCTTTTCAAACATGCAATCAGTTCTTTTAACATGGTGATCAAAAAGGCAAGTGACATTGTATATTTCTGCAGACAGCAGGTCGTGCGAGCAAAAGGAAAATAGACTGTACTTAACCCGGTTCAGTTCAAACTCCTGGTATTTTCAATTAATTATGTTACTGGACAAGACAGAGCGCAGTTGACATGCGTTACACTCACCTGTTTTCAAGCAGACACCACCCGCAATAGGGGTCCTTGGCGGCCAGGCAGTCCGTGCAGGAAGTATATTGGGAACATTCGTCTACTTTCATTTTCACCACCTGGGGGACGAAAGATGGAGATGGATAGAGATATTATTTTTTGAAAAATGGAATACCTTGACATGTTTGATAAATTGTCTGTTACTTTTATTTATGGAGTTCAACTAAACTCTCCCGGTTCGTTCAATGAGAAAGGTAAAAATCGAAAACGTTCACATCGATTGCCATTTTTTTCAAGGTTCCTTTGTTGTTTTTGTCGAATTTTTGTACATCAGGCATCTTCCGTGGAACTACAGAATTAACGAGTGTTGCCATGCTGGGTTTTGTATGAGGCATGAAAGTCACGTGGGACGCCTGTTGCTATGGTAAACAGACATTAATTTGACAACAGATGGAACTTCTGGTCTCTCTCTTCACCCCCCCCCCCTTCCTCTTTGTCTGTTAACGCCCTCTCCCCTAACAAAACAAAACAAAACCAACAAACAACAAAATAGTCTTATCACTGTCTGCATGTAAAACAGCAGCAGGCGTTATATGTTATTACTAGGTATTCATCACTTATTGTCGGCGGTTTTGCCATTATTTTTACAACAGCCGCTAACATTGCCGCCAATGCCACAACCATCATCATCACCACAAAAACGGTCGCCATCACAGTCAGCATCATAAGGGGCCAATAACTCGTTGGTAATGCTCTAAACAAAATCAGATTGTCTCCTTATGTAAATCTATGTAACATTCCAGAACATTCTTCCCCCAGTCTATGTTTTTCACATTTTTTTTAAGAAGAAGAAAATTGGTACTGGCTGCGGATATTACAAACAAGTAAAAATAAATACATTAAAAATATATATATATATCACTATAAGATATGTTTGGCGCTTGCCTTCCTTGAAAAAGAGCAGCATGTTGACGCTTTGCATGGACTTATATGATTTTTTTGTTTGTTTGTTGCTTTAGGTCTCTTCCAACACAATTGAGGTTATATGAGAGACCGCTGAAACAAAAAAACAAGCAATCTAACAAAAACAGTACAAATGTCAATCAAAATCATAACCTAAAGATATCATAAGCTAAATTATAAATAACGAAGAACAAACAGGCAGAAGATTTACAGAAAAAAAATATTCCCCTGTCAAAAATACAATCACAAACCAAAGAAGCAGGATAGGCTTGTAAAGAGAAGAAGAAACGACATCACTATCGGATCGTACACCCATGCGGACATCATAGGTATATGATTCAAGGGTGATGCTCCCATCCAACCACCCGCGGACTTATATGACTTCCCGTGGGTAATAACACAACAACAACAACGACAACAACAAAAAACCAGCAACAATAGCAGCAGTAACATCATCACCAGCAGCAGCAGCAGCAACAACAACAACAATAGCGACAACAACAACAACAACTACATCAACAACAACAATAAAAAATACATGGACTAAGTCGGACCAGTCCAGTCTGTGCCCAATAAATGAGCCGTGGAAGGCTCCAATGGCTAATTAAACATGAAGCACACGAAGACCACGCTCCAATGGCTAATTAAACAGGAAGCACACGAAGACCAGGCTCCAATGGCTAATCAAACATGAAGCACACGAAGACCAGGCTCCAATGGCTAATTAAACAGGAAGCACACGAAGACCAGGCTCCAATGCTAATTAAACAGGAATCACACGAAGGCAAGGCTCGAATGGCTAATTAAACATGAAGCACACGAAGACCAGGCTCCAATGGCTAATTAAACAGGAAGCACACGAAGACCAGGCTCCAATGGCTAATTAAACAGGAAGCACACGAAGACCAGGCTCCAATGGCTAATTATTAAACACGAAGCACACGAAGACCAGGCTCCAATGGCTAATTAAACAGGAAGCACACGAAGACCAACGACTTAAAAAAGATAAGAGTACCAGAATCTAAGGCGACTTCAGGCAACACAAAAACTTCGATTAGACGGTGATGAATATGCTCAGATATAGCAAAAGACAAAAGCTAGCCATTGATTTAATTTGCTTTCATCGTGAAAATCAAGGAATGGGGAGGGGGTGGGGGTTGGGGGGGGGGGGGGGAGATCCCAACGGGATACGAAGTCCATGGGGACTTGTCGTCGTCGTCGTTGTTGTTGTTGTTGTTGCTGTTTTTGTTGTTTTTTATTATAGCCAATAGAGAGTCGAGTAAGTCCATGCAAAGAGATCCGAAAGGTACAGATATCGCAAAGAGAGAAAAAAAAATACATTGTTCAAAACGATTTCTTTCAAAAGCCAGCATGCTGCGGAAAGTGATGGTGTGACTGGGTGCAAGCAATAATAATAAATTATGTTCCGTTTGACTTTTAGTCGAACGGTTTCCACAATCAAACTGTATTTTACACAAAAACACAATCCATCACTTTTATTGACGGTCGGAATTCTGTTCACGTTATGTGTAAATAATCGTGTACAGGTTCAGTTCAATAACCTGTCCTAACTCTCGGTTAGCTCAAGTCGTTATTAACGAAGCTAACTGCCGTAGTCTGGAAAACCACGTATTTAAACAATAATTTGGCTAGAAAACTCGTTCTTCAAATTATATCGATCGATTTAAATGACCTTCATCTTGACAAAAACTCTCAAACCTAGGTTCTCGCAGAGTAAATTAGACCACAATAACGACATATTTTGCTCTTTTGTATAAGAAACCAGACAATCGCAAAGTGCCTAAAGTCAGACCTAAATCAGACCCAGCTTTCAATATCAAATCATTGTTTCCATAAAGTAGAAGAAAAACAGTGTGGAACGTACGTCTAAATATGAGTGTGACATTCTACCGATTGGACTACTCACCAACCCCCTCCTTTCCTCCCCATCACAAATCACACTAATATTCACCATAATTTACCTTCTACTTTGTTGGTTTGAAAAATTACAGACAGCGATCGACAAACATCTCGTGTTTTATTACAGACTGTAAGCTAGTTCATAGCATTATGTCCTTGGAAGTGAATAACCCGTCGTAGGTATTGTAAGACTGTAATTATTTGGTCCGTTTTCTTATGTCGTTCAGACATCCCATTGTAACAACACCATCAATCACTTCAATAATCCTCCTATTGCTTTTCAAAACACGGAACAAATAGTGTCACAAAGTGCGCACGTAAACCGTATGCTTATGTAGCGCAGTTTGCAACCTTGTTTATGTGTGCTATATTCAAGCTACGACACCGATCAATAACCAAACACAATACGTTGATAAAGGTTTTGAAGCTAAATGAAGATATATTTTATTACAATATAACAAAGATATTATGAGATGTGAAGATGAAATGATAGATGTAATAAGTATGAAATCAAATAGATGGATGACAAATTGATGGAGATGTGTGATGATGAATATGATATGAAAGCGATATGAAAATATATAATTAAATCAATTAATTATCAATACTTTACCAAACCGCTACCACATCAGACAATCTCACAGATAGGTTGCAACCATCACAGTCATACAGGCAACTAATAATTAACTAGCTAACTAATCACAATCCAGACGTGTGGAAGGAAGCCAAAAGAGTGTTCTTGATATTCAACAAAACTGTAAGGTTGTTCTAATAATGTTAATTTGTCTCTTCTTGAAATTGTTCTGGTTTCACAGTATTCATAAACAGATCAATTGTTTCTCAATGTTCTGATATTAAAATAAGCAAATGGTTCTTCACAGGTAACTTATAAAACAGGCAAATGTTCAGTTTCTATTAGTGTCAAGCTATGAGCGTATAGCCTAAAGTTGGCTTGTTAAAGCCCAGCCTCCAACGGCTCATTCACTTTAAAGAAAGAAAATGATTTTGTTATAATATGATAATCATACGAATATAACTCTATCTATATTCGAACTCACTCAATATGTTTACTTTAAATGAGTAAATATTATTTTACTTAAACAAATCAATTTATTAATGTTGATTAATATTGCTTTACTTTGTAGATATGAAATAATAATGCTTTATAGCAAGAAAAGCTTATTTTCTTTACAACAAGAATATATTACACAATTAATTTCATTATCTGATTAATTAATTGAGAATCAAAATTTAAAGTGATATTATGATATTGATATCAAAACACAATCATAATTGTAATCACAACATATTATTCAAAATCTCACCAGAGCCGAACAGATTATTGAAATCACAAATTAAGTCTACACAAGACTTTAATCAAACTCTACACAAGAGTTATAACACAACTTGATTCAGCTCAAACTTTGGCACCACAAAGTCTACACAAGACTTAAATCACACTCTACACAAGAGTTAACACAAAACGTGTTTCAGCTCGAACTTTGAGCACTACAAAGTCTACACAAGACTTTAATCCAACTCTACACAAGAGTTAAACAAATGAGCCTAAAAGACTCCGCTGTGTTATCGCTTAGAGACTATGAGCTAAAAGACTCCGCTGTCTGGTCTCTTTGAGACAATGAGCCTAAAAGACTCCGCTGAGTGGTCTGAAGAAACTGCTCAAAACTCTGGCATTTATAGGCAAAAATCAAGCAAACGAAGCAAAATTCTACCCACACAAACGGATGTTAGTCATATCCGTAAACATCTGAAATTCCTTAAAACTCCCCCAGATTCCATAATCATGGACAACAACAACCCATCCTGATACCGGACATCCTCATATCAAGGATAAATAAATTCGTCAGCCCCATAGTTACGAGATATCAATCAAGCCATACCATAACAAAGTCACTCCCGTAGAATACAGGGATCCTACTTTGCTTATAAGTTTACGGAGAAAACAAGATTGATGCCTTTCTCACAATAACACCCACACTACGTAGTTTAATTCAAACTTCCGGGCCATAGGTGCATGATATGATACGACCTGTATCAACAAAAGAAGGGTTGTTCCGGAGGGATTACAATAACAACAACAACAACTAATACTACGACGACGTACATCCTGTCGTAAACTGACGCCTACACGGAAGCATTTCGTTACATATCTCCCCCTAAGACTAAATTTGGTACAACATTTAGTTAGATCAACGAAATGCCTCAAGATCACATCGATCTCGACAATTATTCGGGCTCATTGTTGTCCCTTCCTTCAACAGACAACATCGGCATCACAATCCACACTTCAACTCCACCTTGCCGTGTGTCATGCATTTCGGTGGTTCATGATCCTTGTTTTCGTCAAAACATGGAAGTCGAGGACTCTTAACAGTGGGAGCATGAGTAAATGATCGAATGTCACTTGTCATACTGTCGTTGTTGGAGGAAGCCTGACACTCCGACTTTAACCTAAGCAGTTCAAGCTCTTTCTCCATCAGAGCTTCTTGTCTTTGAGCTCGTGCTCTGCTTATCTCCTCCTCTTCTTGGCACGTTCTCTCTCCTTTCTTTTCTCTCTTCATCTTCTTGTAACTGGGCTGTCACCCAAGCACGGAGATCTTCACCCTTAACTCCAATTTTTCTCCAAGTTTAATTAATCTTTCCACATCCATCTCTAGGACAATTAATCAAACCAATTCAAATTCAAATAAACAAACTTCAATATGTTTATCGACACTGTTGCCGTAAATGTTACTTTCACGTAGAATAAAGTGGTATTACAAGTAACCTTATTAACGATATGCGGTCAATATAGATCCCAAAACAGATTCAAAACAGGCAATTAATACCGATTCCTACACGGAATTCAACATTGATCTATATATAGACTCAAATATAGAATCAAAACAAATTTACTACAGGTCCTAACACAGAACCAACGCTTCACCCAGATTCCTACACAGAATCAAAACATTGACTTAATATAGACGTATATTAGAGTCAAAACAACTGATTTAATACAGGTCCTCACACGGAACCAACGCTTCACCCAGATTCCCCACACGGAATCAACACAATAGCTTCACCCAGATTCCTCACACGGAATCAACAAAATAGCTTCACCCAGATTCCCCACACGGAATCATAAAAACTATCTTCACCCAGATTCTTTCTCAGAATCAACAAAATAACTTCACCCAGATTCTTTCTCAGAATCAACAAAATATCTTCACCCAGATTCTTTCTTAGAATCAACAAAATATCTTCACCCAGATTCTCTCTTAGAATCAACAAAATATCTTCACCCAGATTCTTTCTTAGAATCAACAAAATGTCTTCACCCAGATTCTCTCTCAGAATCAACAAATATCTTCACCCAGATTCTTTCTTAGAATCAACAAAATGTCTTCACCCAGATTCTCTCTCAGAATCAACAAAATATTTTCACCCAGATTCTCTCTCAGAATCAACAAAATATCTTCACCCAGATTCTTTCTTAGAATCAACAAAATATCTTCACCCAGATTCTTACACAGAATCAACAAAATGTCTTCACCCAGATTCTTCCTTAGAATCAACAAAATATCATCACCCAGATTCTCTCTTAGAATCAACAAAATATCTTCACCCAGATTCTCTCTTAGAATCAACAAAATATCTTCACCCAGATTCTTTCTTAGAATCAACAAAATGTCTTCACCCAGATTCTCTCTCAGAATCAACAAAATATCTTCACCCAGATTCTCTCTCAGAATCAACAAAATATCTTCACCCAGATTCTTCCTTAGAATCAACAAAATATCTTCACCCAGATTCTCTCTTAGAATCAACAAAACATCCTCACCCAGATTCTTTCTTAGAATCAACAAAATATCTTCACCCAGATTCTTTCTTAGAATCAATAAAATATCTTCACCCAGATTCTCTCTCAGAATCAACAAAATATCTTCACCCAGATTCTTACACAGAATCAATACCTTGACTTACTATATGTGCATAGAAAGTCAGAACAAATGATTTAATACAGATCCTCACACGGGACCAACACAATATTCTCCCAGATTCCTACACGGAATCAAATTACCCCAACAACCACCTTCGTTCCTTACAAAAGGGAGAGGGGGGACAATGGAGGCTTCACAGCGCGAGTACCGCTTTCGCGCTAAGTCAGTGATCCGTATCACTATGACAGATGACTGACAACGTATAACCGAACAAGTGAAAATTACCAGAATAACTTGTATTACACCTTGCGTATAATGACAGTCTTATAACCATTAAATGGATACCAATTTGCTTTAAGCTCAAAGATAGTATCTATCTCAAGTTTGAAACAACTCCCTAACCTGTCTCAACAATTGTTTGGTCGCGATGTCTCTTGAATGCACAACAATAAGAATCCCACTTCTGACACCAAATTATGTCACAAAGTGCGCACGTAAACCGTATGCTTATGTAGCGCAGTTTGCAACCTTGTTTATGTGTGCTATATTCAAGCTACGACACCGATCAATAACCAAACACAATACGTTGATAAAGGTTTTGAAGCTAAATGAAGATATATTTTATTACAATATAACAAAGATATTATGAGATGTGAAGATGAAATGATAGATGTAATAAGTATGAAATCAAATAGATGGATGACAAATTGATGGAGATGTGTGATGATGATATGATATGAAAGCGATA
>NC_088365.1:28587113-28599613 GCF_034508935.2 Berghia stephanieae
GTGTTTCAGCTCGAACTTTGAGCACTACAAAGTCTACACAAGACTTTAATCCAACTCTACACAAGAGTTAAACAAATGAGCCTAAAAGACTCCGCTGTGGTTATCGCTTAGAGACTATGAGCCTAAAAGACTCCGCTGTCTGGTCTCTTTTGAGACAATGAGCCTAAAAGACTCCGCTGAGTGGTCTGAAGAAACTGCTCAAAACTCTGGCATTTATAGGCAAAAATCAAGCAAACGAAGCAAAATTCTACCCACACAAACGGATGTTAGTCATATCCGTAAACATCTGAAATTCCTTAAAACTCCCCCAGATTCCATAATCATGGACAACAACAACCCATCCTGATACCGACATCCTCATATCAAGGATAAATAAATTCGTCAGCCCCATAGTTACGAGATATCAATCAAGCCATACCATAACAAAGTCACTCCCGTAGAATACAGGGATCCTACTTTGCTTATAAGTTTACGGAGAAAACAAGATTGATGCCTTTCTCACAATAACACCCACACTACGTAGTTTAATTCAAACTTCCGGGCCATAGGTGCATGATATGATACGACCTGTATCAACAAAAGAAGGGTTGTTCCGGAGGATTACAATAACAACAACAACTAATACTACGACGACGTACATCCTGTCGTAAACTGACGCCTACACGGAAGCATTTCGTTACATATCTCCCCCCTAAGACTAAATTTGGTACAACATTTAGTTAGATCAACGAAATGCCTCAAGATCACATCGATCTCGACAATTATTCGGGCTCATTGTTGTCCCTTCCTTCGACAGACAACATCGGCATCACAAATCCAAACTTCAACTCCACCTTGCCGTGTGTCATGCATTTCGGTGGTTCATGATCCTTGTTTTCGTCAAAACATGGAAGTCGAGGACTCTTAACAGTGGGAGCATGAGTAAATGATCGAATGTCACTTGTCATACTGTCGTTGTTGGAGGAAGCCTGACACTCCGACTTTAACCTAAGCAGTTCAAGCTCTTTCTCCATCAGAGCTTCTTGTCTTTGAGCTCGTGCTCTGCTTATCTCCTCCTCTCCTTTGGCACGTTCTCTCTCCTTCTCTTTTCTCTCTTCATCTTCTTGTAACTGGGCTGTCACCCAAGCACGGAGATCTTCACCCCTTAACTCCAATTTTTCTCCAAGTTTAATTAATCTTTCCACATCCATCTCTAGGACAATTAATCAAACCAATTCAAATTCAAATAAACAAACTTCAATATGTTTATCGACACTGTTGCCGTAAATGTTACTTTCACGTAGAATAAAGTGGTATTACAAGTAACCTTATTAACGATATGCGGTCAATATAGATCCCAAAACAGATTCAAAACAGGCAATTAATACCGATTCCTACACGGAATTCAACATTGATCTATATATAGACTCAAATATAGAATCAAAACAAATTTACTACAGGTCCTAACACAGAACCAACGCTTCACCCAGATTCCTACACAGAATCAAAACATTGACTTAATATAGACGTATATTAGAGTCAAAACAACTGATTTAATACAGGTCCTCACACGGAACCAACGCTTCACCCAGATTCCCCACACGGAATCAACACAATAGCTTCACCCAGATTCCTCACACGGAATCAACAAAATAGCTTCACCCAGATTCCCCACACGGAATCATAAAAACTATCTTCACCCAGATTCTTTCTCAGAATCAACAAAATAACTTCACCCAGATTCTTTCTCAGAATCAACAAAATATCTTCACCCAGATTCTTTCTTAGAATCAACAAAATATCTTCACCCAGATTCTCTCTTAGAATCAACAAAATATCTTCACCCAGATTCTCTCTTAGAATCAACAAAATATCTTCACCCAGATTCTTCTTAGAATCAACAAAATGTCTTCACCCAGATTCTCTCTCAGAATCAACAAAATATCTTCACCCAGATTCTTTCTTAGAATCAACAAAATGTCTTCACCCAGATTCTCTCTCAGAATCAACAAAATATTTTCACCCAGATTCTCTCTCAGAATCAACAAAATATCTTCACCCAGATTCTTTCTTAGAATCAACAAAATATCTTCACCCAGATTCTTACACAGAATCAACAAAATGTCTTCACCCAGATTCTTCCTTAGAATCAACAAAATATCATCACCCAGATTCTCTCTTAGAATCAACAAAATATCTTCACCCAGATTCTCTCTTAGAATCAACAAAATATCTTCACCCAGATTCTTTCTTAGAATCAACAAAATGTCTTCACCCAGATTCTCTCTCAGAATCAACAAAATATCTTCACCCAGATTCTCTCTCAGAATCAACAAAATATCTTCACCCAGATTCTTCCTTAGAATCAACAAAATATCTTCACCCAGATTCTCTCTTAGAATCAACAAAACATCCTCACCCAGATTCTTTCTTAGAATCAACAAAATATCTTCACCCAGATTCTTTCTTAGAATCAATAAAATATCTTCACCCAGATCTCTCTCAGAATCAACAAAATATCTTCACCCAGATTCTTACACAGAATCAATACCTTGACTTACTATATGTGCATAGAAAGTCAGAACAAATGATTTAATACAGATCCTCACACGGGACCAACACAATATTCTCCCAGATTCCTACACGGAATCAAATTACCCCAACAACCACCTTCGTTCCTTACAAAGGGAGAGGGGGGACAATGGAGGCTTCACAGCGCGAGTACCGCTTTCGCGCTAAGTCAGTGATCCGTATCACTATGACAGATGACTGACAACGTATAACCGAACAAGTGAAAATTACCAGAATAACTTGTATTACACCTTGCGTATAATGACAGTCTTATAACCATTAAATGGATACCAATTTGCTTTAAGCTCAAAGATAGTATCTATCTCAAGTTTGAAACAACTCCCTAACCTGTCTCAACAATTGTTTGGTCGCGATGTCTCTTGAATGCACAACAATAAGAATCCCACTTCTGACACCAAATTATGTCACAAAGTGCGCACGTAAACCGTATGCTTATGTAGCGCAGTTTGCAACCTTGTTTATGTGTGCTATATTCAAGCTACGACACCGATCAATAACCAAACACAATACGTTGATAAAGGTTTTGAAGCTAAATGAAGATATATTTTATTACAATATAACAAAGATATTATGAGATGTGAAGATGAAATGATAGATGTAATAAGTATGAAATCAAATAGATGGATGACAAATTGATGGAGATGTGTGATGATGAATATGATATGAAAGCGATATGAAAATATATAATTAAATCAATTAATTATCAATACTTTACCAAACCGCTACCACATCAGACAATCTCACAGATAGGTTGCAACCATCACAGTCATACAGGCAACTAATAATTAACTAGCTAACTAATCACAATCCAGACGTGTGGAAGGAAGCCAAAAGAGTGTTCTTGATATTCAACAAAACTGTAAGGTTGTTCTAATAATGTTAATTTGTCTCTTCTTGAAATTGTTCTGGTTTCACAGTATTCATAAACAGATCAATTGTTTCTCAATGTTCTGATATTAAAATAAGCAAATGGTTCTTCACAGGTAACTTATAAAACAGGCAAATGTTCAGTTTCTATTAGTGTCAAGCTATGAGCGTATAGCCTAAAGTTGGCTTGTTAAAGCCCAGCCTCCAACGGCTCATTCACTTTAAAGAAAGAAAATGATTTTGTTATAATATGATAATCATACGAATATAACTCTATCTATATTCGAACTCACTCAATATGTTTACTTTAAATGAGTAAATATTATTTTACTTAAACAAATCAATTTATTAATGTTCAGTCGGGTCTCAAGACAGACAGATTGATGGATGGATGGATGGATGGATGGATGAATGGACGGATAGACAGAAAGATAAATAGAAAGATAGATAGCTAGACAGATAGATATATAGTAGATAGATAGACAGACAGATAGTTTATATATATAATATATATATATATATATATATATATATATATATATATATATATATATATATATAGAGAGAGAGAGAGAGAGAGAGAGAGAGAGAGAGAGAGAGAGAGAGAGAGAGAAATATAGATAGATAGATAGATAGACGGAGAGAGAGAGAGAGAGAGAGAGAGAGAGAGAGAGAGAGAGAGAGAGAGAGAGAGAGAAGTTGGGGAGAGGGAATAGGAGGAGGAGGAGAAAATGCGCATTTCATTTTTTAATTTTCATTAGTAAAAACGATGATAACAGAGCAGCAAATGAGCGGCTTCATAACTGATTTAATATAGGAATAATTGAAATACAAATTATTCTAACAGTTAGAGGTACTCTCAAAGACTAATTCGCATTAATCCGTATGCTACCAAAAAAAACTCGTAATAAAACATTTTACATTTAAGATGAATATTGCAATCTTTAGCTCTGTAATAAAATACGTCCATAGCAAGTAATAAATCGTGATTTGGCATCGCGATAATTCATTATCTCTACTTTAAGGCCACTGAGTAACTCTCGTTTATCTTGCTTAGGAGCCTGAATGAGAGAACAAATTATAGACATGTAAGTGAGAGGGTGTAACCGCTGTTAAAAGAAACAATGAAAGTGCTCAACAATAAATAATTTTTAAAACGAGCCTTTTAAAAAGGCGGACAACTCTAGCAGTATTATCGGCTACGGGTGTCAACAGGTTCAAACTTAGTTAGTTTTGTTGTTTTGTTGTTTTTTTTTTAATTAAAAAAGAAAAAAAAGGGGGTCCTGATAGCTCAGTTGATAGAACACTCGCTTCACACTCGATCTATATCCCGATTGAAGTCGAGATTTTTCTTTCTTCTAATACCCCCCCCCCCCCCCAACCCCCCCCCCCCCCCCACCCCCCATCCCTCCTCTTGTCCACCCAGCAGTGATGGGATATATTTGTTTGTTAGATCTTGACGGAACTATTTTTCGTTATCGAGTATTTGCTATTGTTTAACGCTCTACAAATTGGGATAAACTTCTCATTAGAAAAGAAGAATGATACATTCGATTGGAGAGGAGGATAATAGGATGCTGGGTTAGTGGGAGAAAAGGAAAAATCAGGAATAAGAGGAATAGACGAAGAATAGTAGTTTAAAGTAATATATAATCCATAGGGGGAAATATCATATCTTTATTAGGAACGGCCTTATTCTTTTATTTATCCCCCCCCCCCCCCCCCCCCCGAACTTTCTCCTCGCCTCTTCCAACTTTTCGATTTTCCCCCCTAAGCATCTCATCCCAAATTCTATTAGGATGACCCAGCAGGAGTAATACACTAACTGTCACCGAAGCCATCAACAACCACAACAACGACTACATCAACATTACCATCGATCTGGTGTAATCCTAAACCACCCGCTGCCTATCATTGGCCTCATGTCCAATTAGGATGCAAGGATGAGTTTTCTTTATCTCACCCGGAAGATCGGAATAATATCTAATATTGATATTAAAAAGTTAGAACACATAAGAAAAGGAATAGGGGCACGTGGAGGAGAAGGAGGAGGAGTAGAGGAAGAAGAAGAAGAAGAAGAAGAAGAAGAAGAAGAAGAAGAAGAAGAAGAAGAAGAAGAAGAAGAAGAAGAAGAAGAAGAAGAAGAAGAAGAAGAAGAAGAAGAAGAAGAAGAAGAAGACGTCCCACAACATACAAAACCAAACATTAAAAGAGCTTAGTAAATATCACACTGGTCGAATAGAGATTTGAGAACCACTGACAGGATTATTTAAAATAAACATAATATAAAAAGAGAGGGAAGGTCAACTGGATTAAAAGGAATGTTTCATATCAATTCTCTTTCCGTCTTCTAAGTGCAATGCATGCGCTATTTTTAAGGTCATATTAGAGCTTGTAATTTGTAAAGGCAAAATGAAATGTTACAAAGTTCACAGGACAAAAATATTTTGAGTTCTGAGCCTGCAACTCTCAAAGTAATATAGTCCATAATTTCGTTTGCTTATTTTATCTATTTAATTCTGCGGTTCTTCATTTATTGTGCGCCAATTCAAAATTTGGACACGAGGTAGGGTTATCCATTTCATTTTATCATATTCCCCCCTTGTGTTTGTATTTAAACCCTATCAACAAATTACAGGCGTAGTTCAATTTTACTCTAACTGGCTTTACGATTGCAACATTTCATAACATAATAGGAATTCAATCACGCCCTTAAAGAGTTAATGCGTGCATTTTTACCACCACCAGCACAACCGCCACCACCATCATAATAATCAACTACATAGTATCTACCCTAACTCATAACTGTCAACAAACCCATCAACAAATTATCGATCTTTTCTAATACTAACCGATGCCCCGCCCGAGCGACCCTACCCGTCAAATCCAATACATTTTCTGCAGCATCTCTCAAAATCGCCTTACCCCCTTTGCCCCCCCCCCCCCTTTCCACCCCACCAAAACCTTATCCAACCCAAGCCTTATCCCCCTGGCTTCACCCCCCCCCCCTCCCCTCCCTCTTAATATCATCGACATAAAAGAGAATCCAATACCATCATAAGAACTAGTAATATCGGAACACTTCCTCGAGACCGAAAGAAGGAAATTGTGAAGGAATTACACCCAAAACAAACTTGGAATTGACCAACGTAACCGCCCAACGTTTATTTAATCTCGTAATGCACAAACCCCGCCCCCCCCCCCCCCCCCAAAAAAAAAATAGGAAAGAAAAGAGAAGAAAAAAAGGAAAGAAAACAAAAGAGAAGAAAAATAAGGGAAGAAAAAAAAAGAGATGGAAAGATTGAATTGAAAGGAAACAAATTGTAGAAAAAGCACGTTTATGTATTTATATTATGTGTGTATGTGTGTGTGTGTGTGTGTGTGTGTGTGTGTGTGTGTGTGTGAAAGAGAGAGAGAGAGGGAGAGAGGGAGTGGGGAGAGGAGAGAGAGAGAGAGAAGAAGATAGAAGAGAGAGAGATAGAGAAGAGAGGAGAGAAGAATGAGATAGATATAGATGAGAGAGAGAGAGAGAGAGAGAGAGAGAGAGAGAGAGAGAGAGAGAGAGAGAGAGAGAGAGAGAAACCGTGCTCCACCCTTCTCCCTAAATAAAGCAGATTCTGTAGGTGTTCATGGAAAATACCATAATATTTATTCACTCCATCAGGCCTCTCCATCTCCTACATGTCCATAGCCTTCCGATCCCAGTGAACGATTGAATGGCCCCAAACATGGGCTTGGATTGAATACGAGTGGACTGCAAGGCTCTTACACCCGCTTACAACGAGGTGATCTAACTTTAGAAAGGGAGGGAATTCAAATTACAATTAAAAAGAAATATATTTTATTTTGAAAAAAATAAAACGGAAATAAGTAAAGTGAGAAAGATTTTTTAAAATCAATAAAAAATTAAATAAAGAAAGAAAAACAAAAAGAAAGAAAGCGCCAAATCAAAAAGAACAATATTTGAAAGAAAAAAAAAAGAAGAAAAATAACTCACAACCAATCAAGACCCGAATATTATGTATCTACCACATAAATAATTCATAATCATATTTAATTTTGTGACGCCTTCGCCTTCCTGATTGAGAAATATGTCTTTTTATATTGAATGGGGTGAGGAATTTGTAATGACAAGAGGAAATTATCAATCCCCGAATGTCCCAAATCGCAATAAATAATAGGGCTAGGTCATACCCAATTTAAAAAAAAAAAAAAAAAAAAACATAAAAAAGCAAAACAGAACAAAAATAAAGCAAAAATTAAACTAAACAAGGCAAAAACTAAATAGAACGTAAACGAAAAATAAAAGTTAAAATATAGGGAGAAAAAGCCGCGTTGTGATGGGAGACGTATTGTTGTAATCTCTCTAATTTCGTTAGAGTCCCAGTACTTCAATGAATATTTGGTGGACGTATGCAAATCAAGAACATTATAATTTGATTCATTGGCTTGTTTGTCGTTTTATTTTGTTGCTAATAAATGTTCTAGTTTTGATGTTTGAATGTCCTTATTTGTTGATTGGACGTTCTGCTAAATATCGACTCTCTTCGGAATGGAGAATCATAATTTATAATTTACATTTTCATCATGGTTGAAAATAGTTGCTTTCTATTTCTTGCCCAGTTAAGCGATATTAACAAGTTAACTACAGTACTCTGGAATAAAAACACGAATTAAAAAATTTGGCCAGAAAACTTGTCCATCAAATTAATATCTATCTATTTAAATGACCCTCATCTTGGCAAAAATGCTCAAACCCGGGACTTCACGAAGTCTTCCTTCAGTCCCAGGTTTGAGAGGGTCATTTAAATCGATTGATATTGATATTTGAAGGACAAGTTTTCTGGCCAAATTTGTAAATACGACTTGTTATTTTTATCTCTCCAGAGTACAGAGATTTAACTGGTGAAAATATTTTTGAGCGATATCGGGAATATATTGAGACATCTTATTCTCATATCCAAGAAACTTTAAGAACACATAATGGTAAAATTAATTAATTAAATTAATTTATATAATACTACAAAATATTTGTTTCCGTAACCAATTGGTCAAGTATCACTTTTTATTGGACCGATATTTTAATATGAACAAAGAAGAAAGGGGCTGTTAAAATAATAATATTAGTTAGAACTGAAATTATTTGAAAAGCCCTTGAACAAGTTTCCAATCTATTTATAGACCGAATCGCCAGAAATATATTTTACAATTCCACCATGGGAAATGGAATAAGCAGCCAGTGTTTGACCGGAATGAAGCTAAAAATGATGCATTATTCATTTTATAATACAAGTAAAAAATAGAAAATAAAATTAATATGTCTAGGGACATCAGACGACAAGCGATATATCACGCCAAGCTATGAGTTGGGAAAGGAAGTTCAAATTCCTGCGCGTGCCAAGTACTTCGGTTTAAAGGATGCCCCGGAAGTAGGTTACGAATGACGTACCGGAAACGAGTCCGAAACAGAAATAATATCTATCTATAGATAGAATAAAGAAGACGTCAAGGTTATTGTATTTTGCCATCCATGTTTATGAGTAATTCTCACTAAAATGTATTAACCAGACTATAAACGACCAGTTTTGTGTGTTGGTCCGTTAAATTTCCGGATGGCAATGTTGTGAGGTTCTTAGACAAGCGCACACTATCTGTATATCTATCTACTTCAAATTCTTATTTTTCGTCGAGAAGTGAATAAATAAATAAATAAACAAACAAACAAACACATAAATAAATAAATAAATAAATAAATAACAAGTAGAATTGCAAAATAGCGGGTTTAAAAATAAAATCCTGATCCCCATTGCTGTAATATTTCATTCACATGAAGCCCGTGTAAATGACAGAAATACGAAGATTTGGGCTGGAGGAAACGGGGCAACCGGCCGGGTGGAGGGAGAAGACATAAAAAAGATTTATGATTTAGAATCAGGAAGGGATGATGGAAGATGAAAAAAAAAACAAAGAAAAAAGAAAAAAAGTTGGAGGCATCAGTTATGTAGATGCAAATAAAGATGACTCATTAGAGAAAGATAGAAAATAAAAGATGAAGGCGAAGATGAGCAATATTGTCGTATTACTCCATGGGATGAACAATCGATCGATCTATAGATAGACAGACAGACAGACAGACAGACAGACAGACAGACAGATAGATAGATAGATAGATAGATAGATAGATAGATAGATAGATAGATAGATAGATAGATAGATATATAGATAGATAGAGATAGATAGATAGATAGATAGATAGATAGATAGATAGATAGATAGATAGAGATAGATAGATAGATAGAGAGATAGACAAATAAATAGATAGATAGATAGATAGATAGATAGATAGATAGATAGATAGATAGATAGATAGATAGATAGATAGATAGATAGATAGATAGATAGATAGATAGAGAGATAGGTAAGAAAGGAAATAGGAGAAAGAATATCATATTAATTAGGGTTTTCGGTTTTCATCGACCTGTTGTAGCTGGAGCCATTTCCTACCCCAAAGTGATCCCACACATCCAGATATAATGTGATAGCTTTGATTAGGAATCGCTGACGGTACCTACAAAAATACACCCCGTCTTCGGATACACATTAGGATATCATATCCGTCTATCTATTATCATTTTTTTTTTTCAAAACGATTTTAGGAGGTATCCAGTGAAAACGCCTCTACCTCCAAGAATAAAATGCCGGGAATTATAACGTTGTTATAATGGTGTTAAAATGAAAAGCCGGTTTCCCTTATATTGGCGTACTACGTTGACAGATACTCGTTTTCATTTTGGTCAGAAAACACACACACACACACACACACAGATAGAGAGAGAGAGAGAGAGAGAGAGAGATAGAGAGAGAGAGAGAGAGAGAGAGAGAGAGAGAGAGAGAGAGAGAGAGAGAGAGAGACTTCAACGGTCGATGATTCGGATGATTTCAACTGTCAAAAAGTCTCAAACAAACAAAAATAGAAAGAAAGTAAGATATTGACGTTAAAAGTGGATGAAACGGAGTTCAACAGTAAATGAGAGGAAGTCGGTCATTGATAAAGATGGAATTGGAATTCTTAGACGGTTTGCCGATCCACACAGTAGGGTGGGTGATGAGTGGAACAAAAGATGGCTTTGGTCAATTATGTGTAAGGGCGATGAAAAGTAACTCTTCTTATTATAATATTCAATATTCATGACAATAGCTTTTTTGTTTGTTTGTTTGGGTTGTTTTTTTGGGGGGTTTTTTGGTGTTTTTTTTTAATCAACCGCCAGAGCGAACATAATCACTGGTGAAATACTAGTGCAATCTATTCTTTAAAAAAGAAATAGGGTTGAGGGTTAACATTGTTCCGTACAGCCCAGCCCGTGTTGAAATATTTTCCAACGAGCGCAGGATCACTGACAAATCTAAAAATTGTAAAACTATTTTTTACAGATTGGCATACGAGTAACTTGCAAACTCTTTTTTTTTTTTTTTTTAACTAAGGGTAATTCTATCACCCGCTGACTCAAATGGTTTGTTAGAATATCTGCTAAGGCATAATGATCGGTCCTTGGTTTGACCTTGGCCTTGGGAATCGTCATCTGACCACTCCGTTGCCAGATTCATTTGCGCGCACCTACAGGCCTCATTATCGAAAACTATTCGTCTCGATCTACGTTAATTATCACGATCCTGTAGTATAATAAAAATGGATGATGCCTGTTCGTAATAGCATTTATTTCCCCACAAACATTTCTGGTTCTCCACTAGTATTAGTATCTAGTTATAAATATATAAATAAATAAATATATCTTAGTATTTAGACTTTTATGAGACCACAGAATATCTGACCGATGCATCCAAGCAGTTCCAAGTCGAATAATGAAAAGAATAAAACAGAAACGGAGAGATGAGATGTAAGCTTTGACATAACTGGTTTAAAGCGGGAAAGGGGAAACGTTTTTTTTTTTCCTTTCATGTATTGAAGATATTAAATCAACAAGTTTACAACCTATGATTCGGGCCGGGAGAAACGTCAGTGTGTACGGGAAAATTATATAAATTATCTGTAGTACATTTACGGGACAAGATAAAGTTGGTTGTGAACTGCTGCAAGAGTGCCAGAATACCCCCCCCCCCCCCCCTTTCCAAACCCCCGGTGAAATACATGAAAATTTTAACTGGTTGAAGAGTACTGCACAATGACAGCATAAAATGGATACCAATAACGAACAGCGCATGCATATAACAAGAAAGAGAGGGGGGGGGGGCAGAAGAGGGAGAGACAGGCTGAAAGAGGGAGAGAGAGAGAGAGAGAGAGAGAGAGAGAGAGAGAGATTGAGAGAGAGAGTGAGAGAGAGAGAGAGAACAAACTCAAAACAACAAAATTATGATGATGATGATGATGATGATGATGATGATGATGATGATGATGATGATGATGATGATGATGATGATGATACTGAGTGATATGAGAAACAAAAGGAATGAATAAGGCACATAATACAATATAAATCCATAAAACGAAAACAACAACAAACCCTCTTGGATATGATTGACATTTCGCCTCACCATCTCTGGGACGGCTTTCTATTTTGATCTCTTCATTTTGGCAAGGATGGGGACGATCATCCAC
This sequence comes from Berghia stephanieae, assembly GCF_034508935.2. Classification (NCBI taxonomy): domain Eukaryota; kingdom Metazoa; phylum Mollusca; class Gastropoda; order Nudibranchia; family Aeolidiidae; genus Berghia; species Berghia stephanieae. Next base: position 28,599,166 of record NC_088365.1, read on the forward strand.
CGATGTCGAGACAAAGACTTGATAGAATAGGAAAACAATGAACAATATCCAAAGAAAACAATGCCAAGTTCTTCATCATTCCGAGAAATCGTGCTTATTCTTTTTTTTTTCATGAATATACTTTTTTTCATATTGGCCCGGAAAACGTTACATTTAAATATCAATGAATTAATATGACTCCTAATTTGTCAGAAAGTCTCAACTCCGGAAATTCTTAGAAATCTCGGACATTTTGATAAGTTGAAGGTCATATTATTAGAAGTAACAGTTTTCCGACCAAAATGACTTTTTTGAAAAGCGTTTTGTCACAGAGAGAGTTAGAATAGAGAACGATTCTAATCACCAAGAATCTACGAGAGCAGAATGCTGATTTTGATTTCACGCCAAGGAATGTTAATCTTTGGATCTTGAATAAGACCCGAGTGAAACCAAATCAGACTGACAACTA
>NC_088365.1:28614613-28617113 GCF_034508935.2 Berghia stephanieae
TTTTATTTCGTATTATTACCCCCAAAAGCATATTTAGACCACCCTGGTCGATATTAAACTGAAGTTCGGACGAAATAATAATAATTAAAAAAAAAAAAAATTAATACACATGCACGCGCACACTGCTTTTAACACGAAGAAAACTAGACTGCAAAACACAACCTCTATAAAAAAAAAAATAAAATAAAAAGAACCCCCCCCCCCCTCCCCCACCCCGTAAACGAAATAATTCTCTGAAGTGAGGGATCGGGGATGGGAGGATAGCCTATTATTAGGACTGATAAGATTTTATGGACATGGCACAAAGAACAGCAGACAAGTGCAATTCAGCGATATGAATCTAAATTAGAGTACATTAAGTAAACAATAATTATCATAATTGGCGGCTGTGTAAGCCACTTAACAATAAATAAATACACAGAAGAAAAATAAATAAATAAATATAACGAGGTACTCTTCGCCTAAGAATATTAAATTTCGATTTTTTTTGAAAACATATTTTTATCATCTGCAGGATTTTCACCCTCATTTGTAAGAATTGTCACTTTCAAATAAACGCTCTTGAATTGAGTGATGTAGCTCAAGTTGACCATATACCCAAAACTGTCTTTTAAAAAAAAACAAATAAGTAAAAACAAACAAAAACAAAAATAACACACACACACACACACACACACACACACACACACAAAACAAAAACCAAAAACCAAAAAAAAAAAAAAAATTATCACCAATTTCCATTCACAATGTTGGTTTAACATTCGAATATGATGGGAAAATGCTGGTGGCCAATTTTGGCTATTCCTCCCTATTTCAACCTGTCAATAAAAGGCTATGTTTCCTGTACCCAAACCAACACGACAAGAGTCCAGCTAAAACAATGAACTATCGCATGATGACGGTCACTATATTGGCACATTTAATATTGCCAAGACAGTGTGCGCGTAAGAAGTAAAGCTGACATCAGAACATTTTGAAATCCATTAGCGATGACTTAATCCATCCACATTGATATATCACAACATTCGGATGGAAATCGTATGCATAGCCATCATTAGAGATCTGCCTGGTAAGTTGTCATTGGCCAGACAGCCTCACACGTCATAATCCTTGTCTTGACATCGCTCTGTCACATTGCAGGTTTGAGGAAAAGGTGGAAAAATCATTTTTAAAACGTGTTTCTGTGTGTGTGAGTGTGTGTGTGTGTGTGGGGGGGGGGGGGGGGGGGTTGTAAAAAAGGCGTAAGTTTGTCGTTTTTAAATAAACATTTAAAAAAATAACAATAGCGATGCCGAGGATGTGTGCTGTGTGGGAGTGTGGCCTTCTGGATCTAACTTTGTGCCAGTGGATCAAACCAAACCTCTGAGGTCTCGATTTGCGCTTTGCGTGCCATGTTTTCTTTAATTTTGGGCAAATCAGACCACTGATGTCATCAGAGGTCTGATCCGCCCAAAATTAAAACATCGTGGACATCAGAGGTCCGATCTGCCCAAAATTAAAGAGAACATGGTGCGCGTATTTAGGCCAGCGTTTTGATCCGCCGATCGTGAAAATAGGGACTTCAGAGGGTTGACCATCGTTATGGAAAGTCCGTAATACGTTTATACCTGACTCTTAGGCGGATCGTGCAATTGGGCGGAGTACTCTTAAAGTCGAGACCGCTGCCTTTCTAGATCGAAAGAAGTAAACGTTTTACTTTCTGTAAAAGTTCCACAACGACATTAGCTTGCTATGATTCATATCTATTTATCATGTATCCAATTCCTTTAACTCCCTTTCACTCTCTCTCTCTCTCTCTTAGTTCAGTGTCATAAGTTTCATTGGCAATTTTTGTTCTTCGGTCCCCCCCCCCCCCCCTTAATGCCAGCGACTACACAAGCTCTTTTTCCAAAGTTAGGCACTAAATCCGAATCAAAGTGCATAATATTCAATAATTCAAGAAAAAAATACACTATGACAAAAAAAAAAAAAAAAAAAAAGAAGTAGAGATGGTATTAATATGAGAAATGGCCCGAATTAAAAATATATTTGTTGGCAGGTATATCAAATTCCTTCCATCTCTCTCTCTCTCTCTCTCTCTCTCTCTCTCTCTCTCTCTCTCTCTCTCTCTCTCTCTCTCACTCTTCCTCCCCCCCCCCCTCTCTCCATTTCACAGACAAACACAAACACATACACACACACACACACACACACATTACGTGAACAAAACATATAATAGGACAATTTAATTTTCAAAATGGGTGAGATCCAAGTTGCATAGACCATACATAAAAATATAATTTTTGTTATACGATAAAACATCACTTGACGTAACGATAACGACGATGATAATGATATCTTTAACCCTTTGTGGGCGAGACTAAATTATTTCTTTAAAATAATGCTTCCACCGTTCATTATTCTGGCCACACCGACAGACTTCACCGTTTCCCAAAACTGCCTTTAATACGATAAAACTCATGCATTGCATTTTTTTTTTCTTTCAAAATAACTTTTACTT
>NC_088365.1:28619613-28637113 GCF_034508935.2 Berghia stephanieae
GGAAGCGAGAAATGAGAGACTACTACTTTGCTACTCTCTCTCTCTCTCTCTCTCTCTTCTCTCTCTCTCTCTCTCTCTCTCTCTCTCTCTCTCTCTCTCTCTCTCTCTCACACACATTCCCGAACTCAAGTTTGGAAATTAATTTGACGCCTCGTCCAAACAACCGTGGACAAGTAAGTAAAAAATATACATGCAGCTGTGATTGGATGGTCGAGGACATGGTGTGTGTGTGTGTGTGTGTGTGTGTGTGTGTGTTTGTGTGTGTGTGTGTGTGTGTTGCCGAGTGCATGAGGTTGTTGGTGAGCGAGAGAATATGTGTGTGTGTGTGTTTGTGTGTGTGTGTGTGTGTGTTGCCGAGTGCATGAGGTTGTTGGTGAGCGAGAGAGTCTGTGTGTGTGTGTTTGTGTGTGTGTGTGTGTTGCCGAGTGCATGAGGTTGTTGGTGAGCGAGAGAGTTTGTGTGTGTATGTGTGTGTGTGTGTCTGTGTGTGTGTGTGTTGCCGAGTGCATGAGGTTGTTGGTGAGCGAGAAAGTTTGTGTGTGTGTGTGTGTGTTGCCGATTGCATGAGGTTGTTGGTGAGCGAGAAAGTTTGTGTGTGTATGTGTGTGTGTGTTTAGGGAGAGAATGTTTATGTCAGAGATTCTATTCATGTTATTATATAATTTCTGTGTTTTAATTCAACGTCGGTGCTGGAATTTATTAATTTATATTCAAAGCTCATCTGTAATAGGCCCCAAGCATGTTTGGTTTAAGATGTTTCATAAATCACAAATTCCAATATTATTAGTTTTTCTCAGACATAAAGAAATCATAGTTGAAGATCGCCATAATAATATGTGACTTGTTGCCTCAAAACGGTATATCTATACTAGGGTGATTTTGGTGTGGAAAACTGAACTTAAAGCCGGAAATCTGATACACTATTCTAAGTCAATTTTTAGGCCAATAATGTATAATTACGAAAACCAAAACATAATTTCTTATAACCAAAAGCAACATAATCATATTATTGTAAATAAACACGATACCGGTCTGCCAGTATCAAGTTTATGTCCGAGGTAATGTTGAGAGAATGTCAAATACATTTCACTCGACCACAGGAGGAGGAGGAGGAGGAGGAGGAGGAGGAGGAGGAGGAGGAGGAGGAGGAGGAGGAGGAGGAGGAGGAGGAGGAGGAGGAGGAGAAGGAAGAATGGGAGGAAGAGGAGGAGTAGAAGGCGGCGGAAGAGACAAAGGAGAGAAAAAGGAGAGAAAGAAAGAAAACAACAGAAAGACAGAAAGAAATAAAGAAAGAAAAAGAAAAGAAAAGAAAGAAAGAAAGGAAAAAAAAGGGATGAAAGACGATAAAGATATTCTCAAAACCCTCCCCCCCCCCCCCCCCAAAAAAAAAAAAAAAAAAAAAATATCTAGAAATATACAACCGTAATCTTTCAGCAATCAGATGAGGTTTAAGATTTATCATTCGGCTTGGGGTAAATTGTAATGTATCTCTCCATATTCTTCATCACATTAGATAAAAGCTGATAAGGTGCGCCAACGAATATACAAGCCACTAGTGTTAACTCCCAGATCACACAAGGAGAATAAGTAAAGAAATAACGTTTTCAAAATTACATATAATAAAATATTACTATCGTAATATATATTAACACATGCTTAAACTGCACTGTTGGTAAAATGAAACACTTCAGTTTTACTTTTGCTCTTCATTGTCTCTGCTGATTAAATTTTCACATGAGATGAGATGCCTATTTCATTTTCGTCACTCTTCATCATTGTGTAATGTCAGACATAGATATGGCTAACAAGAATTGGCTCCAGAGTTCCCCATAGGACGAGCGATTTTATCGGATACACCCCCCCCCCCCCCCCCCACCCAATATCCCCAATTATGATACTACGTTAAATATTATTATGTAGTTTTCATTGAATCGTCTTTTTTATTGAATTACTATCATTATCATCATTATTATTGTTATAATCGTCGACGTCGTCGACGTCATCTTCATCATTTGTCTCATCATCATCATCATCATCATCATCATCATCATCATCATCATCATAATCGTCATCATCATCATAATCGTCATATATATTATATATTATTATTATTATTATTATTATTATTATTATTATTATTATTATTATTATTATTATTATTATTATTATTATAGTAGTATATTAGTAGTATAGGTAGTATAGTAGTAGATTAGTTGTAGTAGTAGTTAGTAGTAGTAGTAGTATGTAGTAGTAGTATAGTAGTAGTGTAGTAGTAGTAGTAAGTAGTAGTAGTAGTAGTAGAGTAGTATGTAGTAGTAGTAGTAGTAGTAGTAGTAGGTAGTAGTAGTAGTAGTAGAGGTAGTAGTAGTAGTAGGAGTAGTAGTAGTAGTTAGTAGTAGTAGTAGTAGTAGTAGTATGTAGTAGTAGTAGTAGTAGTAGTAGTAGTAGTAGTAGTGTAGTTAGTAGTAGTAGTAGTAGTGTAGTAGTAGTAGTTAGTAGTAGTAGTAGTAGTAGTAGTAGTAGTGTTGTAGTAGTAGTGTAGTTGTGTAGTAGTAGTAGTATGTAGTAGTAGTAGTAGTAGTAGTAGTAGTAGTTGTAGTATAGTAGTAGTAGTAGTTAGTAGTAGTAGTTAGTAGTAGTAGTAGTAGTAGTAGTAGTAGTAGTGTATGTAGTGTAGTAGTAGTAGTAGTAGTAGTAGTAGTAGTAGTAGTAGTAGTAGTAGTAGTAGTAGTAGTAGTAGTAGTAGTAGTAGTAGTAGTAGTTGTAGTATCATCATCATCATCATCATCACCATGCAATTATCAATGCAATCACCATTATCATTATCGTCAATTACCGCTATCACAATCAATCATAACACACCTATAAAACACGAGCAAACACACAGATCCTACCCAAAGTTTGCGAGTACAACTAACTGCCGGTTGAGAAAGAGAATAAATAAAGCGAGAGAGAATAAGCAATAATATAATACATTTGATGGATCAAGTCTATTGAATTATCTGCCAGCCATAATTGTAAATTTCCCCACACGAAATGACGACGTTTAACGGACATGTTTTCGGTGATAAACAAACAACAGCTTACATAATATCAGGCTTTGAAATAAAGACAGTTCATTACGAGGAATCGGATTATGCCAGAAATTAATGAAAACATGCTTATCCTCCATACTCATCTAATTCAACTAATTCATTTACGATATTTATATCAAAGGACGAACGAATTCTACTGCGCATTTACAAAACGCCATTTATTCCATTTTGGCCTTTAAAAATTTATTTTTAAAAAAAATTCAAACAACCATGAATTAAGATGATCCCCAACTAGTCAAGTTTAATGGGGTTTTTTTTTCTTCTTTTATTTGCTTAGCGAGACAAAGATAATTAATTGTGATCGATGGATATTTAAGGGGGGAGTTTTCTAGTCAATGTGGTAAGGATTGAAGAATTATGTAAAATTACATTTATTTCGCTTTTCGCCTTGTTTTTAAAATGTCAAACCCATTAGTGCATCGATGGGATATTTGTATTTTCAGAAAGCTTAAAATAAATAAAAAATAAATATATAAATAAATAAATAAATAAATAAATAAATAAATAAATAAATAATATCGATAAAGAAATCGTATCTATTGGTTTTAATAAAGCCTCGCACAATTGTTTTAAAAATGTCACAGCTTTAGTAATAATATTAATATTAATAGATTGCCCACAAAATGGAAAGTCGTTAGAGGTTTACATTGCTCGAAAAATATAGCAAACATTAATAGAAATATGTGGACTTTATAATTACATGATCTCATAACAAAGTTACTTCAGAATGCATACAGACATCTTTATAATTTAATACAACAGGGAACATCATGTTTTTAGTGCATTGAAATTATAACTGATTTCAAATCTATCCCCAGTTACTAAGTTACTCATTCGAACTACAAATTCTTCTTTCAATACACGTTTAACCGGTCCCAATTTCTTTCACACATTAATCCCCCCCCCCCCTCTCTCTCTCTCTCTCTCTCTCTCTCTCTCTCTCTCTCTCTCTCTCTCTCTCTCTCTCCCGCATCACTTTTGCTTTATACATATTCCGTTAGTTTCAAGACTTCAAATTAATTTCTCGTCCTTTTTAAGTGTCCATCCGAACGATATAAAAAAATTCTGATTGGAGGATAAGAAAAGAAATAACTTCTACCCCAACTTTAATAAGGATTCAAATATCTCTCATATAATAATAATAATAATAATAAATAATAATAATAATAATAATAATAATAATAATAATATAATAATAATAATAATAATAATAATAATAATAATAATAATAATAATAATAATAATAATAATAATAATAATATAAACTCTAAACCGACAAGCCTAAATTGGACTCTTTTCTCCTAACCTGTCAAGCACCGCTTACAATCACAAAGGCAAAAGGAAATTACATTCATTAACAACAGCTTCGTTGCTGAAGATGCAATGAATGTCGCCCTGAATACGGACGTATTTAAAAAAATATAAAACACGTATTTAAAATTTTGGTCCGAAAACTCGTCCTTAATTTAAATTTCGGTCCATTAAAATGTTCCTCATCTTGTCAAAAAACGCACAAACCCGGGATTCGTTGAAGACTCGGGTTTGAGAATTTTTGACAAGAGTGAGGGTCATTTTAATCGATCCATACTTGAAAGACGAGTTCTCGGGGGGGGGGGGATTCCGGGTATAAGAGGATACTTGCTCATTCTATTTGTTATATAACTGATTAATTTAAACAAACAAACAAAACAACAACAAAAAGAAAGAAAATAATTGCTCACTTTTAAAGGCACTTAAAAATCCATTCAAAAAGATTTAATGCCCACGATTCGAAACATATTTCAAAACTTGGCAGATGTGAAGAAACGGAACAATTCTCTGAAGATACATTTTTTTTTTTTTTTAATTTGAGGCTTCGGAGAGGACAGGAGAGGAGAGAAGAGGAGGGGTAGGGGGAGGGACTTTGGTGGAAAAGGGTATAATTAAGTTATGGAATGTTTTATGGCGATGAGATAAAGAATTTCGAGGAGGCATGTGGATGGTGTCCTTAAATGAAATTCAAAAATTGCTGAGAAAACTAGGGGAGAAAACAAAAACAAAAAAAGAAAAGAAAGTGTTTAACTTGAGAGTATTAATAGTAAGTAATTATGGCATAAAATGCAGCGTGTTTTTTCAGTTGTTTTTTTCCCCTCCTTAATAGGAGACGTAGGAATTGGGGGGAGCGGGGGGCGATGGGGGAAGGGTAGGAAGAGATAAAAAAAAAAAAAAAAAAGATGAGAAGAGATTGATGGAGAGGGAGAAACAACAGGGATTTTTAAAGAGGGGAAGAGAGTAAAGAGAGAGAATAAAAAGAATAAGAGGGGAAAGGGAGTGTTGGGGGGGGGGGGGGGGGGGTAGGACGAGAAAGTATATAAAAAAAGAAAAGAAAGAAAAGAAAAAAGAAAAAGAGATAGATAGATAGACAGATAGAGAGATGCGTGGATAGATAGAAAGACAGAGAGATGGATAAATAGATAGGTATAAACAGATAGATAGATTAATAGATCGAAAGAAAGTGAGAGAAATGGAAATAAATAGGGGGAGGGGAGAGATGACGCTACGACAGATAACAACAAAAAAATTAAGAAAACAAAATAAAAAAATTAACGAAAAAAATCCTCATGTAATAAAAGACATTAAGGAAATAATTAAATCTGCTTACCTTTGATGACGTCATGAGATAGAGATGGTCGTGGTTGTCATCAAAGGGCATGTCACTCTTGATGGCCGAGCCCAAGCCGGTGTCCACCGTCTCGTAGACATGGGCAGACGTCTTGGATTCCACGGACACCTGTAATCATAAGGCACGTATTGTTTTAGAGTAATGCAAAGAGTTGAAAGTCAATAATATACCATCATAGATATGAAATGAAAATGGTGTTTCTGCATTTTTGTTTTTATTTCTTTTGTCTATGGTTTTTTTGTTTTGTTTTTTTTTTTGGGGGGGGGGGGGGGGGGGGGGGGGGGGCGGGGGGAGGGGTTCCATCTTCTTTTGGATAGGGGGTCATTGGTATTTACGTACTTCTTCGAGCTTCAAGCAGCAACACTGGCATTGCTTCTTACAAAACCAACGTTTTGAGACTTCCGTTTGGTTGTTTGGTTTTTTTTTTTAATCCAATGATCTTGAAATTTGAATTATACTTTTACACAGTCAAAACTTCTTAAAACGACATTTTATACAAAGGATAGTTTTAGGACAATTTTCTAAGAATATTTTATATTCTTCTCTCACCTTTACGACGTGTCCACTCTTGGTTCCCACAAACGCCACGGTGTAGTCGTAGGTGAAGGCCACCCTGAGTGACGTCACAATCCCTGTGGATGTCGGGAAGACCAGCACGGCTTGCTTCTCCATGGGCAACTCTCCGGCCAGCGGCTGGTTCGAGTCTGTCTCTCCACAGTAAGTGTCATTAATCACGAATTGCTGGGTGAAGGAATTACAAAGGAAACATAATATTTTAAAACCAAAAGAAAAGTGAGAAAAAAAGATTTCAAAACCAAGACACGACTGATGCAATAAAGATGGTCGCAAGCAATCTCTGGTGGACGAGTGGATAAAGCATTTCATGGACATCACATCTTCGAGCCTCACCTCCTGGCACTTTCGTGTAAGCTTATTAAACCCGATGTTGTGCTCGTGGACAACATAGGTGATTACCGTTGACAGGCGTTTGATGGATGAATTATCAATATTCCAATTCTCATTGATGAGGGAAGGTGGTGGTTAAATACGGTGATCCATTAGCTGTTTCTTAATCATCATCATCATCATCATCATTATCATCATCATCATCATCATCATCATCATCATCATCATCATCATCATCATCATCATCATCATCATTATACACGTCAACGCCATGCTTACAAGCAATTTCCATCTTTAAAACATTCTGTTGATGGAGTAGAGAACAAGCAACGTAAAGACTGAGACATGCAGCCAGTTAGGCGCGTGTCAAATTTTCCAACAAAAAAAAAGGATAATCAGAAATCCAAAATGATCATCCGTGTCCGATAGAACGATGAAAATGTGTGCGAACTGCCTTTCCTAAGGGCAAGCCTTCGAGGTGTCTTATCAAATAAACGTCATTGTTTGAGTCTTCATGGTCAATAACAAAGGCACGTGTTTTTGTATGAATTTTTCTAATGATTTTAATTCTCCTAAGACGATTAATTGAGTTACCAATTCGATCCTATTTACATGGATTCCTTTGGATAATTATGGTAATCAGTAAGCTTGGTTACAAGGAAACGGTACCTGTCAGAGAACTCGGCAGGGAAAATATCCGATTATAGGTTGTGTGTGTAGACTAATACTAAAATTGAATTAATGACGAAAGACCTGACTCCAAAATTTGTTTTAAAAAAGAGAAGAAATGCTTGAAATTCCGAACTAGTTCTCGAATCGAACGCCTACAACTTCAAACTCAAAGAGTGCAAAAATCTGTATTGGTATTTCCACTGGAATGTATAATAATGTTTTAAACCATTGTCTGTCACTGTAACCGTCTTCCTCGATCGGGCTTGCGTGTGGACCCAATTTTGTTTATTTAAATTTTGTCAAAAATATTCAAAATCGTGCCGACATAAGCATTTATTATGCGCCCAGAAACATTAAAGAACATAAATATATATTGAAAAGCATAAATCTTTGGATAAGATAATTAACGTTGATAGTGCAAACAATATTTCTGATCTAGTATATCGGCCGCACTCTTATGTACACGATACATTATCTAACACACACACACAAACAAACACCACGCACACACACACACACACACACACACACACACACAGCTTTAACAATTGGCGTTCCGCGCACATCTTGTGGTCTTAATTTATTACAAACAAATACAGGCTTTCCCAAATCGCAATGGGTATATTTATAATAATAAGGTCTGACTCACCCTGTTTTTTGTACAGTGTCCAGACGTTCCCAGGTGATTCCCTCCAGTGGTGCCATTGCCATCAAAGCATCTCCTAATGTTCTCAGTGAACTTTTTGCGCACCTCTTCCAATGGGTAAACGCACATGGCGGTCTGGTCCGTAGGGTTGGTCGATGAGGTCTCGCCGACTGAAAACAACGCGTACAATACGTCCTTTTTCGTGTCGATTCCTAAGGACTGCGCGAGTTTGCGCCCAGCTTTCGTCACGTAAGCGGCTTGCAAAATGTTGTAACTCGTGTCCCGGTGTTTACAGTTCAGCTGGACTTCAACGTAAGAGTAAAAACTCTTATCGTTCTGGCAAACCCGGGCGATTTTGGACCAGAAGATATTCTTGTCCGGAGAGATTTTATGCACGCTCAACATGTAGCTGAAATTTTCCGAGCTAAATCCGTATACGTAATGTATAGGATACTGCTGCAGCTGCCTCTCCTCCACTTTCAAAAACGAGTTGGAGAACAAGTCTTTGTGGGAGAAGGAGAAATCTCGGAGCTTCCTACTGGCGAATGCCGTGACCTCCCCGAAAGCGCCTTTGGTTTTGGTAGTCCACGAAACGGACACGTAGAGCACATTGTGTTGGATCATGTCCGCGCTGGATCTGGGCCCGGGGGCGATGTACGCCACGGCTTTGGTCTGGGGGTCGTTGGTGACCACGGGGACGCCGTAGTCTGGCTTGGCTTCCTGCTGGGAGATGTCTGACAGATTCCTCTTCTCGCAGAATCCGTGGTAGAGCGTGCCGCAGCTGATGAGGTCGCTGTTGACATAGTCAATGACTAGAACCTGGGGAAAATTATTTTTAGAAATTAAATGATATACAAAAATTAAAAAGAAAGAAAAAACAAAACAAAACAAAAAGAAAGAAAAAAAACAAACAAACAAGGAAATGAAAGAAAGAAAAAGAAAACAACACCCAAAATACCAGTGACAAAGATGCGAATCAGTTTTAGTTTCAGAAGTTAAATGCGATATCGATAGAGTTAGGTCATATCAGCCCCTAAGAACAGAAAGATGGTCACAACACAATGTGTGGTACGTTGCATGAAAAGTTCAGTGCCTGCAGCACAATCATAGACGCCTAAGAAAATGGAAGACAGAGGGGAATAAACATACACAGAATCCAGCAGCAATTTCTCTCTCTTCCCCCCCCCCCCCACCCACCCCCTTCCCCCCCCCCACCCCCTTCCCCCCCCCCCCCCCCCCCCCCCTTTCTGCCCGCGGTCTGCGTTCAAAATCAGAAAATAAAAAGCAATAGAGAAAATATTATTTGAGAGAAATCAACTCTTGCAGTTGGAGGTTTGAAAAAATAAAAAAACAACCCACAAAACCAACAAAAGAAAAGAACAACACGTACCTTATTATAGTTGTTGGTGAGTTTTTGTTTCTTGTCACAATAGATGTACTCTCCAGGCGATGGACACAGAGGATTGTCGTTCTTAGGACCTGTACGGGCGTCCACTTTCAATTTGAGATTCGAGTCCAGTCTGAATAGAAAAAATGACATTTGATTACATTACATTCTACTTTTTTTAAAAGTGCAATAAATAAATTCAGGAAAGACTTCACAGTATATTTAGTGAGAACAGTCAAAGCATCGCATTTGGCTTAACCAGTTAACTGCTGTACTCGAGAAAAACTTGGGTATTTAAAAATTTGGCCAGAAAACTCGTCCTTCAAATATCGATCGATTTAAATGAACCTTTACTTGGCCCAAAAAAAATCTCAAACCTGGGAGTTCGCGAAGTCCCCGGTTTGAGAGTTTTTGCCAAGATGAGGGTCATTTAAATCGATCGATATAGGACGACGAGTTTTCTGGCCAAACTTTTAATTACGAGTTTTTCCAAAGTACGGCAATTAACTGGTTAACGAGAATCGTTCGTGGATGAAAAAAGAAAAGAGCTACTTTTATTTTATCTCCACAAAGCTGTCTACAGAAGGGATTTGTAGGAGAGAATGACATTATTAATTGCATGCAACGACTTTGATTTTTAAAAAATTCTCTCTTCAAAATGCACATTTAGATATAGATTCTCACGATTTGTCTAAGACCAATATTACTTCTCAATGTTTCAATCATTATGTCAAAAGGCTGTTAATAACATTTCCATTTTACAAGAGAAGTCTGCTGTGTGCGATAGTACTCTTCCACTTCCCCCCCCCCCCCCCCCCCCCCCCTCTGTTATCTGAGACGAGTAAGTTAATGTTGTAATGTGTTTTAGTCGCGGTCATTAGACAAAGTCTAGAATATTGCAAATTATGTTATCTATATGGTCACTGATCTCACTTAACATCGCTTGACTTTATTACGAGACGAGGCATCATGCGATTCGCTCGATAATCGGCGTTAGAACGATTGTCAATTACAGAATTCTGTATTTTCTTACCATTATCATTCCATCATGACATCATTCCATCATAGACCCCACTGTCACAATGCATCTCTAATGAAGCGGACAAATCATCACATTCGGCATCCCAATCATGCGCTCCTAAGACATGCTCCCACTGTACAACCGCCTTATAATATTAATTTTACTCACGCCCAAACACACAAAGTGATGTACGCTCGACATACAGGATTGCATGCACTCACTGATGCGTTCATAGTACATGCACATACCGTGAATTTGTGGTACATACTCACGCGTTGGATCAAGAGGTATGGACGGGATTATTGAATGCAAGGGGCATCGGGCAAGCTTTTTCAACAGGTGCATCCAACACCTGGATATGAGCTTGACTGACCAGTAAGTCTTATTAAGTAGGTACCTATATGGTGCATACGATGAGAGGAATTTCACAAAATCATTTCGAAACGACCTGATCAAATACTGAGGACAAGATTACCGAGATGTTTAGCAAGACAGTTGAGATTATCCATTACAATATCCCAATTGTAAGAAAATACTATGTACCACAATACCGTCACTTAGGTATTCAGGGAAGGCGGCGAGGAAAGAATTGAAGACGCTGTCATTTACATCATCTGAATTGGAACATTGGATAAAAGACCGCTGTTAACTAATAAGCAAATAAAGAACATAATTCGTTCAATCGTCTATTAACAGAACATTATGGGTGCATTCGGTACGTTGGCGAATTGTTATAACTTTATCGTCAAGCACAGAGCTCTGCTATAGGTCTTCTAGGTCGTCAGGCAATTCTAGAACCTAAATCAGATCACGACACGCTGGGAAGACCACTTAGTTCCCTTTTCCTGTAATTCTATCTAGGAACGCATAAGCCGCATTGGTGATGCACTTTAAAATCATTATGTAGTATGTTCGTAACCTTTTAATATAAAGAAAATGTAAAGTGCCTTTAGCCCGGAGCACATTATGAGGCATTGAGTTTCATTATCATTTTGACAAGAACACATGCTAGTATCTCAACAGTCAAATTTAGAGTACATAATAATATTGTGTTTCAATCGACAGTGACAGTGCCCTGTTCTGAGTCTAAAAATGAGAATCCCCGAATGAACTTAACGGTTTAAAGTTAAGACATATCAGTGTAATCCAGACAGTATTAAGAATCAATAAAATATTTTTGTCATTTTATCAGAGCGGATGAGAGTGGATAAGAACATAATATATGAACATCGAGGCGGCTTTTTATTATTAAACAAAGAACTAAACTATATCCCCATACGTTGGGGTATAATAACAGGTAGGATGCTTGAACTATACTTCTCGTGTATCAGATCAAAAAATATTACTTTAAAAAAATAAACTAAAGTGAGATATGTCAAGTAAAGTAGGGTGGATAAATGAGATGAAAACAACTCAACAAGTCAACCACCAATAACAAGGATATCCAACCTCAGATTCTTTGTTCTCCCGACGATGAAACATGAAATAACCGAGATTTTCTCTCTCTCTCTCTCTCTCTCTCTCTCTCTCTCTCTCTCTCTCTCTCTCTCTCTCTCTCTCTCTCTCTCTCTCTCACTCTCTCTCTCTCTCTCTCTCACACACACACACAACAACAACAACAACAACCCCCCCCCCCAAAAAAAAACAACAAATCACTTGTGCAAAATATTCAGGCTCTGGTCACTAGTATTCATGTACTGTTGAAGATGGATGTAGTCAATACTCAATAAACTGTACTTGCTCGTATATTGTCCGATGCGTTTGGTAGGTCAATAGCAACGCACACAACTGTATGTAACCTTTAACGTTTATAGTCTGGTTGATATAATTTAGTGAGAACCAATCACTAACAGGTTGTCTCAAAATAATTTTAAAAAGAGCTGATTGACGTCAACTTCGTTCCCTCTTCTATAGACAGGAGTACACCCCTAACCCTAAGGTGTTTACTCAAGCGGTGGTACCACACTAACTATTAGTGCACTTTGGTGTATCTTTGCCAAGATGGGTATAAACAATTATATAAAGGTCATGGGTGAAAAATTGGACCATAATATCGAGATTGTTAAACAGGAAAGAATAGAGAGATGAAGAGTAAGAGAATAAAAGTGTGATGCCAAATAACTGGTTCCTATTTCATTGGAAGTGTAAAACCACTCTTCCGGAGGACTGGATACAGACGTTTTTTTAACTTAACGCATAGCATCAATTGCTTGCTGTAAACGGAATTTAGCGATATGCACAACTAACGGGGTATAATAACAGCTGAGCCAACTGTCATTCCGTGATGATCGCACTCGTATGTACAAGATGTTTACAGTCCTGAGGTGAGTCCAGCCCACCTTGGTTACGGTCAGTGTTTATCTTTGGAGTGAGTGGATCGGACGGGCTGGCCATCCAAATAGGTAAATAGCAGATTAGCGAGGTGGTCTGCACCAGTAGTGGGATGAGATGAGATAGATAGATAGATAGATAGATAGATAGATAGATAGATAGATAGATAGATAGATAGATAGATAGATAGATAGATAGATAGATAGATAGATAGATAGATGGATGGATGGATGGATGGATGGATATATATATATATATATATATATATATATATATATTATATATATATATATATAGAGAGAGAGAGAGAGAGAGAGAGAGAGAGAGAGAGAGAGAGAGAGAGAGAGAGAGAGAGAGAGAGGAGGGGGGGGGGACGATGACGCGAAAATAATTTTTTGAAGCAAAATAACCAACATTTTTTAAAGTCTAAACGTGAACCGCACGTTTAAAAATTCAACGCATCTGAGACAATATTTATTCTTCATTGGAAACAAATCAAAACTTTCATCAAAGTCGTTTTCTATTACTTACATAAATACGGAAAGCGATTTCGTCCGGAGGATTTATATTTTTAAAAATAAACGATATTCCTGAACGCGTGTGATTATTTTCATGCGTTGAATTCATAGGTGTATCTTTTTTTTTTCCCCCTTCTCAAAGGAGTGTTGGTATGTTTAAGGTATGGTCTATAGATAGAATGCGCTTGGCCAAGGAGTTCACAACATTGCCATCCGGAAGTATAACGGACCAACACACAAACTCTGTGTAACCATGAACTTTTATAGTCTGGTTAATACAGTTTAGTGAGAACAACTCACAAACGCGGATGGCAAAAACAATAACAAAGGCCTGAGTGACATCATCTGCATACTATCTGTTCTTGACCTTGTTTCAAATATAATGTAGACTAACACTTAGGAGTGGATAACACATTGCACTTCCCATTCAAGGGGACCCACGTAGGCATTTCGCTCCCCCCCCCCCCCCCCCCCCTCCCTTTGAGCCTCTGTTGGACATATTACGACGATGGATTCACCGCGGCTGACGCCTGGATTATTATTAATCTATAATTACATTGTATACATATTAATAAGTATTATAAGTTTAATGTGAGAAACCACAATCTTCACTCCAACACAACTGAATTGAGACTGCTTTCGCCAAGAGAATATGTGTTTTCCAAATCTCTTTTCCCCTTGAATTTCAAACACTTGATTGTTTTCCTTTTTGAAAAGATTTTCTTATTCTCATTCTAGAATCTCATTTTTCTTAGAAAAGATACGATATCGGAGTCGATTATTTCTAGACTCAGATGACAGCGAGGATTGTCTGTAGATAGACACGGATTTAATTAAAGCACTAGTAAGTAAAAGGCATTAAACAAACCATTAATTAGACTGTCACGTTGTATAAGTAAATATTCCTATTCAGATAAAGTGGTGGTCGAGTGGTTGAGACATTGAACTGTGACCCTGGAGAACCACTTTAAGCACTATTTTTTCTCTCTCTCTCATTGAGCAAGATACGATTAACATACAATTTGTTCACTTGAATACAATGAGCGATTCCCGTTGAATGACACCAGACTATGTTTGTTTGATAGGTTATTATCTTTATTTCCTAACAATATGAATAACAGAGACAACGGCACTTTATTATCACGATGCCCTGTGGTCTAATGTTATGAAACTCGCCTTTAGTCCTACAGGTCCCCGGTTCGAGCACCGCTGTGGGAAGGGAAAATTAAGCCCTCAGCAAAGGCTCTTTGCTTTCTCTTACATTCTCTCACCGCACTCAATAGTAAAACGAGTAGCTGGTATATATATCGGGGGGGGGGGGGGTACTCTTTTCTTTTTATATCAATATTTCTTTCTTCTTTTTATAATGTCGCGCGAATGAAGCGGAAATTGAAAAAAAAATCATAGTAAAATCTTTTTTTTTTTACTATGGTTTAAATCAGGTCCTAAAATGGCACACATTTGCAACATCTAGACGGTAAGTTTTAGAGATTTGTTTTATTACCTTTCCATCACCCACTGCCTGCGTAGCGTTATTGCTATCGCTATTTCTGGCACATCAGTCCTGCCATCGTAAATATAACAATAAATCCCCTGGCCAGAGATAATAAATCGGCCATCAGGACTTTAAAATTCTCACCCAGCTGCCTTCATCCTACATACCCACATACAGACATACCTACCTACCCATGCATACCTTTCATTCGCGTCAGAAAACTAACAATCTCAATCCAAAATATCGCCGCACTCTTCTTAGACAACACCCCCCCCCCCCCCCCCCCCCCCCCCACCCTCCCCAATTTCAACATTAAAACATCAAATCAAACGATCGTATTAAATCATCAACTCGCCAAGAAATCTTCATCATCATACGATTTCACAGAGTTGACCGACTGACAATTTAAATTTATGGAAAACGAACTTACGGTGTAAGATAAAAATCTGAAATCGTAGGTATGAAATAGTGCCAAACTGAGTATAGAAAGTAAATACAAGAAATACAGGAAAACATCTCGCCTGTCTCGACTTGGGGTCGACCCTCAAACCTCCAGATTACCTGTCAGACAGACCACCACAGCCACCAACAACAGCAACAACAACCAAAATGAACGACAAGATAAACAACAATAAACCCACACATAACAGCTCACTTTAAAAAAAAAGTTTACTAAGATTTCATCTTATGAATAGAATCATGTCATATTCCAACCTCTAATCCATCCATCTCTTTCTACTCACGGAGCCATCATCGTTAAAATAGAGATAGTAGGCTACGTACCACTGTACTCACCAACAACTTATATATCTCGGGGACATATACAGCCTTCGGGGCATTTTGGAATTTATTACGAGGAGATAAAAGCCCCATCCACAGAGCAGTGCTGTCGATAACCGTTACGGCCAAAATATAGATAAAGGGCTTATTTATCTTTATGACGCCAGAACGTGTGCAATGGAGGTTATCAACGGCTTTTGAACATTATCTTTATTAGGTGATGTACGCGATTTCAACAGCTCCCTAAATAATAATGATCAGATGGGGGTGTGAATAATATATAAACAATATAATAGAATGTAAGTAAATAAGTAACCCAACCAATAATTAGGTTGAAAAAAAACCCAAATAAAATACAAAAAAATGAATAAATGACTAGCCAATGATTAAGGATATCATTTTAAAAAAATAAAATCACTAGATAAATTAATAAATGACCAAATAAGTATATATATATATATATATATATATATATATATATATATATATATATATATATATATATATATATATATATATATACTTACTTACTTACTTATTTAGTCATTTATTAATTTATACATTTATAAGTATAATTATTATTGTCTAATAACTTCTACAGTACGGTTTCATGTCTATGACAATCTACGGGAAGTGTGTGTAATCGTTATTGTTGTTTATGATTGTGTGTTGTTTCATACTTCCTGTGATATATGGATAAATAAGTAAATAAATAAATGAATGAATAAAATAAACATATGTAAAACAAGATAGCAACAAGTTTAAAGTAGTCTTTGACCCAACCATTCATTGCCGTCTTCCTGTAACACTTCACTTCAAACAAGATTTGTGGAATTTTATTTTCTATTTTTACATTTTGTCTTTCGTTTCCAAATAAAAGGACATCATCCGCTAATAATTCTTTGCCTTACACCTCCTCAATGTTATTTTTAACTGAAAACGAGTGATGTAGAGAGATGTTTAGAAGTCAATGTAACCATTAGTCAAAGGAATATAAAATGATTCAGCCGTCTTGGTCTTATTTGACTTCTTATGTTCGTTTCACTAGCGACTTTGAAAAAAAAAACAAAAAAAGGAAAGTAAAACAAAACAAAACAAAACAAAAAGGAAAGAATGAATTTTTTAAAAATAAATAAAGAAAGAAAGAACGGAAGAAATATAATGATACATAAACTAAAAAAAAAAAGAAGAAGAAAGAATCAAGGAAAGAGCGAAACAATTAGAAGGGGAAAAAATAAATGAATGAATGAACAAACGAACGAGTGAATGAATAATTAAGTTTATGAATGAAGGAAAGTATTAAGGCATAAAGAATTAATACTGATCGATTGAAGATTGTGGGAAAGGGGGTAGGAGTTGGGGGGGGGGGGGGCATGAACAAGCTAAGTAATGGAAGAGACGAATGAATGAATGAATCGACCCCAACTCCATGTATATTAATATCCAAGAAATCAGTCATAAGATGACCGGTCAGTTTCTTTGTGCAAGCTTTAAGAACAGAAAAAAAGAAAAAAGGGAGAGAAAAACGGGGGGTTGGGGGGGGGGGGGGGGGGGGGAATCCCATAAGAATATAAGAAAGTAACGAAAGGAGATAAGAATGAGCGGATTGTGAAGGTGGCTTTAGGATTTTGGAAGATAGAGTAGATCGTTTCTAGATTGGACGGAGGACCAGGAGTTCTGCCTTAACGATTTTGGGGTGGATCTATAATGAGGTCTTCCTCGATGAGTAGAGATACCAACTCCCAACCAAAAATACGCATAACGTTTTTATTTTAAAACGTATCACTATATAGCTGCTTCTGTTGGTTTGTGTTTTGTTACTAGAATAAACAAATGACAATACTAACAATGACGACAACAATAACAACAACAAATACTACTACTACTACTACTACTACTACTACTACTACTACTACTACTACTACTACTACTACTACTACTACGACTACTGTTACAACTACTACTACTACTACTACTACTACTACTA
>NC_088365.1:28642113-28662113 GCF_034508935.2 Berghia stephanieae
TTTCTCTACTTTCCCCCCCCCCCCCATCTCCTCTTCTCTCTCTTTTTATTCCTTTCTCTCAGTATCTATCTATATATCTAATGGATTGGGGTTGGGGGAATGCCATTCATCTCCCACCTACCCCCGCCCCCCTTCCGGTCTTCATGTCATTCATTCTCTTTCATTCTCTTTATCAATAACTGCGTCCAAGCCTTTGTCTTCACCACCCATTGTTGACTCTTATTCCCATCTATTTAACTTTGCCCATTATCTTTATTTTCTTTTTTGTTTGCTTTACATTCCATTTTATATTCTTTCCAGATATACATGCTTTGATCGTGTCGTCCCCAGGGAATCAACGACGGTAATGCACCCAACTGAAATGGCGCCTCAGGCATCCCTGAGCTAGAAACATCCCGTCAATCAACCAATGCATCTAATAATAGCGGCAGAAACTCTCATCTTTGTAGGTTACGAAGGGCAGTAAATGGCACTTCTTGTGGAGAGAAAAAACCGAAGAGTAGGGTTTATGAGACATAATAGTTTAATATGGCTGAGTAAAACAGGAGAACAGTTAAGGAATTCTAACCCAGCCACATTCTTTATTTTCTCCTCTTTTAATTAATTAATTAATTAATTAATTAATTAATTAATTAATTAATTAATTAATTAATTAATTAATCTATTTATCTATCTATCTATCTATATCTATCTATCTATCTATCTATCTATCTATCTATCTATCTATCTATCTATCTATCTATCTATCTATCTATCTATCTATCTTTATTTATTTATTTATTTATTTATTGAATCAATTTATTTTATTTATAGATTTTCTTAGGGTAAGGAGGGGGCTAGGGGAGGGCCTGGCATAATACGGCAGTAAGGAGTTCAAAACACGGGGAAGGTTACCGGCAAAGTAGAAGGGTTATTAGAGGTTATCTAATGGTGAGATGCTCCTGTCAAAATCCGGCAAAAAATTTTTTGAGGAGGTAAGTTCATCACATCATTTTTCAAGACTACCACTGTAGGGTTTTTGTAATCAAAATTACGAAGGTCTAATTTAAATTTTTTTTTTAAACCTTATTTGGCAATACTAAACTCTGAGAAAATGAATAGAAATCAAGCAACTGGTATATTCCACAAATCTATGGTCCACAGCCCGCTCATGCATGCATTATATTATATTTCGTACGATTACACTCGGAGACTTTCTGTCAAACTCCATCACTTTCGCATCTATCAGGCTGTATAGGCCCCTAAAGCACTCATCAATAATTATAATTGTTGTTACCATTCGGGCATGCACTGGCTCAGACGATGGCAATAATAGAGCAACGTGGAAACAAAAAGGAATTATAAATAACTATGAACCCTCTTTGAAAAAGTAAATCGATTCGGAGATGGTTGCAGCACCAACTTCAAGATGCCTTGAAGCCACAGCCAAACTACAGATCTTGAGAAATTGCGTTTGCTTCTAGGTTTAGTCCCCCTGATCTTATATTGAATGACAGTCCCGATGACTAATTCGAATTGTTAATCGTTAGGTAATTGCGTGTTCAATCGTTAGGGCCATAGCTATCTTGAGTACATGCCGACTTACCGAAATAACCTGCCCTTCCGATTTATTTTTAATTTTTAAACAAGATGATTCAATTATGCGCGCCTAGCACATAAATGTAACAGTGCAATCTAATATACGACTACGTAAAAACTTTATGACAAATTAAATTTCCCTGGGGAAGGCATTTTGAACATATTACCCAAATTGACTCGGGTATGAATCAGTACCTTGCCATTGGCAGTGACGTTTTGGTGTGTGTTTGTGTGTGTGTATGTGTGTGTGTGTGTGTGTGTTTTCATTTGCCAAAGCAAATCATATATTCGTAAGAAAACAAATGGATGTTTTTTTTTCTTCTGTTTGTATTTTTTGGGTTGTTTTTTTTGTTTGTTTTTGTTTTTAAATCGATTCCACATTTTGATTACATTTAATTTGTAGTTGGAGAACCTTGAATGAATATTGCGCTATATAAATCTTCGCTTTTCAAAAAAAAAAAAACGCTAAGTGTCTCTATTGGTCTGGGACCCTTTGTTAAGCGCTTTGAGCACATTTAGTGGATATTGTGCAATATAAAAGATCATGGTGGACAACGATATAATCCTACTTACCCATAAATGTGATCCACGGCCCCAACGAATACATCCTGATTTTGTATATTGACTATCATATTCCTGAGAGTGATATTCTTGGCCGGGGATTTAAACTCCGCTACTTTGTACTTTGAGTCGAACACGCCGCTACTGCTGCTGACGCCCTGGCCAGTCCCGGGGTCGATCCTCGCCACCAGCAAGATGGCGACCATCGCCAAGCCCGCAGCCATTCTGGTGACGGTTATTGCGGTGATGGTAGATAGATGTGATGATGATGATGGTGGTGGTAGCAGCGGCCATATAGATACTGATGACCTGGGCTGTATCATATTGTCCTTATATCAGTCTCGCACCACGGCATCGTCTGGGAGATAGAATAAACGAAATGGTTAAATAACACGGAAACACTTTCTTAAAAATAGTGCTATTACAACAACAAAAAAAGGGCTTATAACAGTCAACTTGGTACTGTATGAAATGGAAATCTGATTTCATGATGGGCAAGTGGGGAGAATAAACTAGAGCATTGAAGCAAGCTGCTACGTGGAACTGTGTTGTACAAAACGTGTATATTTTTTTGGTTTGCTACTTATTTGTATGTGTGTGCGTTGTTTTTTTTTTTTTTTTGTTGTTTTTTTTGTCTATTGTTGTTTATTCTGTTTAAGATGATAGCGATATGGCAGATTAGAGTGATTGCTCAAAGAAAATGACATTGGTTGGGCCGGGGGGGGGGGGGGGGGATGAAAAATGAAAAATATTAGAAGGATAAGGAAAAAGAGAAAACTTTTGGAATAAGAAGAAGAGAAAAAGAACGGAAACATGATTGGTTCTTGATTGAAATAGAAAGTATGAGTATGAGTTTTAAAAAGGGGGTGTCGATTAAACATGTTGTAATTATTTTTAATGAAAAGAATGTAGAAGCGTAAGGAGACAAGAGAATTACAAATTTCACTGAGATCTGTCTATAAGACGTAGGTTGTTGTTCATATTGAAAACACAACCTCGCAGAAAATGGTACTCACACCAATACCTTGTAGATATATTACTATCAATCGAATTCGGTCCACTGTCTAATCAATGAAACACAGTCCAAATCGCAGTCTGCCTTCTTTTTTATTTGACAAATATCGATGTGATTAACAAGAGTGAATATTAAAATTTATCACCACCAATAATACTATCAACGAAGTAAACGCACTTTATCTAGACAGTAAAATACAAAGAACCACAATATTCCTATTTTACATGAGAAGAAAACCGAAAAACACAATTAATGATTAATGAAACTTTCTTATTAAAATATCGAATTGATAATAACTGGACCTAATTGAATCGGCAACGACAATGATAATAACACCAAATCCAAACCGAATAGGCGAAATGTTGACAGGCATCATTCAATTTAAACCAACTTTGCAAACACACATCTTGACAAACTGAGAGGACAGAAAACCCACTAAAATATAAACAACTCAAGTCTTACGACATTAATAAAACCAAAACCATCGCACTCTGGAAAAATACATTTTAAAAATTTTGGCCAGAAAATATATTGATTGATTAAAATGACCCTAATCTTGTCAAAAACTCTCAAACCTGGGACTTCGTTCGTAGTCAGGTTTGAGAGTTTTTGACAAGATGAGGGCCATTTTAATCGATCAAGATTTGAAGGACGAGTTTTCTGGCCAAGATTTTTTTAAAATGTATTTTGTCCGAGTACTGCAGTATTGAAGTACTTGACAGTCCCATTCTTAACCTTCCAACACCAAAACGTATTTTCTTGGTACTTCAACACTTCATAATAATATAACGGTCACGACAGCAATGAAAAGAAAAAACAAACAAGATACCTCCTTGAAGTAAGAATTGATCAAGACCGAATAGGAAAACCAGATAGAAACGTTAATATCAAACAAAACAGAACAATAAGATATTATTGCCTTCAATAAAACGACCTGTCGGCCCCAGTTCATCACACCTACTTCAAACAATTAACCCATCTGCTATTGACCCTCACACGGGATATGTCAGAACAGCCTTCCTTGCTGGGGCTTTACACAAAAGAAGAAAGACCTGCCTACCTGAAAATTTAAAAATTAGTAACTTTTATAAAGACTTCTAAGTCGCTCTGATTGACTTTATAGATTAACAATTTACCCTCACAATGAATAAAGAACACTTCAACATCCTTAAAACTATGTACCCTGATGACATCAACTTTCATTTTCAACTAGTTTAAATGACTTAGAAACTCTCATTAAGTTCTGAAATTGGAGCCGAAATTTCGTGATTTTACGAAATTTTCAGTAGTGGTAGGGAGGTCTGGGAAATACAATCATAATTAGTCGCTTTTAAGGACCAGTGGTTTACCCCCGACGTGTAATTGATTGCAGGTCTGATAACCCAAATTGTTATCGGCTCATTGTTGTACGTTAATGGAAATACATACTCTCAAACCAACGCAAAATATTGTCCATTACAAGAATGTTAAATCAAGCCCATAAACCTGCTTATGGCCACGTCGGTTACCCTGCAATATGAGATTTTGACAAAGGTACATGGGTATTTTAGAGCTCTTTTACTTAAGCATCTTATTTTTTAAATTAAAAATGAATCACTAACATTTCGTACTGACTGAAACTTGGCTTGAACTTTTTACTTAAAGTCTATGGAAGTGAACGTTTGAGTTTTGCAAAATTAAACGCCTTTTTAATTCATCTGAAAAAGTGTTGGGACGGCCAAAAGACGGTAACTCGGGGAACATTCAATTCTTTAAAAAAAACTCATAGGTACTTAAAAAGAGAATAAAAGAGAGGAGAAAACATCACCCAGCTACACCCCCCCCCCCCCCCCCCCAATAAAAAAAAACAACAAAAAACAAACCAAAAAAAACAATAATAATTTTTTTTTAAACACACACAAAAAAAAAAACAAAAAAACAAAACAAAACAAAACCAACAACCTGAAATGTTATGTCAGCATGTGTCAGAGTCAGCTGATTCAACTCAACATGCACTTGTGCTAAGTGGCCATTCGCTCTCCTTTTTCTTCTTATTATCATCGTATATTATTAAATTTTAGTGATTTTCGCATGATTCTCATTTTTCAACATGTCATGTCTATTTGTAGAATCTAGTTTTCATGAGAAATCATTGCACTGAGGTGACCGTAATTGTTATTCAAATTCAAGCAAAGAAAGACTCGTCTTAATAAATATTATAAGAGAAAAATAAAAAGATTGGTAAGTCACGTAGGCCCTACAGTTAGTCACGTGCAAATGGCTATCTAAGTCACGGCGTTGATGGACATTTTAACCCTGTCCAGTCTTGCCAACCAACTCCAACCATTTGAAAAGATATAATATATTTTTTCCAAATATATCTGGTAATTTTCTCACATTTTTCCACCAACAATCATATTTTGAACATAATGTGCAGTCATATAAAATTTCAAATTTAACATTCACTGAATTGATGGAGACTTATCAAGCTAGTTGAGGGTAGAGGGGGGGGGGGGGGGGGGGGGGGGGGGGGGGGGGGGGGGGGGGGGGGGGGGGGGGGGGGGGGGGGGGGGGGGGGGGGGGGGGGGGGGGGAGGAGAGAAATTCTGCAATTTCAATGCGAATTATCTGTATGGCTATGTTTAATGACCCTCAACTATTCCACTTTTATCATTTCCCCCTTTTTGTTACAAGCTTTAACTGTTTGAATTTAGCATATTTTAGTCAACACTCCCATGTCATCATATTTTGGACCCCAAAGCGTATTGAAAAATGAGAATTATACTAGTTGGCAAGCCTGCCTCCTTCCAAACCATATGACTATATCGTCACATTTCTGATTTCTTTTGTACACAACAATTTCATTTTTTTTAAAAGTTTGTTATTAAAAAATCTAACGCTGTGGTGTGTTGTATATCTCGTTTTATTTTATTTTATTTTATTTTATTTATTTATTTTTTATTTTTTTTTTATATATGTTTTTTTTTTTGTTTTTTGTTTTTTTTTTTTTTTTTTTTTTTGGGGGGGGGGGGGGGGGGGTAATGTATTGCATAAATTGAGTGGTTGTTGTGTTTGAGTGAAAGAAGATAAAAAATTTGGAGCAGGTACATATGTTGATAACAACAGAAAATGAAGCCCCCATCGCCGCGAAATTGTTATTCTCTATTGTCTTCTGGCATTTTTCTACTCACACTTTATTTTCTGTCATTATCATTGTTTTACCCCCCCCCCCCCCCTTTCCCCATGTTTTGACCAGAAAACTTTTAATTGAATTAATATTGAAGGAACCCAATCCTGTTCACGTGAATGGCCAATCAAACGAATTTATTTGATCCCCATTCGAGTTGAACTAGAGAAAAAGTTGAGATAGATCCGAACTCGACAAAAAGTCGTAAACCTGAGAATTTATTTGAAGAAGAATAGGTGACGTCAGGTATAATAAGTGATGGGTAAGAGGACTCATCTCAATCCATCGCTATGTTATGAAGTAAACAGGGTTGTTGTTTGTTTTTTTCTTTCTCGGCAAAACGAACAAAGGTATTTTGCAGACCTGTCTACTTGAACATTTTTAAAATTCGTAATTTTTAGGAGATAAAATTAGTAGTGGCTAAAGTTAACTTTAAACATTTACAATTTACCATCACAAGGATTAAAAACACTTCAACTCCTGAAAATTGTGTAGTCTGGCATCAACTTTAATTTTTAATAAGATTTAATTCAGAGATGCTCTTAAAGTTCTGAAATTGTAGCCAAACTATTAAATATTTTACAACTTTTAGTAACATTAGTCAGCTCTAATTTTGTCATTAAACGACTGGTTCAATTCGTACATAGCGCAACCTAAGGGTCACGCGTAAACATGTGTTTACAATGATGGTGTGATTTCATCTTGAGTAACATGGGAAATACCTAACCTAGGGTAGTACTCATCATGTCATCTTATATCCTATTAATATACGCAGTTATGAATGCTATGTTAATGGCTGGATTGGTGTAGTATCTCTTGGATTGAACCAAATATATGTATATATATATATTTCGTTTGGTGGGTGCTTGTGTCCGGGATTATGTGTTTTTATTGTTTATGAGTGTGTGTGTGTGTGTGTGTGTGTGTGTGTGTGTGTGTGTGGAGGGGGGGGGGGTGGCTGCAACACTTTTAGGTCATTTCGGCGCCAGTTTAAGAAAAGAGGAGGAAGAAGGTGAAACAATGGTTTTAAGATTTTAGTTTATAAATGAATGGGATGATTTACGAAAAGAAAAGAACAAGAGAAACAAAAATTATACTTTCATGGAATAACACACAGATTCATCTCGACCGTTTTCCTCATAGCAAAGGAATTCAGCAGTAAATTTGACAAAAACTCAATCTTTATTCAAGGACAGGACAAAAGCTATAAGCAGACGTGGCATAACATAAAATGGCGGGTGTAAGAGGGTTCCTACCAGTAGAACTACGATCCAACCGTTAAGTAAATTAAGGGAGAGAGGGGAGAAGGAAAGAGAGAGAGAGAGAGAGAGAGAGAGAGAGAGAGAGAGAGAGAGAGAGAGAGAGAGAGAGAGGTGACTGTAATGTGTAGCTGAATAATATGATGCATATAAATGAATGGACGAATGTGAGAACAATCCGACTGAAGGGTGAATGAACTCACTTGAAGGTCGATGGACTCTCGAGTGGACGGACGGACGGACAGACAGGTGGACGGATGGGTGGATGGATGGATGGATGGATGGATGGACGGGTAGATGGATGGATGGATAGATGATAGATGAAGGGATGGATGGATGGATGGAAGAACGCATTGGTGACTGAATGGATGGATGGATGGATGGATGGATGGATGGATGGATGGAAGAACGTGTGGGTAACTGGGATGGATGGGTAGATGGACGGATGAATGAATGAATGAATGAATGAATGAATGAATGAATGAATGAATGAATGAATGAATGAATGAATGAATGGATGTGACTAGTGGACGAATGCAAGATAGATAAATAGATGCATGAATAGAAATGACAGACAATAGAGTACACAGATTCCAGCGTGATATTGTGAGTACCAAACGGTAGGTAACCACTCAACTGGCCTTACGTCCCTGTATGTCAACTCCAATTATAATCATCAGCAGCGTGCATTCGAGGACAGTGGCATCGCGGCATTGATATCATTAGCATCGTAGATGCCAACTTGTGACTTAACCTAGGCTGCCAGAGGATCAACTTTTAAAGTAGGCAGTGGAATTAACCCTTCTACGAGACACGACTTGCAGTCTCGTGCTTAGAGTCTCTAGATTGCTCTGTAGACTAGTGGCACGACATACCGTTTCTGATTTACAGTAGATTCCGACTGACCTGCTGTACTCTGAAAAAAAACAAAATATAAAAAATAAAAAACACGTATAGTATAAAACTTTTGGACAGAAACTCGTCCTTCGAAAGTATCGATCGATTAAAATGACCATCATCTTGGTAAAAAATCTCAAACCTGTGACTTTGCCAATATTTGAAGGACGAGTTTTCTGGCCAAATTTTTTCAATACGTGGTTTGTTTGTTTTGTTTTGTTTTTTTTTAAATACAGTACGTCCTGGTTGCTGTCAGCTTGTTGGGTCCCATTGAAAAGAGCATTAATTTAGTGGATATTGCCTATTTTTGCCTCAAGTCTCCCATTGCTTATAATGACTACAGAACTAAATCCGACAGGAACACGAGTCACGTTGTCACTGCTGGGTTTCATTGTGCAGTGGTGAAATACGATGTCGAGTTAAAGTAAAATCGAACTTGACATGTACAAAGTAACTTTTTAAATATAACAGAAAATTAAATGATATAAAGTGCACCAATAGAGGAGACAGCAAAAAAAAAAAAAAAAAGAAATGAGAGAGAGAGAGAGAGAGAGAGAGAGAGAGAGAGAGAGAGAGAGAGAGAGAGAGAGAGAGAGAGAAGAGCGCCTTGACCATCGATCTTCTAATAATCACCACCACCACAATTACAATTACAACCATCAACCACCATTACAACTACCACCACTAACATCACCACTTTCACCTCCAACACCAACACCATCATCATAACCACTATCGCTAACATCACCTTAACCATTACACACCGCCAACAGCAGCAACACCACCTCCACCACAATTATCATCATTATCATCATCATCAATAATAATAATAATTATCATCAACAGCACCAAAACCCTAATCTGCTTATCATCACTTTGAATGATCTCATTACTATCGTTTTTATTATTTCAACCCTACATTTTTAACAAGGTTGTCAGACAAGCATACTTGGCAACTGGATGTACAGGTTTCGAATTCCGATAGCTCTAAATCATTTGATGTATTTATCTTTCTCCATCTCTAATTGATATCATTAAACGATTAATTCGCCTTGCAGATCTCATTTCAAATAGCACTAATAGCATTGAACGGTGGGGAAGACATACCAGGATGAATTCTCAACCTTACAGTCCCCATCTCCTCCCTATCCCAATCATTTGGCACGTAATCAATCTCCTCTGCTCTCCCCCCCCCCCCTCTCTCTCTCTCTCTCTCTCTCTCTCTCTCTCTCTCTCTCTCTCTCTCTCTCTTCATGTCTCCTCCAATCTATCAACCAATCATTCAATATATCGAACTATCTATCCGTCCGTCCGTCTGTCTGTCTGTCCGTTTGTGTATCTATCTATCTATCTATCTATCTATCTATCTATCTATCTATCTATCTATCTATCTATCTATCTATCTGTCTGTCTGTCTGTCCATCTATCTATCTACGTACCCCATCCCTCTCCCTCTTTCTTCATCTCTTTTTCTCCAGCTCTGCTTCTTATATGTACACCTACCTGCCTTCAGTCAGTCACTAAATCCATCATCCAATCACTCTCAATCAATCTATCAATCAATCAATCCATCTACGTATCAATTAACGTATTTTTTAAATACCATCTCTCACTCTTCATCCTGTTCCTCGTGGGCTATCCCAAGTCTTAATCTTTAAACTATTAGTCTTTAATTTTCCGCCCCCTCAATTAAAATTAAAAACCTTCCACGGAATAATTACTACCACTACTACTAAATACTTACAACACACGCATGGGAAAAATTATAGTGGAAAAAAGGACCCACTCCTGGACCGGAGTAATTACACATCAGAGATTAAAAAGGCATTAACACCCCCCGAGGGGCATGTTCCATCCCTCGCCCCTGATGCCCTCCGTCCTTCGCCCATCTCCTGCGACCCCATCGGGCCCTTTGTCTTTGATGGGCGTAAATGACAAAAGCAAAGGCGTGTCCCGGAGGCAATGAGAATTTCATTTTGTCAAGTTAAATAAGCGGAACATCTCGCTGCGATGCCACGATTTTAACCCGTTTCCGGTGAGATGTAATTTATTGTCCCGAATGACTAGACAATCTAAACCACTTTCGTTCCTCAAACAAATCTAAGGATTCAATGTTCGAAGTATTCGTTTAGTTAAATTTTAGTATTCCATTCGCTCTATATGCTTTAAAATTTCACTTTCTGACTTGTGGTGAAAGCCCCTTGAAAACATAACCTTGAGGAATTATAGACCAAAGAAAACGATTTAATCAACTATTTTTTCATTATACATTCACAACTACAACCAAGACCGATTTAACACACACACACACACACACACACACACAGACACAGAGAGAGAGAGAGAGAGAGAGAGAGAGAGAGAGAGAGAGAGAGAGAGAGAGAGAGAGAGAGAGAGAGAGAGAGAGAGCAAGGCGAAATCCCAGTCGCATAGCCGTTACTGCTCTCTTAGTGAAAACCGTAATATCATATTATCTGAAGTAAGATAATGGTAAAATGGAAGGCTGCCTATAATGGGTTAACATCCTTAATGCATCCTCTGTCTCATTGAACACATCAGACTACTCTCTACACTCGATCTGTACATTTTCTCATCACCACATTCATCGATCTAGCCGTCTATATTATTATTATTATTATTATTATTATTATTATTATTATTATTATTATTATTATTATTATTATTATTATTATTATTATTATTATTATTATTATTATTATAACATTATTGTTATCATACCCCATCGTCTTACCCTTCAACCCATTCCCTTCCGTCCATCCCTGTCATGTTTCCATTAGTAATTTTCATGCGTCCTGTAGACGAAATCGAGTGCAAAGTTGCTACTTATTGGTTTTGTTTTGTTAAGGCCTGAAAGGTCTTAGCCCACAATATTTAACATATCTCATTCAAAGGAGATGAAATCACCGGTTGT
The DNA here is from genome assembly GCF_034508935.2 of Berghia stephanieae. Taxonomy (NCBI): domain Eukaryota; kingdom Metazoa; phylum Mollusca; class Gastropoda; order Nudibranchia; family Aeolidiidae; genus Berghia; species Berghia stephanieae. Next base: position 28,653,521 of record NC_088365.1, read on the forward strand.
TTGATTGTTTGAATGTTTGTTGTTGTTTTTTGTGTTCTTTTTTTTTGTGTGAATGTGTGTGTTTTGTTTGTTTTAAGTTTTAAAAAAAAGGTTTCGAGTAATGTCACAACTTTATTAAAACATAAGAAAGTCCAATTCATTTGGCAATTGCTTTTTAAAAAATATTTTGGCCCAATACGATCACTCCTTTCCGTCCATACACTCATCCATTAACCCATCCATCCATCCATCCATCCATCCATCCAACCACCAATCCATCCACCCACACACCCATCCATCCATCCATCCACCCACCCATCCATCCACCCATCCATCCATCCATCCATCCACCCACCCACCCATCCATCCATCCATCCATCCATCCAATCCAACCACCAATCCATCCATCCATCCATACAGCCATTTAATAACTTCGTCCATTCATTTTAATCCCCACCCAATAACCCATACTACGTCCATCCACCGCCCTCATCATTTCACAGCCTGCTCTCGTATTCTGTCAAGGTGACATATTAATTATCATTTTTTTTTCTTTCATTTTTGGCCAGATTCATTTTTACAATCCCAACATGTTATAAAACACAAAACCCTGAGAATTCAAACAAGTGACAAGATTGTGACCTTTGGCAAGTCGGAAGTTCTCTTAATCGATAGACATGTCGAGAAACTATGGTTTTCTGCTCACCCCCCCCCCCCCCCCCCCCCCCCCCCCAAGCAAAAAAAAAAAAAAGCAAAATAACAAACAAACAACAAGCAATGCGTTTAGTCAGAGCTGCCGTGCTCTCAAAAAAAAAAAAAAACAACAAAAAAACAAAACACATTTTTTAAAATTTTGGCCCGAGAACTCGTCCTTCAAATATCGATCGATTAAAATGACCTTCATCTTGTCCAAAAAAAAAAATAAAAAAAAAACTCTCCAAGACTGAGACTTCAGTTGACTTCAGTAAAAGTCCCAGGTTGAGAGTTTTTGACAAGATAAGGGTCAAAATGACTCTTAAAATAATCGATCGATATTTGAAGGACGACATGGTATGGTACGGCAGGGAGGACGACACAACTTTAACCATACTGATGTTCCTAACTGCCGATTTTCTTCTCGATTAAACACGGGCGAACTGATCTATTTCTGAATGCGGACGCACCATATAATGTCAATATCTATCATACTTCATGAACTGTATGAATGAGTTTGTTAGAAAAAGGACTGCTGACGATGATAATGATGATGACGACGACGACGGAGGCGGGTAGAGCAGATGGTGATGTCATGCATAATAACATTCCTAGCCGCTTTCGGGATTCATTAATTTCCCTCTAATTCACGGTTAGTTTCGTCGAATACCTCCAAACATCGATTCATATAATCTATAATTCTTCTTTTTAAAATCCCAAATTGTTTCAATTGACCGAAAAAGCCGTAATTAGTACGCATCAAATATGTACTGACGATACGTTTTAACGGTTCTAAAATATTTTTATTCATTTATTTATCTACCTATCTCTCTATCTATCTAGCTATTCATTTATGTATCTACTTATTTATTTAATTAATTAATTATTTATTTATTTGTTTAATTATTTATGTATTTATTTATTTTTATATTTATTTTCTTATTTAATTATATATTTGTTTATCTATTATTATTTTTTAAAAATTTATCTAGAGGAATGAGAAAAATTGCGATGAATTCCAGAAAACATCTATAAAATTCATCTAACATGATGTACATTAGTTTATGAAAGGAGAGAGTGAAAAGAGGAGGGGTGGGGGGGGGGGGGGGCGAAATACAGAGATAAAATGTCTGTGAGTACGCACGGAATATAAAATCCTTTTTCTCCCAAATTGACACACAACAATACAAACACACCTGATGGAAGTAGATACATTATACATGTAGGCACTGAGTACACTTATCCAGACAGGCAGTTAAGTGGCATCAGAACCCAGCATTAGTGGAGGAGGTAAGAAAGAACGTAGTTGGGATAGACAGGCTACATTAATATTAGTAAGTATAATAATTCAATCACATTTCTGCTGTACTCTGTACTCTGAAAAAACGATTTTTCCCCTTTTGCTTTTGGTTAGATAACTTTTACGTCATACATCAAAAACCGATGAAAATGATCTCCGATGAGTCCAAAACTCGAAAACCTAAGACTTAATTTCAGCCTGACAAAACGACAAAAATTGACCGAAAAAGCCGTAATTAGTACGCATCAAATATGTACTGACGATACGTTTTAACGGTTCTAAATATTTTTATTCATTTATTTACTCCTTCTCTCTATCTATCTAGCTATTCATTTATTATCTACTTATTATTTAATTAATTAATTTATTTATTGTTTAATATTTATGTATTTATTTATTTATATTTATTTCTTATTTAATTATACTATTTGTTTATCTATTATTATTTTAAATTTATCTAGAGGAATGAGAAATTGCGATGATTCCAGAAAACATCTATAAATTCATCTAACATATGTACATTAGTTTTGAAAGGAGAGAGTGAAAAGAGGAGGGGTGGGGGGGGGGGGGCGAATACAGAGATAAAATGTCTGTGAGTACGCCGGAATATAAAATCCTTTTTCTCCCAAATTGACACACACAATACAAACACACCTGATGGAAGTAGATACATTATACATGTAGCACTGAGTACACTTATCCAGACAGGCAGTTAAGTGGCATCAGAACCCAGCATTAGTGGGAGGTAAGAAAGAACGTAGTTGGACAGCGGCTACATTAATATTAGTAAGTACTAATAATTCATCACATTTCTGCTGTCTCTGTACTCTGAAAAACTATTTTTCCCCTTTTGCTTTTGGTTAGATAACTTTTACGTCATACATCAAAAACCGATGAAAATGATCTCCGATGATCCAAAACTCGAAACCAGACTTATCACCTACAAAACGCTCCCCCCCCCCCCCCCCCCCCCCCCCCCCACAACATGTTTCGATCGACTAAAACAATCTCCAATGAGTCAAACATTTCTAAAACCTGGGAATTCCTTTTAGTCTGTTATATTCTCTGAGAGAGAAAAAAAACAAAAACAACAACAAAAAACGCCAATTTCCCTATTGATTTTGGAAAAGAAAACTGACGTGCTCTATCGATAGAATACAATGATCTCTATCGTGTCCAGCGTTCTTAAACATCAAAACTTCTTTTATGTTTCGGGGTTTAATTCGGGTTTTAGAATTTTTGATGCGTTACAGATCATTTTAATCAATCGATATATTTAAAATCCCGGGTTTAAATGGAGTTTAATAATTTGTTGACACGTAGGAGATTATTTTAATCAATTGATATAATGAAAGTCTCGTCTTTAACTCCAGTATAAGAATGTTTGACGTTGGAGAAGAAACGGTTTTCTGGCCATTATGTAAGTAAAAGCATTTTGCCACTGCACGGTATATTTTGTTGCACGTTCCTCTATCCGACGTTTGTCTTATGTCGGCGATGACATTTTGATGGAAGACCTCTATGACATGACATCGGCACTCATCTTTAATCCACTCACGCACAAACTTGAGTTGAATCTTGAGTGCATACAGATGACAATAATAATATTACACAAGTCTTTGGTGCCGTAATTGAACCATCCACTAACGAGATCGAATTGATTTCAAATTATAATCTCTCCCGTCAATCTAGTAATTAATAACTATAATTAAGTTTAAGTATGAGCATTTATGCAAAGCATCTCCACGGATTCAACATACACCCTTCAAATTACGTCAGCAGGCCATGTGGAACTATTTCATGAAGCAGAAGTTGCCAAAAAAAATTTATTATATATCAATATCCACAACTACCGGGCGAATTAAGAGGCGGAAAATGTGTAAAGTGAAAAGTGCCCAACCGAGGAGGGACACAAACCCCCGCCAGAGTTTTGCAATCGTCATCATCCACTCACTGACCATGATTGTAGTTACAAGACATCGCAAGGCACCGCAGAGCCACGTATGGTACAATTTGGATACAACGCTTGTCTATTATATCAACGTACAGACCTCTGGCATCTCTGGAATTGCTCACCTCATTGCGTTACGTACTTTGTCACTTGGACTTCTCGCTAATGAGTTTTTATATAGCGCAATATCCACTAAATGTACTCAAAGCGCTTTACAAAAGGGGTCTCTGGTCAACAGCAACACTTAACATTTAGGACGGGACATGACGCCTGTTAGGCGATATTACAATTTTTTTTCGGACAGAGACAACGCTGTTAACTGCCAACTACTCATTTTACACCCGAGTACGGTGAGAGAAAATGTGAGTAAAGAGTCTTCTCCAAGGAATCAACCTACTATGCGCCTAGCGAGCCTCGAATCCAGGACCTTCCGATCCGAAAGCGAGTGCCATACCACTAGACCGCATAGCCGAACTTGTAGAGTATAGAGAGGAAAGCATCATCAACGATACGTGAACTTTATAAAAATGTCATTATCCCAGCAGACTCTCTGACTCCTCAATGTTTACTAACAGGAAGAAATGGATGATGCTCACGTCATTTCATTATGTCTATGGTTGCATTCTGAGGGAGACAAGAGTATTTTGAAGAGGGGAAAAAACCCGAAAAGAAAAGACAGTAGATAGAAGCAAAGAAGAATATTATACTCATGCAAATAACCTCCCTCGCTCCCTTCGTTGTCTTCTTGACCGTGAGGTAGACACTGGTAAACAAAAAACGTGCTCACTGTCTAGAATCCAGTTCGTGTTGTTTACAAACAGGAAATGACATGTGAAACGGATTATCATATATAATGGGTGTGCTCTGCCATAAACTAACAAGAATTTTTTTTTTGTTTGGTTGTTTCTTTGTTTTTTTTCTTGGGGTGCTTTTTTTTTTTTGGTTTTGTGTTTTGTTTTGTTTTTTTATTGGGGTTTTTTGTTTGTTTATTTGTTGTTGTTTTTTTTTTTTGTTTTGCTTTTTGTTTTGTATTCATCGATATCAGAAGTTTAGAACAAAAAAATCGGGTCAAAATTTAAAAGAAAAACAAAGGCGGTTTTATCAGTGCAAAACGATATGCATGCGTTTATTCCAAGATATACTGCGATGAAACAAAATCTGAAGGACAACATAATAAAAGACCTTCATAGGAAAGACTCATCTTCAATACTATAATTACCTCAGATCCCAATGGGAGCAATCTATATTCATGTTTTTGTCCAACCCAGTCATCGATCACATGATTTGTTGCTGTACAACGATTGGACATTTCTTAGAGTATCTAAACACAACGATTGGACATTTCTCTACACACACTGCTTTGTTTTTGAAAGTTGTAAACATACCCATGAGTCATGCTAAACAAAATGACCAATTGTGACGTTGGATATTTCTCAAACTGTGAATACTTTTCGCTATGTGGGTCATTTTGACCACACTTTACAATGTGACCGATGAGCTCGGGCACGTGGAAATGTAATTTAGATCATGCCAATTCTATGAACCAACATCTAACTCAATAGCCAATGACAACACTTCATTTACCATCCTGTTGCAGAAAGCTGGGTAATGCAAATGTTGCTGCTCGAAGCTCGAAGAAATAAACAATAATGTGAAATTTAATTTAAGCTTCAATTAATATTCGAAAACAGACAAAAATGGACGTTTCGGGTTTCCCCTTTATCAACAATACAGGATGAATGAAACACAACAGACGAATGAGATAATGTGGTAGTGGCGTTGTTAAGATGAATAAACAAAAACATTGATGGGCAGGAAATAGTATGCTCCTTTGTAATGAAGCAAGAATTAAAATAGAACAATAGATATATTTTTTATAAACATCTATTGTTCTATTTCAATTCGTCACGTCATTGTATTTTAAAGCACCTAATTTAGATGCAAAAGTGAAGAAAATTAGCAGAGGGGTGGGCGACAACGATGACAGCGGCAAAAACCATTACGCGATTGCGCAATATTCACTAACTGTGCTCAAAGCACATTACAAGGGGTCCCGAGCCAACAACAACCACAGGACCACAAAACCGCACATCTTTAAACCAACATTAAATATGGTGAACAGTGTATCAAAGAGACTGAAAGAGAAAATCAATTAATAATAAAATGAACGAATTTGACACCACTCAGCTCTTTGTTATTGTTTTTTAGACAGCCATTTCGGTGGTTAGTTCTCACTTAATTGTATCAATCAGACTATAAACGTTCAAGGTTACACATAGTTGTGTGTGTATTTGGTACAATATATACGGCTGGCGGCTGTCGTATTTTACCTAAACGCGTAGCATTGATAGAATCGTTCCAAAAAAAAATTTTTTTTTTTTTAAATATCAGCATTCCTGAACAGGGGATCTATTCCTGGACCTCCTGATTACCGGACGGACGTGCTATCATCCAACCACATAAAATTTTTTTAAAAAAAGAGCTTTATATAGCGCAATATCCACTAAATGTGCTCAAAGCGCTTTACAAGGGGTCCCTGGTCAACAGCAACATTTAACATGCAGGACGGGACATGACGCCTGTTAGGCGATATTACAATTTTCTCGGACAAAGACAACGCTGTTAACGGCCAGATACTCATTTTACACCTGAGTCCGGTGAGAGAATGTGAGTAAAGAGCCTTTTCCAAGGACTCAACTATGCGCCGAGCGCGAGGCTCGAACCCAGGACCTTCCGATCCGAAAGCGAGTGTCATACCACTAGACCAAACACCTTAAATATACAAATGACTTCGTATGTCAATACTATCAGAATTCTCGTTGAATGCAATCAGTAATCGGTAATGTCCATTCCTTCTTTAAAAGAACAGGAGCTTATCACTTCGCTCAATCCGAGGTATCGCTGGGTCTGTGATCGTCGTATCGGAGTTCGGCTTTATTCTCATCATCATTATCATTAATTACTTCTGAATGCTGTTGTTGCTGATTTACAAGGATCAGGGTACACCATGCTAAATAAGCTTATTAGAATGAAAAACTATTTCTATTATTAATTTCTTAACTATTTTTTCTTCTTCTTCTATCTATCGCCGTCCTTCTTCAATTAAACTAGACAATTCGTCTAAAATCAACCCATGACAGTTTAACCCTCTCCTTACCACCTACAGCAAAATCGTCACATTTGTTACGACACAATAATATACATTTTTCTTATTCAGATTTATTTTGTACATCACAATTATCTTTGTTTAATTAACAAGAACATAAAGTTGTTTTGTAGAGAGGTTGTTTGAGTTTTAATAATCATTTTTTTTTTCTGCTGGGAAAGCCCGCCATTTTGGGAAAATACTGAAAATGATCAGTAAGGAGAGAGTTAATAAATAAACTTGAGCTTTAGCTTTTATATAGCGCAATATAGAATATTTAAAATGGATGAACGAAAACAAAAGCAATTCACATCATCTTAACTCCTAGTAAGTGTGACAAAAGATTTCGCTATTCGATATGGTAAATAGATGCAGCGTTCAATTAAAGACGTGCACGGGAATGCGTAGTGTTATCAGTTGGTAATCGCTGACAGACTTGTTATGTGAGTGTGTTATCAGGAGCTCTTGTTGCGTGAGCCGTTTATTCGGCTGTATCCATTATCGGCGTGAGTAAACTGGAACCAAGAGAAGAGATTGTGACTGGATAACGTAAACCTAAAGAATTTTAACAAAAAATATATTATGATTCATTGATTGTTGTTTAAATAAGACGTGGTGATTGGGGGAATATTAAAGAAAACATTCCTCGCGGAGGAGATAGGCGGGGGGAAAATAGAAATCGAAAACAAGCTAACAAAAGTTAGGAAATATTCTCGCCTCCCAACCAACTCTGAAGTGGAAATTTTTAATTATCGCAATGTCAGTTGTACAACAGACAGCAGTAATCTAAGTAGATATAATAATATCTGTTTGACTCAAGACATAAAAAAAATTGACACGATGGGGGTCTTATTTGTTACCCACCGCCTCAAAGGGTTTTGTGTCGGGAGTAATTAAGATGTCGCTAATTAAAATCTTTTTTTTTTTAATAATTAAAAAAAACAAAACTATAATAACAACAAAAACAAACGAATGTTTAAAAAGCATAAACATCTTAGGCGTGTTTTATTGAGGAGGATGGGGGCAAATCATCTAAAAAGTCATATTTCTGAGTATCTTGACGTCAAATTCACATAACTGCGGGTGTTTTCACATCGACATAACACCGACTTGGGTTGATGTGTGATACTGTATTTATTAAATAGTTTTAATCTCAACAACTCCCAAGTGACATAATATATAACGGGATAGAGCATTTCATAGAAGATTCGAACCATAGCCCTTAGACCTCATCAAGCTAAGGAGATGTAACCAAAATGGATGGATGGACTTAAAGGAAGAGGACGACATAATAAAGATGGGGTCAAGTGTTTTCAACGTCCATCCAGTTGCCAGCCTGTTTCGCTGTCCTCGCTACATTGACATGTCTTTAACACATGTCACTTTTCCCTTGTCGACAGGCAGGCCCTGATCCTATCGATACAATGCAACAAATGTCGAAAATACGATGATGATGATGATGATGACGATGACGACGACGACGATGACGATGATGGTGATGATGATGATGATGATGATGATGATG
>NC_088365.1:28664613-28674613 GCF_034508935.2 Berghia stephanieae
AGAGAGATGCATGTTTTAGGATAGGTATTGATGGTGAGCACGAGAGTTGATATTTAATTAATCTATAGAAATTATTGTATAACATATGGACATTACTCTCGAACTATTTCAACGGACGAATGGCATCTGACATCGGTGTGAATATTTTTTCTCTAATTTGTGTCGTTTTTTTTTGTTTTTATTACGTAGACGTATAAAATAATACAATCTATAATAACAACTATATAATTTTTTTAAAAATCATTCTCAACTTTAAGGGGTTTTAGCTGCAATTATGTCTAAATTGTTATTAATGTATTTATTTACCTATTTTTACATAAATATTATCCGGAAATTCCCGTCCCCTAACCATCTTCTCTGCGCTCATTTATTCATCAGCTGCCTCATGTTCACCTAAGACAATAACCAGATCCATCCAAGATGGGTGCCAGTTAAATTCATCATATCCAATCAGCAATCAAACTGACATCGCGGTACAGTCAACAACCACGCAACCGTCATCGCCGATGCCAAAAAAAATCTCGGGCTTTGAGAAAATTATGTCTGAAGTAATAAATACTAGATTGTGGAATTCAGTTTGTGATCTCCGGGCCTTTTTGCTTCCACTTTATTTATTTTTTTCTTCTTCTTCTATAAAATAAAAAATATTTGTAAGAGCAATATCACCCTATAACAATTTCCATCGTGTTCTATCCTCTCCCTTGTATTTCATTACCGAAAAGGCCCTGTAAAGCATGTCTACGAAAGTAGTCGAATTCCGTTTATAAGCACTTTCTTTTCACAGAATCATTTATTGAAATGCGTACTTAGACTACCCACATTTGAAACACGTGATGTAACATCTGTAAACTATCTAAACCAAGGACTTAGTGTACCCTCCATCTCCAGTATCCTCCCCCCCCCCCCACCCCATATCACACACAAACACACACACACACGCGCACACACACACACACACACACACACACACACACACACTAATTGTCATTTGAACTTGAATAAAATCTAAGTCAAGCGCTTTTATTATCATCTAAACCCATTCTCGCTTGACTTTGATCAAATTCTATACAACAGAAATTTACTAGTTCGCTCCGCTCGTGCTCAAAATAAATTAGATTTACACACTACTCAACACTGTAAAATAAAAATAAAAAAACCAATGCAGTTTTTTATTTCTCTCCCACAGTCGTCTTAAAACGCGGCTTTAGCGAATAATGTGGGAAAAGGGGATAATGGCTACCATGTGACCGACAAGGGTTAAAACGATTAGCAGTCCTAATTAACCCAACAGTAACAGTCAGAGACGATATTGTATTTTCTTGTCCCTTGGTCCATCTCCTATACAAACGTAGAGCTTCCTTTGTGAAATGTGGTATATCATCATTAATTCGCTCTGTGCGCTGCGCATCAATCCTCACTTCCTCAACTATTTATTTATTTATTTATTTATTTATTTATTTATTTATTTATTTTAAATTTATTTATTTATTTTATCTACCCATTGGTCTATTTATTTCTTGATCGGGGTTAGAGTTAGCACATTGGTTAATTGTATATATTTCGTTTCAAAAATAAAAACCGTACCATAGTAAGATGATAAGTTGGGAGCAATTTGTCCAGTATGTGGTGATATTATGAAGAGAAAAAAAAAAGACAACAACAAAAACAAACAAACAAACGGGAGGGGGGGGGGACGAAACAACAACAACAACAACAAAAGAACAATCAAACCAAAACAAAAACAAAATAATTTATTATTTTAAAATCTAACTGGGTGGCAAGACAATACGCATTGCAGGGCCCCGAGAATTTATGAAATTTTCACCCATTGAATAGAAAATGTCAAACTGGCACATCATAAATAATACTATTTCAAACGAGCAACTCTGTGTGTAAGAACAAGCCCAATTCGGATCATTCCATATGCTATCAATAATTGTAATTGGTTCCATTACGCACATCAAAAGATTTGTAAGGCTTAGAGTTAGAGCGAGGTTTTGCAGAATACGCCAAATGTGCTGTCTTATTTCTTTCTTTCTGATTTTTAAAAAAAAAATCTTTTCTTTTAGGTTTGTTATGTTTATTTGTATTTTGTATTTATTTCATTTCATTTTACTTAATCTTTAAATATATCACTAACGTGTGAAAATGTGAAAACCTGGGAACATAAAGTGAATTACTTTTACTAGGATGTGAAAATAACAAAGTGATAATCGAATATGTGGGGCGGGGGGGGGGGGGGTAGAGAGAGAGAGAGAGAGAGATTATATATATATATATATATATATATATATATATATATATATATATATATATATATATATATATATATATATTATATTATATATATATATATATATATATGTATTCAACACACTTATTTGGCATGAAATCCATCAAAACTGCCAATGTCGTGACGTTTCAAATTATATGATTCTATCTGTGTTCAAAAACGAACAAAGAAAAAACAAAAACAAACAAAAAAATAAAAAGAGGCCGGGGGTATCAAGGTGGATGGATAGATTCAGACAAGTGGAATTCTATTTTAAATTACTCAGTACTCAACAACAATAAATATCCAACGTATCAGAATTTGACGGCGTTTACAAACGAAAACAATGACAAAATTGGTGTAGAAAAACAGTCAGAGTTTTGACAGATGCTTGATTACAATGAGCAGAGTCAAATAAATGTCAAGAGGAGAATCACATTGTGGCATTTTAAATGTGTTGACTGAAGCTCAGCAGGTAGTGGTAGTGGTAGGGATGTGGGCGATGGATGATACTGGATCTATTATTTAACTCAGCAGAGCTGCTAGTTTGCGAAAAATATGGATAAATAAATAAATAAAATAAATAAATAAAAATAGATGGATAAATCAATAAGTAAACGAATGAATGAATGGATGGATGATACTGGATCTATTATTTAACACAACAGAGTTGCCAGTTTCCGAAATAGATGGATAAATAATAAATAATAATAATAAATAAATTAATTAATAAATAAATAAATAAATAAAAATAGATGAATAAATTAATACGCAAATGAATGAATGAATGAATGAATCAATCAATCAATCAATCATTCATTCAATCAAGCGATCAATCAAGGAAGCAGCAATCAATCAGTTGTATCTATCACATACTGGACCTTTTCCTTTACCTATACTTCGTGCGTTTAACAATGCTATATTTGTTTCCTGCATCAAAAAAATAGATAATATCTAAATCATTTTTTTAAAAAATCGCACAAATATCAAATGCCTGGACTGCGAAATATTCCGTCCTATTGGCACCTCTTCCAACGTCCATCCCATGCAATATTCTAATATTCTTATTCTTATGATGTACGCCCTGCCGTCTATTAGTGGATTGTGGATAAAATAAATGGAGAGTGGATATTATAGTGGATGGAAAACGACACGAAGTAATGAGGCAAACCAAATATAATGATAGGAAATTGGAAGAGAGAGTAGATTGTGTTTTGGTAATTGGCCATGGAAACTAATGATGGGGAACAACGCAACGACAGAAAAACACTACACGAGAACAGTCAGATTATAAACAATAAATCATATTCCCTGTGTAAAATTACACACACACAACACACACCAGCATAAAAACAAAACACATCAACGAGATCCATCCCTTTTGTTATAACAAGCGTGTCAGCAGGTGTAAAGTTAAAAACCAAAGGGAAAATGTGGCTCATAAAGTCTGGAGTGGTAAAAAAAATTATATGCGAAAATGTTTACGACATCAACGTAAAATATTCAAAATAAATAGTTTTGTTTATTTTTTTAAAAACTGAACAAAAGCAACGCCCCCCCCCCCCCGGGCCAAACACACACACACACACACACACACACACACACACACACACACACACTCTCTTTCTCTCTCTCTCTCTCTAAATATGCAAATTGCAATGCGTAACAAGTTGACTTTGTACGTACATGATGATTCATTCGCTTTCAAAAGGCCACAAAACCATTAATAATGAAGATAAAAAATCACTTTGCATTTTTTTCATTTATGAGTATCCATGGGTCGTAATAACCCCCGCCCCCTTTATTTTTCGCCTTTGAAAAAAAAATGTCATCTGTTATATTCATTGAATTGAGTCACTAGTGAGTCCATCAAGCAGTTGTAGCGAGGTAAATCGTCAAATCCAATCTCACATACGCGCTAACCGATACATTCTGAATAACCAGTTACCTACCTTATTCTGGAGAGAGAAGTATTAATTTATTTTATTCATTTATTTATTTATATACTTATTTATTTATTTATTTATTACCAAGGTTTACATGGTCTGCTGAGACGGGGAGATAAATGAATGAAGCAGGGACGAAGCGCATTCAGTATGGTAAGACTGTGTCGATACTCCTCTTTATCAATGCAAATGCTTAAACTTTATTTCATTTTCATACTGCGTGTTGTTCTATCGACGCCCAAACGTAGAATTATTAAAACAGAGTTGACATCAAGCATGTTGAATGAATAAAGAATGTTTACAACAACTTTCTTTCAAGTCTGAATATCATTATCAGGAAAATAAGACGATTGGCGCTCTGCCCCAAGTTAGGTCATTCCGCTCTTGCCAAATAAATCTATCTCACAAAAAGAAAAAGAAAAGAAAATCATAATGAGAAAATCCCCCCCCCCCTCTTTTAACCAATTAATTAGATGCATTTTTTGAAAATCGAACAAGGACAGGCTAAGATAATGATGTTTGGCGAGTTACCAGCAAAGGGAATGGCTGAGTGAGCAGATTTGGTGTTATGTTAGATGACAGTCCAGTTGGTGGCATAATCAAATATCAATATCAATATCAATATATACATATACATAGGTTTATATTATATATATATATATATATATATATATATATATATATATATATATATATATATATATATATATATATATATATATATATATAGCTTTATCAAATCAATTGCACAGCACTAAATACTAAATACATTCATACTGCACTGTGGAACAACTTTAAAGTCTATTTAATTTTATTATTCAGTCCAGGAATAAAGGTCGAATGTGTAATAATATGTAAATACGATATAATAAGAAGAGGGATTTACCTCATGAATACCATTGGAAAATACGTCTGGATTAAAAGCATAATTATTGAGATGAGCTACTCTTTTTCTTTCTTTCTTTAAATTTTGTTTTCTCTCTATCTATGTCACAGATCACACAACTCAGTCGACAAGAAGTCAACCTGAGCTGTTAAAAGTTCGGCGTAACTCGCGCTGCACTATTTATTTTGTTGCGTTATCCTAGAGGCGACTTTAAAGAAGCACGAAGAAAAAAATGATTTTGGTCTACCTATACAATTGTATGCATTGTTATGAAAACTATAAACTCTAAATCTTCTCGTCTTCTCGATTCCGTGAGACAAAAGCAAAGAAACATAGAATATCCTAATACTAATAATAACATTATATTCATCACAACCTGTACAGGTATATATTATTATGAAAAGCGAACAGGTGACGGACATAAACAGATATTCTCATTATCTCTGAGGCATAATAACGTTGGTACTTATTGTGAGACGGGGCGTTGCTTGATGCTTGCTTGCAATGCTATCTTCAGGGGTACTTACTCTCCTAATGTTATTTACACTTTGCTGGAGAGGAAGGTTCGGAGCGATAAGCTTATTATGCATATTATGTTGGTATACAAGGAACGAAGGCAGTTGGCGCCACTCTTCTGTTTGCACGTTTCTTAGAGGTCTCAGGTTTAAGACTTTTTGACAAATTATTGTTACCAGTCACGGAGTGAAGAATTATGTGGTCTAGTGGTAAGACACTCGCTTTCGAATCGGAAGGTCCTGGGTTCAAGCCTCGCTCGGCGCACAGTTGAGTCCTTGGAAAAGGCTCTTTACTCACATTCTCTCAACGTACTCAGGTGTAAAATGAGTACCTGGTCGTTGACAGCGTTGCCTCTGTCCGAAAAATAAAAGTAATATCGCCTAACTGGCGTCATGTCCCGTCCTACACGTTAAGTGTTGCTGTCGGCCAGGGACCCCTTGTAAAGCGCTTTGAGCACATGTAGTGGATATTGCGCTGTATTTAGATCTAAATTGTGAGTCATATTAATTCATGGAAATGTCTAGTAAAGCGGTTCTGGCTAAGATGAAGGAAAAGGGGGGGGGGGGTATCATTGTATTGTAGTAAAAGCAGAAAACCTTTATTATAATAATTATAGGCTATTTAAAAAAAAATATTATTATTATTTTATTTTATAAGTGACTGCCCAATTTCTTGAGTGAGGTTGTTATAATATTTGGTGATGCAGCGTCCTCCAGGATTTTGAAAATCTGGTATAATACCAAATCATTGAATCAGTCTTCACCACCTCTCCCCTTATCATTGTTTTTTTTTTCATTACTTTTTTGGTCTGATGACGCCCCTTTACAATATTATAATAATATATCGATGGCTGATTATTATCTTTATACATTTATATCGGACATAAACTTTCACTGGATTCACAGTTTTGTCTACCTCACTACCTCAAAATAAGCATTAAAAACAAGATGAGCAAAGGGGTTAGTGAGTTTGAAATATTAAAATATTAAATATGTTAAATTATATTATATATTAGCTCTGCCGTGTGAACTTCAGGAACCATAACTTCGGCTTTGTTCGACCTCCTCCTTGGCCGTGTCGCCGTGTAACTGACTTCCGTGATATTCTGTAGCACGCTACGCCTCCTAGCTTTTAAAATCTGATCTGATGATCTGGACTAAAGGCCAGAGGTATGGCCTATCTCAATTTATCAAATTAATATATTAAGTGTTGCTATTGGTTCTTGGTTGTATATTTTTACAATTTTTGTGCATTTGCATATATTATATTATGTATACATTGTCGCCATAGATTCTCAACTTTGTGTTTATACATTTTCATGCATGCCACGTCTGTAGACGAATTTTCCATTTATTATTATTATTATTATTATTATTATTATTATTATTATTATTATTATTATTATTATTATTATTATTATTATTATTATTATTATTATTTTTATTATTATGTAAATTTTAGAAGACAATAATTGTGGACCCATTTCATGACATTTTCTTTCTTATTTTCCTTAATATATATGTAAAACCTGAGCATTTATAAAGAGCGTAATATCCACTAACCGTGCGCAAAGCGCTTTATAAAATGTCACTAGCCAACAGCAACACTTAACATTGAAGGTCGAGACTTGACGCCTAAAAGGCGATATTACAAGTTTGTTTTCGAGATAGAGACAACGTTGTCAACGGCCAGGTATTCATTTTACACCCGAGTGCAGTGGGATAATTTTAGTAAATTGTCAATTTTGCTCCGCCCAGAGCAGGACTTGAGCCTTGGGCCTACCGACCCGAAAGCGAATGTCGTACTACAAAACCACAAATCCGCATATAGAGGCAAAACAGCACATGAAGAGTAGAAGAAGAAGAAGAAGAAGAAGAAGAAGAAGAAGAAGAAGAAGAAGAAGAAGAAGAAGAAGAAGAAGAAGAAGAAGAAGAAGAAGAAGAAGAAGAAGAAGAAGAAGAAGAAGAAGAAGAAGAAGAAGAAGAGAAGAAGAAGAAGAAGAAAAGAAGAAGAAAGAAGAAGAAGAAGAAGAAGAAGAAGAAGAAGAAGAAGAAGAAGAAGAAGAAGAAGAAGAAGAAGAAGAAGAAGAAGAAGAAGAAGAAGGAAAGAAATCAACCCCAACAAACAGATGAAGACGAGAGCATCTTCATCTGGGAAACGAGTTGCGTACAAAATGATGAAACAAACGTGACTGAGAATGTCAATTCAATACACTTGCAATGTCTCTCAATCAACAACACATCAAACCATGGAAAGATAAATGGCACAATTTAACGCATAACACCTGCCAACATTTGACATGATGCGGGTTAGATATAATATTATAGCGATGGATAAATATCAACATATTCGCCACACAATGCCATCTGCTCACAACGCAGTCGCACACTCACTAAACGAGTTCTTCCCATTTTGCCCAGAAAAATGTTGCTTCTAACTTCCATGAATTCAGAAGACTCACAACCTCAAAAGAAAAAGAAAAAAAAAAACGAAAAAAAAAACAGTACTTAAGTCTGAGAAGTCTCAGGTTGGATATTTTGTTTTGTTTTGTTTTTGGACAAGTTAGTGATCATCTTAATCCATTGATAATATAGGTGTTTTTTTTCTCCCTCTTTATTCTGCCCAAATGGGGGGAAAAAATCTGTTTTGCCGATGTATGAAATGTAGATAGATATTACATTACTAAATTGAGTAAGATGTTTCCTTCTCCTTTCTGCCTCCCACGCCCATAGAAACCAGACATACAACTTGTAACGAACTACATACTTCCACATATTTAATAAATAAATAATTTATGGACTCGTTGATGTGTGAGGGAAGGATGGATGTGTGTTGACATTTAACAACTACAAACCGGCGGTGGTACAACGGCTTCATAAAATAAAACATGGAAGGGTTTTTTTTTAAACTATTATTTTAACCCATACGAGGAGGGGGAAATAGGTTTTATTTTACTCTTAAAAATGGCATGACACTTATCTAACATTTTTACTGTGAAAGAGTAGTAACAACTGTGCGACTGCCCCCTTGGTAAAACCCTGGGAAATCGGTTATAACAGAGAAATTATAAGAGAAGTTATGATATTTTAAAAATTAATTAATAAATCAATTAACTTTTTAAAAAATAGACGTATATAATAATAATAATAACAACAACAACAACAACAACAACAACAACAACAACAACAACAACAACAACAACAGTGTGTTGAACACCACCAACAAAAACAACAACAACAATAATAATAATAATACAAATAAAAATATTAATAATAATAATAATAATAATAATAATAATAATAATAATAATAATAATAATAATAATAATAATAATAATAATAATAATAATAATAATAACAATAATAATAATAATAATAATAATAATAATAATAACAATAACAATAATGATAATAAAATAACAACAAAAATAATAATAATAATAATAATAATAATAATAATAATAATAATAATAATAATAATAATAATAATAATAATAATAATAATAATAATAATAATAATAATAATCAGTCTCGACGATTTAAATGAGGGTTAACCATCACTAGCGTCATTGAGTAAACGTCACATGCCCTTACAGAGAGAACGTCAACATAGCATTGCGCATGCGTCTCTCTTATCTTGCTGATATCTTTGGTTAATGTGATATCACTTTTAAAAATGTATACATACTTTTATATAATAAAAATATGACCACTAAACTTAATTTGATGATAAGTTCACAGTGCACCAGTTAAATCGTTACTCAGCCATCTTTTAGTCTTAGTTACTGAACCGTGAAGTCAGTAATTTCACGGAGGGTAATCTTAATCTTGGGTGCATTCCTTATTATTTTTCATTCTTTGCAACACATCACTGCGAACCTTTCATCAAAAAACTTTATTGGTTATATTTTTATTTAATAAAAGTATGTATTTGAAAATGATATCCATAGATATATAAATAGTAGTATTTATACTATGATGATATCTCATTAACCCAAACGATAGATTTCCTGAGTTGATAAGAGAGACGAATGCGCAATGCTATGTTGACGTCCTCTCGGTAAGGGCATGTGTCAATTTCTCTTTGAAAATTTTTTTTTTAAATCCAATTTGTTTTTTGTTTGTTTTTTTTTTTGTTTTGTTTTTTTTTTTTTTTTGTTTTTTATTTAATAGAGACATGATTTACTATATCAAACTCTCTAACCCCTTTGCTCATCTTGTTTTTAATGCAAATTTTCAGGTAGACAAAACTGCGAACCCAGTTAAAGTTAATGTCCGATATAAATGTATAAAGATAATAATCAATCAGCCATCGATATATTATTATAATATTGTAAAGGGGCGTGCGGGTGATAACGGATTCATAGGCTATTTGACTCAT
>NC_088365.1:28682113-28702113 GCF_034508935.2 Berghia stephanieae
ATAGGCTATCAGTTTACTGCGTTAACTTTTGACGGGGTAGTGGTGAAAGGAAAACAATACCTCACTCTATATTTGAGATAAAATTAATATACACATCGAAACAACACAGGAGTAACAGGAGGTAATTGTTCTCTCTCCATTACTTGTGATTGAGAATCTAAATAAATAATTTTAAAATATGATAAAAACATTTTGTAAAACGTTATATCCACTAAAGGTGCTCAAAATGGTTTTCGCGAGGATCGGGGCAGACAGCAGCAATTCATTTATAGGACAGGACATGGCGCCTGTAAGGCGCTCATACGTTGTTTTTTGTTTTGTTTTGTTTTGTTTTGTTTTTTAATTGAAAAAAAAAATAGATAAAATGTTGATATTGGCCATGTACTCATTTTACACCGGAGTACGTTACCGCGCATGAGTCTTTTCCAAGGATTCAAATTTACATCACTACAGCAGCACTCGAATCAGAGACTTTAAATAAATAAATAAATAAATAAATAAATAAATAAATAAATAAATACGAATGACCAAGACTAGAAAAATTTGCAAACCATTACTTGAGGTGAACCAGTGGAGAGGAGGAGGGGGGGGGGGGGGGGGCTGACTGAAGAAAAAGGCCGTAATGCCCATGGGTCCGATATCTTCTGATTTCCATCGCCACAGACAGCAACAGACCCTCAAGACTAGATTCTGCAAACTATTTCCTATCAGATCTAAGATTCAGCAATACAAAAAGCGAGAATATAAAGGACAGGTTCAGTTTCTATTACATCGGTGATTTGTATTTGTAGTTGTGTTGTTTTTTCCCCCATATGCCTGTCCCAAAGTGACGCTAATGACTAATGAGCTATGTACGGTGCGTGAGCAGAGAGCGTGCTGGGAGTGAGCATCAATGCGCTGAATGAAAGACGGGGTAAATAAAAGCGTATCGGTATTTGATGGAAGGCACGGCCGCCCCCTGCCTTTGGTACTAAACTGACTGCATGTCGAGATAAGTCTGTGTCCAGGTCCATTAGCTTCTACCTACTGGTGGGGTATGGGAAGGGGGAGGGGGATTTAACGGTGATAACTTGGGCGAAACATCTAGAGTGGTTAGACCAAAGACAGATATTAATATGAATTGCTTCAGAGATTGTGATTAGGAACTATTGTTAAGCTGTGTTGAGCATGGCCACTGAGTGGATGGGTGACATAATGCCAAATTCTGGTTCCACTCCACACACACACAAACACACACACACACACACACACACACACACACACACACACCCAAACGCAATTCAAAATAAGTAGTGAATGGTTATACTATAGAAGAAGAAGATAGTTCGAAGATGACGTCACTCAGGTGTTTGTTATTGTTTTTTTGCCATCCGCGTTTATGAGTAATGCTCACTGAATGCTTAACCCGACTATAAGCGTTCATGGATACACAGTTTTGTGTGTTGGTCCGTTATACTTCCGGATGGCAATGTTATGAGCTTCTTAGCCAAGCGCATACTATCTATAACCGGATCCACAAAGAAAGAGAAAAAACTTTAAGGAGGGAGCGCAAACAGGCAAATTACACTGTATGGAATGGATATTAGGTTCCATTTGGCCTTATAAGAAAACAAATATGAATCATTGTTAAGCGAATGGAGCATGGGGAGATGTAGGAACTGTGCTATATGACTGAATTCAAAATATATAATATGTATTTAAATACGAGGTTTGACACCTGACCTCGAGAGGAGAAACACCTGATTACTGTCCAAGGTATTTATTCCAAAGATCAAAGGAAGGTCCCCCACGGTGACTGAGATGGAGATGGATGGCTGGAGAAGGCAGGGGAGAGAGACAGAAAATGTTTTGATTCGGTTTATGACTTTGTATGTGTGGCTAGCACGTGCGTGTGTGTTGTGTACGGGCCTCTGTGTGTGTGTGTGTGAGTGAGAGAGAGAGAGAGAGAGAGAGAGAGAGAGGGGGGAGAGAAAGAGAGAGAGAGAGAGAGAGAGAGAGAGAGAGAGAGAGAGAGAGAGAGAGAGAGCGTGAATATAGACAAGCAGGTGGAATATTATGGGTAGAGTTTAAAATGTCAGAATCGACGGGGGACTGGAACATAATTTCTTCCCTTGTCGTTAACCCCGGGTTGGGGGGCCAGATAGCACAATTGGTAGAGCACTTGACTCGCAAACATACGAACCGATTTTTCGCGTATTTGAATCCGTCTAAGTATGATAATAATATGAACATTTATAAATCAACGCAATTACACGGGATTTATCATGTTCAACGTGTTAAAGAATGCTTCATGAATAATTCATATGGTACTAAATTTCCAATTCATACAGCTCAATTTAGGTGTTAGTTTATTTTTTCTGATCCCTCTATCAATCCAAAAGCGATTGGGTTGCACCAACACTCTATAGCCAGCTGTATGGCTGCAACAGTCTTGTTCACGGCGTTCGTTAGTTACACGAAGTTTACGAAGGCTGTGGTATATTGGATATCGTTTAACTAATAATTTGCTATAGACCAGTGCTAGCGTCCAAACCAAAGGTTAATAAGCAATTGCTGCGCTATCATTTAATGCTATTGAAATTGGGTGGAAAAAAAAGACTCCATCACATGTGTGTCTTAAAGCGCTAATTTTTTTAATGCACAAACAAAACAAAAGAACAATAAATATAAACAACTATCGACAAAATGACCTCCACCCCCCCCCCCCCCCCCCCCCAAATGCTATCATGATTAAAAAGCGAATAATTATAAAAACGGAACGGAGTGGCCCCAATTATAGCGAAAGGCATGGCTATATCAAGTGCTATCAAATACGTTCTAATACCCTTCATTTAATAAGGTGATTAAATCTGAATCACGTCTTAATTATAATTTGGGTAATTTTCGCTTATCATAATGATGGTTTTAGGCGTATAATGGGTGCTGGCTGAACGATCATGGTCAAGATGAGAGGCATGGGACATCGAAAGACAAGCCAAAAACATGTTTTTAGGGTGTACCTAAATTTGTGATAACTCCGTGACCCCCTCCCCCCTTTTTTTTTATTTTATGTATCTATTTATTTATTTATTTATTTTGTTAATCCAATAACCTTAGATCTGCCTTCCGTGGTCAATCGCCAACAGAGACATCTCGTCTCGTTGCCGCTGGGTCCGGCAATCGGAACGTTGTGTTGAAGTTAGCTCAATGCTGTTATCAGACCTGCCTACTTCTACGAAAAATTCGTAGAATTACGAAATTTTGGCTTCAATTTCAGAACTTCCCGAGCATCTCTAAGTCATTAAAACTTCTTGACAATAAAAGTTTATTCCAAACTACATAATTTAAAGGACTTTGAAGTGTTGTTTAATCATTGTGAGAGTAAACTGTTGATCTACATAGAGTTAACTATATTATCTACAACTTTTATATCCAAAAAAACTACGAATTTTTAGATTTTCAAGTAGGCAGCTTTGTGTTATAATACCTAAGTCAACAGAAGAAGAACAAAATACTTGTCAAAAGAATGATAATTATGGCTAGAAACCCTTCTTCAGCCGACAACAAATCGGAAATGCTTATTTATTCTTAAAGTCCAGAATGCCAGAAGTGGAAGTCTCTTTATGACCTGTCGGAATAAACGACGGAGAAACAGTGATTTGTGCCATTAAATTGCATCCTTATTCAACAAATACTTTAAAACTTGTCTGTGTCTAAAATCTGACAATAATGTTCATGATTTGAAAGGTTGATAGTTTTGAGCTATCTATGCGATGGGAGAAATGAGTTGAAATACATAATATTTTTAGAAAGTACTTAAGAACGCCGATCCAAAAATAGCACATCTTTCCGGCGGGTATGTCTGAACTTCAACAACAAGTTTAAGGAGCATCAACAACAACTTCGCACAAATGTAGATATGCATTATAATATGCGTAAACTCCACATACATAAAGATCATCAACATTCCTAGCAGTGGAAGGTAGGCAAGGCAATCAGGTGCGGACATCGGATGAACAGTAGATATATAACGTTCTGCCTTTTATTTGGAGAACGTAGGCTGCTTGGGAATAAGATTTTCAGTGATCCGTTTCTGCCTTGTCTGTGAGAGAGGAGAGAAGATTGGAGATGCACTCATTCACACTAATTATGCACAGAGAAATTGGTTAGATAAACACTTTAAGTCAAGTGCTCCATGTACGTTACAGCATCGTCGTTATTTTGTACGTTGTTTCTTACTTAATTCGACACTTAGATTTGGCGACGCGCGGCTTTTGAGTTCCAAGAATGGAAGGTATAGGGTTCGATAATTTAATGAAAAATAATTTTTTAAAGTGACATTAACACTTTCGTGAATTAATTTGAATTAAAGATATGAATGCGTTTCATATCGTTGCATATTGAGTTCATGTTGATAACTGAATATCAAACCGGGGATTGGTGCGGCAAAGATTAAATAGCAGATTTAGATGCTTGAAAGAGGGAAAACAATAAGATGGACGAAAGAGTGGGGGGGGGGGAGAGAGAGAGAGAGAGAGAGAGAGAGAGAGAGAGAGAGAGAGAGAGGGAGGGGGGTATGTAGATAGATGGATGGACGGATTGATGGATGGTTGCGTGGATGGATGGATGGATAGGTGGTTGGAGTGAGAGAGAGAGAGAGAGAGAGAGAGAGAGAGACAGAAGAGAGAGAGAGAGAGAGAGAGAGAGAGAGAGAGAGAGAGAGAAGAAATATTACCAAATCTCCCAAAACGTCTCTACAAATCAGATCATCAGGTAGAGGAAAGACAGATAATAATGTGTATCATATTCCAGGTGATAAAAACCGTAGGTCTCCCGTCATCTGTATTATTTTAAAGGTGATGTGTAAATATTTTCTTTTCCGTCACCTCAACATAGACGATCCATTTAAACGGGAGCCAGCGAAAGACGATGTAAAGGAAAGAAAAGAATGATAAAATGTTGCCTCCTAAAAATATAAATATATATTTTA
Source organism: Berghia stephanieae (assembly GCF_034508935.2). Lineage (NCBI taxonomy): Eukaryota > Metazoa > Mollusca > Gastropoda > Nudibranchia > Aeolidiidae > Berghia > Berghia stephanieae. Next base: position 28,687,083 of record NC_088365.1, read on the forward strand.
AATGCACTGTTTTGATGTGGAATATATAGACAGATAGTATTGAGGGCACGAGGGTGAGTTTGAGACAGGAGTGTGAGAGAGAGAGAGATAGACACACACACACAGAGAGAGAGAGAGAGAGAGAGAGAGAGAGAGAGAGAGGGGGGGGGGAAGAGAGAGAACTGGTTTCTTCCATCCGAATGTTGATAAAACATGTTTGAAGTAGCAGATAAAGCTATACGCCAATATTGAAACCAGAATATCCAAGCACTCCAAAACGTTTGGCATTCGTTGAGAAAACAATTTAGAATCGTAAATATTTCAAAGGCTCCACGAAACTTATAATTTGTTTTGGATTTCCAAATGGCAGGGAGTCAGCGAAGGCTTAATGGAAACAAAAAAAAAAACCCTTTTTAAATTCAAAAATAATGGAATTCTTAAATCATGACGGATGAGAAAAAATTTTTTTTGAAGGATCCTATTTTTATCCAAACATTATTTATGAAATAAATGTATTATACGTAACTTGCATAATTGCTAAAGGTGCTTGAATTAAAATGCGTGTTGTAGGCGTGTTGTAGAGTCTTGTAGGCGTGCCAGTGCGTCTGTGTGCGGATTGATATTGTTCTGTTTTGTTTAGTCCGTTTTTCCTCTACATACTAGAGCAGTTATATAGCGTAATATCCACTAAACTTGCTCAAAGCGCTTTACAATGGGTCCCCGACCAGCAGCAGCACGTAACATATAGAACGAGACATGACGCCTGTTAGGAGATAATACCTTTCCAGATCATCTACATCTAAATCTGCATCTAGATACAACTACAAAGGCGACTACAAATTTAAACAAAACACAAAGTGGTTGTGAATAGAGTACGTTTGATCAGGAGAAATGAAAAACTAATAATAAATAATAAATGTTTGGAATACCGACGATCGGGAGACAGTAGTTCAAAGACAGGCGAAAAGCGTAGGAAGGGTGGGGGTTGGGGGGGGGGGGGGGGGGGTTGTTTGAAGCTTGTTTATCAGCTGTAACTGTCAAAGTCCGGATTGCGCAACATCTCGATTTCAAACGATAATCGTCATTTCCAAACTGGTTGTCATCGAGGCTGTTGTCATTTAAACCCGACACCTTACAAGGGTGATACAATCACGACCGACCCGGCATCAGTCTCCGTTAAATAAAGAAATAGAGAAACGTACGAATGAATAAATAAACAAATAAATAAATAAATATTTTTAAAAATAAATAAATAAAAGAAAAATGAATTAATGTTATTGTTATTGTTAATATTGCTATTGTTCATGCCGCTGCAGTTGTTGTTGATTATGTTGTTACTATTTTGTTGTTATTTTTATTAATGTTGCTGTTTTTGTTGTTGTTCTTCTTCTTGTTAGTGGTGGTGGTGGTGGAATTGTTACAGCTGATCTTACATCACAACATGTACTATTTTCCAAGCGTAGGAGGGTGGGAGGAATGAACAACTTGTTTATCAGATGTCCGGATTGCGCAACATCTCGATTTCAAGCGATAATCGTCATTTCCGGACTGGTTGTCATCGAGGCTGTTGTCATTGAAACCCGACACCTTACAAGGGTGATGCCATCACGACTCGGCATCAGTCTCCGTTAAATAAAGAAATAGATAAACGTATGTATGAATGAATAAATGAATAAATAAATAAATAAATAAATAAGTTTAGGGTTTCTCTTCCTCTGTTCTTTTTTCTTAAAAGCCACCGTCGACGCAATCTGAATTTATTGCGCCGGTGCCATTACATTACTCATAATAATAATATTACAATTGCCCACAATAAAAGGATTGTGCTCATAATGGTTGTGTTTAGATTGCAGATTCATTATCTAATGGCAAAGTTACAGGTTAAAATCGGAGGCAAGGCAGCTAAACTAAACACTCTAGCTGACCCTAATGTACACGCTACCCTTTTCCTAAAAAAAAAAAAAAAGAACTGCATTGTTACTAAGAACATCGGCAAAAAAACGTGCTCGTTGGATGGGGGATAGATATATTGTACCGAAGGAGTCAGAGGCGGCGCATCAGCGGAGCGATTAGGAGGTGGGCGGCCCACTAGTTTATCGCGCTCATCGGGAAACCCCAGAACCTGTTGTCCTCATTAAGGAGGTGTGTCTTGAGAGGTCAAGCCTAATAAACGAGCAAAGCGGAATAATGGATCAAGAAAATGTTTGTGTGTCGTTAAGTCTAGGTTTATGATGAGACGAAGGATGCAGTATTATATAATTTTAACCAAAGCATAACATTTCTTTTCTTAAATTCAAAATGAGGACGACGACGACGACGATGATGATGATGATGATGATGATGGTGGTGGTGGTGGTGATGGTGATGTTTAGAAAGATAACATTCAACTTTTAAAAACATGAAATGACATCTGGCGTATTAAAAAAATGTATTAACAAAGATATATATAATTATAATAAACTCTAGAGATAAAAAGGAAAGGGGGGGGGAGGGGGGGGGGGATCGTTTCAGTCTACTCAAAGGCCAAAACAGGAAATAAGGAAAGTAATTCGACCTGAGACGTGAGTATGACAATAGAAATGATGCCATAGAGTGGAAAGGAAACAACGGGAGCTCAAGGGAAAGTGGAGGATGCGGACGTCAATAGCAATGCTGAAAGAGATAAGGTGGAGGAAGAGGAGTGAGGGAGAGAGAGGGAAAGAGAGGGGGGGGGGGGTGGAAAGATAAAGACAGCCAAAGAAAAATATGTGCTGGTAAATATTAAAGACATACGGACATGTAGGAAGACATACAGACAGACAGACAATCGGATGGATGGATGGATGGGTGGGTGGGTATTTAACTTGGATGGGTAGGTGGGTGACTGGATGGGTGGATGTATGGATTGGATGGATAAATATTTAATTTAAGGATTGTTAAGTGGATAAGTTGGTTGATGGATGGATGGATGAATGGGTGGGTGGATGAATGGATGGATGGATGGATGGATGGATGGATGGATGGATGGATGGATGGATGGATTGGATGGATAGATATTTCATTTAAGGATTGTTAAGTGGATAAGTTGGTTGATGGATGGATGGATGGATGGATGGATGAATGGGTGGGTGGATGAATGGATGGGTGGATGGATGGATGGATTGGATGGAGAGATATTTAATGTATGTTTTTTGTTGGGTTTTTTAAAGGGTTTTGCGGCGCTTGCAACGTTTATTTTAATGTATGGATTGTTACGTGGATAGGTGGGTTGATGGATGGATGGATGAATGAATGAATGGGTGGATAGATGGATGGGTGGGCGAATGTAATATATTGTTGAACATTTTGTTCAAAATGCAAACGATAACGAGACAGCTTCAGCTGATATGTCTCTCGTGCCTCCACCTCAAGACATTCTCAAACTCTTATTTCTCTCTCTCTCTCTCTCTCTCTCTCTCTCTCTCTCTCTCTCTCTCTCTCTCTCTCTCTCTCTCTCTCTCTCTCTCTCCCCCCCCCCAACTTAACTATTTTATTCGACAGTCTTTTAAGTACAGTATGGAGTCTTTACTTTGTACCAAAAAGTAAATACAGTCAGAAAATAAAAATTAAAAGTTACGTATTTGATCTATCGATAGTCTAGTACATATATTTGATGGATCTCTCTTGGTATCCCAGGGGCTAGTCTCTTGTCATTGATCTCAGTTGGGTCTGGGTAACTAGGTTCATGCGGTGTGTTGAACCTACTTCTTATAATATATCCAGTCTCTCTCTCTCTCTCTCTCTCTCTCTCTCTCTCTCTCTCTCTCTCTCTCTCTCTCTCTCTCTCTCTCTCTCTCTCTCTCTCTCTCTCTCTCTACCTATCTATCTTGTATTCCATCTATCTTCTATATATCTATCTGCTATCTATTATTCTATTTATCTTCTATCTATCTATCTATCTATCTATCTATCTATCTATCTATCTATCTATCTATCTATCTGTCTGTCTGTCAATCTATCTATCTACCTATATATATATATATATATATATATATCACTCTCCCCAACCATACCTTCCTTCCCTTTCACTTCTCTCTTCCCTTCCTCTCACAACATCAATTCCAAAACTATAGAAACTACAGTATTAGCCACCAGGCAAATACAAAACATCCCTTTAAATTCTTGTAAACCCAGTCAGTCTATCAAATGTCTCTTCTCTTCCCTCCCCCCACCCCTTTCCCCCTCCTCCTCTCCCTTCCTCTCATCCCTCACCCCCTACAAATAAGATTTGTCTTTTCTTTTCGCCCTTGCTTTATTTATAACTCCAAAGATGTCTGAGAATACACTGAAATCCTATCAGGTGTTTGCTCACCCGAAAGATCCTCCGCCCCGCAGAATTTCAAGTAGCCGCCTCAATCACCCAGGCAAATAGCCTTTCCTTGTCACAGCGGGATAAAACGTTTTTTCTAATCGAATTCCAAAGGGATAAAGAATTAACCGCTGCTCAAAAGAAACACCACCAAATCATGCACCGTTATTAGGCGCATCTCCGTGGATTTAAAATGCTACCAATGCTCTTTGCGATTCGCAGAGGAGAATTATATATGTTTATATCGTACAGTACAAGTCGCTAGTAAGACGTCCTCGTCACTGCTTATAGAACAGTCGATACTCATTCACGTCTGAGTCTAGTGGGGACACATTTGTAACTATGATGTATGGTGAATTTACCGTGACTGTCATCATCATTATCGTCGCCGTCGTCGTCGTTATCGTTATCATCGTTGTGATCAGATTAGAGTGAAACCGAACTTCACCTTCCTGCTAAATAACTCATTTCTTTATTTCTTTTCTTTTATAAAGGGAGCCTAAATAAACAAAATATTGAATTGCACGACCAAAAAAAAAAAAAAAATGCTTGCGATAATAAACTCTAGACCGGCAGTGCAAAATTTCAACACGAAAGATAACAATCCATCTCACTGACCCCCTGCCTTTCCCGATACAGCTGCTACGGTGACGACGGATACAACAGACAGGTGATGCCGTAGAGATAAGATGACGTAATGAGGCAGTGTTTATAACTTGATATAGATACATATTATGTCGGTACAAAGGTGTGAGAATAGATAGTATGCGCTTGGCTTAGAAGCTCACAACATTGCCATCCGGAAGTATAACGGACCAACACACAAAACGGTGTGTAACGTTGAACGTTTATAGTCTGTTTAATAGAGTTTAGTGAGAATTACTCATAAACGCGAATGGCAAAAACAATAACAAAGACCAAGTGACGTCATCTTCGTTCTATCTATAGATATTATGTCGGTACAAAAGGTGTGAGAATAAAGGGGGTTTGTTTTGTTTGTTTTTTTTAATGGGAGATGAGGATGTGGATCTGGAGGCTAAGAAATAGCTGTGGAAACACTATGATGCGATCGGTATCAGAAATTAGTCATCTTAAGGACCATGGAGCCATACATTTATCTAATTTTTGTACTGTTAAACATGCAGGTTTTTGACCGGAAGCTGGTCCACCAAATCCAGCTACCCATTAACTGCGATGCTGGATAAAGGGGTCAGAATAACTAATAACCATCCACTATGATTGAGCACTCCATAATATCGTTTGCGAGTCAAGTTCTACTACCAGCTGAGTTATCGAGAGTCCCCCCCCCCCCCTCCCTTGAAAAATTGAATAAAATAATAAAATAAAAACGTTATCTTGTGAGATTCAAAGCGACTCCTACTGCAGGGATAACGAATATCAAGCACATTTTTCTGAGAAATAGAAACAATGGACGAATAATCTAAACAATCGGTGTCCAGTCCGCTGTATTCTCTAGCCACTCCCACGCCTCGTTCTGAAAATAGTCCGCGAAATTAAAGGGGAGGCAAGAGAAAATCAGCTGATCGTTAAAATAGTAACAAAAGTGGAGGTGCTCGGCAATGAATGCAAGAAAGACATTTAAAACGCCGTAAAAATGTTTAAAAATCACTTAATGTTATACGAGTAATTACCATCCATAACAACCTGTCAAATTCACATATGTAAGATGCCAAGCCAAAATTAATAATAAAATAATAAAGAACACGATTGACCGTTGACTACACATGCATACGAGTACCAGAAATATTTTGTAAACAATGTAACACAATATAATGTGTAAGTTTCAAAGCAAATGCAACCACAAATAACATCAAAGAACAATGTGGGACTACTGTTTTAATTTCATAAAACCAAACGCATATTTTCTGCCCCCGATATTGAACGTGTAGTTAGTATGTATCGTACAAACAACATTCGTTTAGACAGGTAGTCGGGATTCTAGCGCCAGTTTTATTTGGGCAACCCTGATTGGGATTTCACTCAATGCACTTATTATTATTATTATTATTATTATTATTATTATTATTATTATTATTATTATTATTATTATTATTATTATTATTATTATTATTATTATTATTATTATATTATAATAATATTAATAATAATAATAATAATAATAATAATAATAATAATAATAATAATAATAATAATAATAATAATAATAATAATAATAATAAGCAGTTGAAAGCAGTCTTTGGTGTATAAGTGCATATGTACATTATTTCTTATAATAAATGCTTCAAAACAAAACAAAACAAAACTAAAAAAATAAAAATAAAGAATAAATGAATAAAAATATCTATTTGGGCATTTACTTACATTAATAGTCTTGAAAATCACAATCACAATCCATGAAAATTAAATATCCCATAATCCGAAGAAGACATGAATTTAATCCAAAATCCAACACAGGAATGTATTTTAATAGGAGACAGATATCCTATTAAAACTATAGCATTACTTGCAAACAACAATACCCCACTCTGCGTTTAACGGGCTTGTGGCCGTCACATTGTAAATTGTGACAGCATTAGGGTAATCGGTGTCCTAAAGACTGACATACTGACATACAATCAATGAGAACTATAAAGAATCCATTCTAGAATTCAACTACAAACTGAAAAGCATGATAAATATCACTCTATCAAATAATTTTCTTTGCACAGGTTCACTCACACTCTCCTTTATTGCAAAACATTGATAAGTGAGAAAAAGTTTGTATTTCAATTATAAACTTAATCACATAATCTAAATGATGGAGAATAAAAACAGCTAATTATAAAAATTTCACAGATCAAGTTATCTATTTGAACTCCGCATATTTAGCTTAATTACTCAATGACCATAAATTTTTTTAAAACTGCATTGTTTCATTTAAACAAGACCATGACGCTTATGCCTGGACCGGGTATTCACAACTTCTGCATTTGCATTCCACTTTTGAATCGAATTAATCTCTATCTTGTCCGTTTATTTGCAAAGTTTCTGCACTTTATAAATAAGACCATAACGCTTATGTCTGGACCGGGTATTCACAACTTCTGCATTTGCATTCCACTTTCGAATCGAATTAATCTCTATCTTATCCGTTTATTTGCAAAGTTTCTGCACTTTATAAATAAGACCATAACGCTTATGTCTGGACTGGGTATTCGCCAATTTTCCTATTGTGTTCCACTTTTCGAATCGAAATAACATCTAGTCTATCCGTTTATTTGCAAAGTTTCTGCACTTTATAAATAAGACCATAACGCTTATGTCTGGACCGGGCATTCGCAAATTCTGCTTATGTGTTCCACTTTTCGAATCGAATTAATCTCTATTTTATCCGTTTATTTGCAAAGTTTCTGGATTTTATAAATAAGACCACGACACTTATGTGTTAGATTGTTCGCAAATTCTGCCTTTGTGTTCCACTGTTGGATTAGAATTAATCTCTATTTTATCCGTTTATTTGAAAAGATTCTGCACTTTATAAATAAGACCATAACGCTTATGTCTGGACTGGGTATTCGCAAATTTTCCTATTGTGTTCCACTTTTCGAATCGAAATAACATCTAGTCTATCCGTTTATTTGCAAAGTTTCTGCACTTTATAAATAAGACCATAACGCTTATGTCTGGACCGGGCATTCGCAAATTCCGCTTATGTGTTCCACTTTTCGAATCGAATTAATCTCTATTTTATCCGTTTATTTGCAAAGATTCTGCACTTTATAAATAAGACCATAACGCTTATGTCTGGACTGGGTATTCGCAAATTTTCCTATTGTGTTCCACTTTTCGAATCGAAATAACATCTAGTCTATCCGTTTATTTGCAAAGTTTCTGCATTTTATAAATAAGACCACGACACTTATGTGTTAGATTGTTCGCAAATTCTGCCTTTGTGTTCCACTGTTCGATTAGAATTAATCTCTATTTTATCCGTTTATTTGAAAAGATTCTGCACTTTATAAATAAGACCATAACGCTTATGTCTGGACTGGGTATTCGCAAATTTTCCTATTGTGTTCCACTTTTCGAATCGAAATAACATCTAGTCTATCCGTTTATTTGCAAAGTTTCTGCACTTTATAAATAAGACCATAACGCTTATGTCTGGACCGGGCATTCGCAAATTCTGCTTATGTGTTCCACTTTTCGAATCGAATTAATCTCTATTTTATCCGTTTATTTGCAAAGTTTCTGCTTTTTATAAATAAGACCACGACACTTATGTGTTAGATTGTTCGCAAATTCTGCCTTTGTGTTCCACTGTTCGATTAGAATTAATCTCTATTTTATCCGTTTATTTGAAAAGATTCTGCACTTTATAAATAAGACCATAACGCTTATGTCTGGACTGGGTATTCGCAAATTTTCCTATTGTGTTCCACTTTTCGAATCGAAATAACATCTAGTCTATCCGTTTATTTGCAAAGTTTCTGCACTTTATAAATAAGACCATAACGCTTATGTCTGGACCGGGCATTCGCAAATTCTGCTTATGTGTTCCACTTTTCGAATCGAATTAATCTCTATTTTATCCGTTTATTTGCAAAGATTCTGCACTTTATAAATAAGACCATAACGCTTATGTCTGGACTGGGTATTCGCAAATTTTCCTATTGTGTTCCACTTTTCGAATCGAAATAACATCTAGTCTATCCGTTTATTTGCAAAGTTTCTGCATTTTATAAATAAGACCACGACACTTATGTGTTAGATTGTTCGCAAATTCTGCCTTTGTGTTCCACTGTTCGATTAGAATTAATCTCTATTTTATCCGTTTATTTGAAAAGATTCTGCATTTTATAAATAATAATAATTGTTCAAAATTTTACCTCACACCCGATATTACAAGTACAAGTGAGCCAGGTGATGAAGATTGTCAAACAGTGTGACAGATGAAATAGGAAGAGAGAGAGAGAGAGAGAGAGAGAGAGAGAGAGAGAGAGAGAGAGAGAGAGAGAGAAGAGAGAGAGAGAGAGAGAGAGAGAGAGAGAGAGAGAAGAGAGAAAGAGAGAGGATGAGAGAGAGATTCGTTTTTTGTTCAAAATTTCTCTCTCTCTCTCTCTCATATTGCACAAGGTTGTACTATTTTACTATTTATCAAGAACAGCCAAGGTGGCAACCCAGTCTCTGTATAAACTAAGCAAGATGGCAACAGGGACCTCGCTCCTTATCCAATGCCGAAGCTTTAATTTGAGTCAAACGGTTTGGTTAAAAAAAAAAAACACCCAAAATAAGTTCGTGTGTGATGGAAGTTGAAGTCGGCTTATTATAAAATCGTTTATGGTCTGTTTGGATTACCCTTTTTAAATAGAAAAGGTGAATATAACATAAACTTGAAGAATAGGCAAGCTAAAATGAAAATTAAATTGACTGATTAAATGAGTACGCGAGGCTGAGTTGCGAACGACTACTGGGTTCCGACATTCCGATCCCAGTGTCATTCATGTTCACCGTACCGTGTTACTGTCTACACACTACACTGCATTGTTAGTGACTGGTCATGTCTTTTTTGTTTGTATGTTTTACGCAAGCTTAATAAAAATTAAATTGACTGATTAAATGAATACGTGAGGCAGAGTTGCGAACGACTCATGGGTTCCGACATTCCGACCCCAATGTCAGTGTCAGTCATGTTCACCGTACTGTGTTACTGTCTACACACTACACGGCATTGTTAGTGACTGGTCATTGCCTTTTTGTTTGTATGTTTCTTTTAATATGGGTCAATTTACAGAGAATAATAATAGAAATGTTCAAAACAAAAACTAGATTCACTATTACGTGCCTGTAATGAAGTGCTTTCCACAAACCGTGAGCGAGAATGATGGTGGAGGTAATGGCAACCATGTGGGTTTGTTATTGCTTCCTGCCTCCGTCAACCCACGCATCCAGTTGCGTAACCCACGCTGAATCTGACCAATGGTACGCTCTGGACAATCACAATTAACATATCATTATCATAATCACCATCACCATCATCGCTACATCGTTACATTATTGTTTCTGATGCTGCTGTGGTCGTTGTTATGGTGTTGTCGTTATTGTTGTTGTTGTTGTTGTTGTTGTTGTTGTTGTTGTTGTTGTTGTTGTTGTTGTTGTTATTCATTCAAAATGAAAAGTGAATGTGAATGTGTTTGGGGGAGAGAATGAGAAAGAGAGAGAGAGAGAGAGAGAGAGAGAGAGAGAGAGAGAGGGAGAGAGAGAGAGAGAGAGGGAGAGGGAGAGAGAGAGAGAGAGAGAGAGAGAGAGAGAGAGAGAGGTGGCACAAAGAGGGGATGGGGGCGAGAAGGAGTGTAGTATAATATGCGGGGGAGAGATAAAGTAGAGATACATTCGGAAGTAACTTGTCATAATATCAAAAGAATAATAAAAAGCGTAAAGCGATGCCTGTTAATGTAGAATTTCCCATTAAAACGGTGTAGGCTTACATAAGTTGTTTGTGTTGTGTTTATAGCACTACTCCCCTTGTTCACGGTGGGAATCGGCCTAGATAACGCATCCAATTCTCCAACATTGTACCTCAACAACATTCTCCGATTTCATGACAGCGATGTGTGATGTATCTATTTCTCAAGGTGTCGTTTATGACGCTAATTCTTGAGACTGGCAGGGCCTGTTTGTTTTGATGAATGTTTGGTTACTTGTTTGTTTTAGGTGGCTATGTGGTCTTGTGGTATGGCACTCGCATTCGGATCGGAAAGTCCTGGGTTCGAGCCTCGCTCGGCGCATAGTTGAGTCCTTGGAAAAGGCTCTTTACTCACATTCTCTCACCGTACTCAGGTGGAAAACGAGTACCTGGTCGTTAACAGCGAAGTCTCTGACGGAAAAAAATGTAATGTCGCCTAACAGGAGTCATGTCTCGTTCTACATGTTATGTGTTGCGGTTGGTCAGTGACTCTTTTTAAAGAGCTTTGAGTACGTTCAGTGAAGATTGCGCTATATAAAAACTCAAGTAAAGCTCAAGTATTTATTAGTTGTTAATTTTTTTTCTCTTTTGGTTTTAAACGGTGCTTACAAAATGACAATGCCATAATAGTATCTTGCACGTATACTGCTTGTTGCTCTGTTTGTTGGTTTCTTTGTTAATTTATTTGTTAGTGTCATTACAGCAGTCTCAAGTCACAACGAAACAAGATAAACTTAAATAATGTGTACAGTATATAGAAATATATTATTTTATATCTAAAACATTAAGGAATACAATAAACACAATACCTTTTCACGGTGTGTGCAAATTAACACGTAAAAGCGCAAGCAAGCAGAGAATAACACAGAGAGAGAGAGAGAGAGAGAGAGAGAGAGAGAGAGAGAGAGAGAGAGTGAGAGAGCAAGAGAGAGTGTGTGCGTGCATGTGTGTGTGAGAGAGAGAGAGAGAGAGAGAGATAGAGAGAGAGAGAGAGTTTTTTAACTAATTTTCCAACTCACCATCATGTTGGTACGAATTTCTTCCAAGACAAAGACTAACAAACACAATGGGAATTGTCTATTCTGTTCTGGTTTGAGAAAGATAAGTGTTTCTGGCACCGACGTCATTCCAAAATAGATACGAGTCGGCAAAGAGAACAATACTCTGGATTCTAGAGTGTTATGAACTCTTGTATCAGATGTAACTCAAGAACAAAATATTCTCTCTCTCTCTCTCTCTCTCTCTCTCTCTCTCTCTCTCTCTCTCTCTCTCTCTCTCTCTCTCTCTCCATCCCTCCCTTCCCCTTTCTCCCCCCCCTCTCTCTCTCTCTTTCTCTCTCTCTCTCTCTATCTCTCTCTATTTATCTATCTATCTACCTATCTCTGTCACTCTCTCAAATGCCCTTACTCTCTCTCTCTCTCTCTCTCTCTCTCTCTCTCTCTCTCTCTCTCTCTCTCTCTCTCTCTCTCTCTCTCTTTCTCTCCTCCTCATTTGGAACAAACATTAACCTATTTTCCTATTCAATCTTTTCCTTATAACGAAGGTAGATATGATAACCTCCTTACCCTTTACACGCGAAGCTCAATAAATCTCTTAACTGACATCATGCTTTAAATCTAATGTTATCATATCTTTTTTTTAAAAAGAGAGCAGTGAGCAGTTAAAGCGATTGGATGTAGGTTCAGTCTCACCGATTGGACTTGGGTTTCAAATACAAAACTGTTCAGTTTGCAGTTAGTTTTAACCCCGGGAGAGAGAGAGGGAGAGAGAGAGAGAGAGAGAGAGAGAGAGAGAGAGAGAGAGAGAGAGAGAGAGAGAGAGATTCTAAGTTAGAGAAAACTCGGACCCCGCCAGCAAAGTGTTATTTAATGATTCCAGCCGTTATCTGTGTTATTGAGTTAAGGTTGCGATCACAGAAAAACAAGCATAGAAAGTAAATTGACCTGGATAACTCTGATTGAAGGAGAGTTGAGGTATGAATGTAGCGGCAAGGATAAGCTTTTACAGGAAGGTGATGTTGTCAATGATAAAACGATAATCGCTGTGAAAGGTGAGATGGAAATAGACATTTTATTCTTTTCCTCGTCATGTTTTCAAACGATATCAGATGCCTTCAAGAAAATAGACAATTTATTTAGAAGGCGATGAAGTGATGGCAAAGAGTAACAGGCAGGAAATAGTTGATCACCTCAGTCGAGATACACACCTAAGTAAATAGGAAAGTGCCAATTCAAATTCTATAAGCAAATATAAAATCACAGTAGTCATTACCGATGCCTCAATTGAATTTTAATGAGAATGAGAATTTGGATTTAATCACGACAATAACAAGGATTCGCCGACCTTATGGTTTGTTCCACTATGAGGCAATACGCCCTTATTTGATTAAGGGAATACAATATGATAGAGATTTGGGTCACTGGTACAGGTACCGAGTGTTCGTGACCACATGGTTAAATTAAGAGCAGATGATTGAACAAGACGATAGACAGATGTCGTAAAAACAGTGTACACCTAATACATCTCTCTCTCTCTCTCTCTCTCTCTCTCTCTCTCTCTCTCTCTCTCTCTCTCTATCTATCTATCTATCTATCTATCTATCTATCTATCTATCTATCTATCTATCCATCTATCCATTTATCTATCTCTTTGTCTATCTCTCATGCACATTCACACACACACATACGCACACACACACACACACACACACACACACACACACGTATCCGTCAATGAAGCCAATACCTGTCATAATTAATATGTGCTTAATTAATGCTAATCAGATGGACTTTTTCAGGGATGTTGGAAGATCTTGACTTTGCAGATGACATTGTTCTCCTGTCACAAAAATTTCAGGACATGGAAACAAACACAGAAGATCGCCCGCAATGCCCTGAAAATAGGCTTGAAGATAAACATAGCTAAAACAAAAACAAACAAAAACAATGAGAAGAAATGCAAAATGCAAAACAAAAAGAATCCATCAAACTATTGGGAGATGAGATAGAAAACGTAGATGAATTTTGCTATCTTGGAGCTAAAATGTCTGAAGATAGGAAATCAGTAAAGGAAATAAATGAAAGATTTATTTTTTTTAAAAGCCCATAAAACGTGTGCTCGGTAAATGAACTTTGGAATGCAAAGAAAATGTCAACAAAAACTAAGATGCGCATATTCAAGAGTAATGTGTTGTCAGTTCTATTATATGGAGCAGAATCTTGGAAATCAACAAGACCCGTTTGTTGCAAATTAGATCTTTTCCAAATCAAATGTCTACGAGAAATATTCCACATTTTTTGGCCCAACAAAATAACAACTAAAGATCTTCTACAAAAAGCTGACATGACCCCCATTTCTGATACAGTCAAATCAAGAAGATGGTGATGGATTGGCCATATTTGCCGGGTGTAGGAGGGAGCGATCCCAAAAACAGCGCTCAGATGGACCCCGTAGGGTAATCGCAATAGGGGAAGAACACTGGAAACTTGGAGAAGACTGGTGGATGGAAAGAGAGATGACATCCTTAGGTTGGACTTGGGGTGAGGTCCGGAAGCTGGCAGAAGACAGAAGTCACTGGTGCTCCTTACTGTCGACCTTATGTGTTTTATGAAACACCAAAGAGGAGTATGTAAGTAATGCTAGTGTTTGAGATAGAGAGGGGGTGGCAGGAAAAGAGGGTCAACAAGACACAATTGAGATGGGAAGGGGAAGAAGAGAGGGAAGAGACAGATAGATAGATAGATAGAGAGAGAGGGGGGGGGGGGTAGAGAGAAAAAGAGAAAGAGAGAGAGGGATAGAGAGAGAGAGAGAGGGAGAGAGAGAGAGAGAGAGAGAGAGAGAGAGAGAGAGAGAAAGAAATCACGCCAATGAAAATCCCTGAAACCAACGATGCGTGCCTAAATCCCACCTGAAACAATGGAAGCGTTAATCTCTTTGATCTCCTGGCGGCACCGACACGGTACCATTGTGTCACTACTTAACTGCCTATGTAGTGTGTCACCACTAATCTAGCCGCTTTCACTTTAGGTACGTACTGACTTGGGTGTCATAAAGAGAGAACAGGAATGATTTACAAAGACTTCACAATAATTGATGTCATCCTCTCCTCTCTCTCTCTCCTCTCTCTCTCTCTCTCTCTCTCTCTCTCTCTCCTCTCTCTTCCTCTCTCTCTCTCTCCTCTCTCATCTCTCTCTCTCTCTCTCTCTCTCTCAAAATACTACAGAACATATGATAAATACAACAGGATTAATAACAACAACACCAACGAAAACAAAAGAAATATAGAAAATGAATAGAGG
>NC_088365.1:28704613-28709141 GCF_034508935.2 Berghia stephanieae
TCTGACGCCCCACTTAGCAACCGGTAAATTAACAGTCCAGATGACGCAGAACATCTAGATAAAGCATCCGGAAGACACAACATCTAGATGAAGTACAGCAATCTCGAACGCTTGTCAGGTGTGATATCTATGGTGAACTGTAACGCGACTTAACATAATGTGTTTCAGAGCGGCACACGAATGTGGTTGGAAATTTACCGCCATATAGTGTTGTTGAGCTTGTAAACCACCAATAAGATACCCTGGAGTAACTTGGAACAACTACAAAAGGCATCCAACCTTTACGAAGAGCTGGAACTCAGCTTGATTTAAATAAGTCGGCCATCAGAAGATGCTGCTGTTGCATATTATGATGAGCCAAGTGAACACCTGCAAATTACGAGTTCCGTCAAAAACTGGAACGTCCAGAGGATTCACTGTTCCATAAATTATGGCATCTCGCGTTGGTACTACTTACTTACTTACACAAAGAAGAATGAAAATAAAAAATTAAACCGTGTTCGATCACGGTACATACAGTGATATGCTCACACCCAGCTGCCTTTACGTTTGAGATTGTAATTAATTCTGTGTTGGTCCAACTAATCATAAAACTAAATGACCAGAACACGTGGGATTGGTTTTATCCTGTCATGCCTGATGTTGTAGAATTGGAAAAAGCATGACGCCGTAAAATAAACACCGCACGCTGCATTCAATATTCCCATTTTTCACGATTATAGAGAGTTGAAGAAAAAAAATGGGGGGTGTGTGTGTGTATGTGTGTGTGTACGTGTGTGTTGTAGGGGGGGGGGGGGGAGAGAGAGAGAGAGAGAGATAAAGACAAGAAGGACGTTTACTTTTAACGACATCCGTCGCTCCTGAAGGAAATTCGAGTTTCCTCCCCTGCCCCCCTTGAAAAAAAAAATTCCTTTCGATTTACATGTTAATGTGTCTTTTTTAAAATTTATCTTCTAAAGAAAACTTATCCTTCTTATTGTCAATTTTCGTCAGCTTGCCTGTATATTTTCTACTATTTTCATTCATTCACTATTGTCAGCCAGACGAAAAGAAGAAAGGGCAAGGTTGATTGGCGATCACCAAAAAAATAAAAAATAAAATTTTATCATTCTTAGAAACGCTTTCTTTGTTTGAGCCGCTCACAGTCACCTTTATTATTAAAGCGTGGCGTCTCCTAAACAGATTAACGCTCTTTTTGAAATTCACGTGAGTGTTTGAATAACACACTCGAATAGAGAGATATTATTATAATCCCGGTGTGGGGGGGGGATGGGGGGGGGGGGGGGGGGGGGGGGGGGGGGGGGGGGGGGGGGGGGGGGGGGGGGGGGGGGGGAGACAGCGTTAGTCTTTTGGGAGAAAAAGAAAGATGGGAATAAAAAGATGAAAATATATAAACCACTTTAAAGTGCTTTAAAATAAATAAATAAATAAATACATAAATAAATATATAAATAGGTAAGTAAATCTTAATAAAGAAATAAATTAATATATAAAGAAATAAATAAATAAATAAATAAATAAATAAATAAATACATAAATAAATAAATGATTTAAAAAGTAAATATATGAAAACATGAATATTTAAAAAAATAATTAACTAATTAACAAGTAAAGAAGATAATGAAATAGTAAATGACTGAACGAACGTACGTATGAATGATGGAATGGCAATCTAAACAGTACAAGTTAAAATAATCATATATCAAAATAATAATAATAACAACAACAACAACAACAACAACAACAACAATAATAATAATAATAATAATAATAATAATAATATAATAATAATAATAATAATAATAATAATATAATAATAATAATAATAACAATAACAATAACAAAAATAATAATAATAAAAATAATAATAATAATAATAATAATAATAATAATAATAATAATAATAATAATAATAATAATAATAATAATAAAAATAATGATAATAATAATAATAATAATAATAAAAATAATAATAATAATAATAATAATAATAATAATAATAATAATAATAATAATAATAAATAATAATAATAATAATAATAATAATTAATATAAAATGGCGAATAAAGAAACTAATTAATTCAAGCCACGGACATGGTATACGAGTGAACAGATTTGGAGCAGCCACAAGCCCATCGATAAAATTGTCAAAAGTAACGCTTTCTTTGTATGAATTGGTAGGAATTATGACGTGCAGCTGCCGGTGGTGGTGGTGGTAGAGCGATACCATCAGGACGCAATGTGCCTATCGGAGAACTGATGGGTGACATCGTGGACTCGGTAAAAAATACATTAATATGTGACCAATCGTCTAAACATAGTATAACATCGAGATAAATCTGGCGCCAAATTGAATTTTAAACGTAACTTTAAAATTTTAAAATTTAATATATGCTTTCATAGTAAAGGATGTGTATTGTTTCTTAAATTTCTGAAAGCTTGAATTTCATAAGTCTGATAAATTTGTAAATTTAATTTTCTGCATATAATTCCGATTTCTTTCCAAATTGACACATATATATTTAGCCCGGGATTCTTGATTTGTAGAACTTTTTAAAAAAGATATGTGTAAATACGCAAAGAACCGCGCGGAGACGTAGTGGTGATTTTTTTTCTTGGATTTTCTTTCTGATTTGCTTGCAGAGACGTTCTAATATGGACCATCTTTGTTTGCCTGATTTTTTAAAATGAGCTTTTATTTAGCGCAATATCCACAAAACGTGCTCAGAGCGCTTTACAAGGTGTCCCTGGCCAACAGCAACACTTAACATGTAGGACCTGACATGATGCCTGTTAGGCGATATTACAATTTTTTTCGGACAACGCTGTAAACGGCCACGTACTCATTTTATACCTGAGTACGGTGAGCTAATGTGAGTCTTTTTCCAAAGACTAACTATAACGCCGAGTTAGGCTCGAAGAGACTAGATAGAAAAGACGGGATTATTTTCCTCCAATGGATTGAAAATTTGGTTTTGAAAATTTCATTCTCCATTTTTTTAGTTTGTATTTATTCTCTATTTCTTTTTTCTTTCGTTATTTTTTTTTTTCATTCTATTTTACCCCCATTCCTTTTTTTTATGGGCTGTCTGGTAAGGTAACGACGACTGAATGAGGTATTATTAAAAGGCATTAATATTTTGTGTTTTCCTTTTCTACAATTCAAAAACACAATGGCAGTCGCTGGGAACTACGTGATCAAAGTCAATAAATAAATAAAGAATTGGAGGAGACTGAAACTTGACAAAGTGAATTGAGGAATTGGCGATTTCACATTGGAATAGAGCGGAATGAAAAGTCCTGACGGTAATCCAGAGATTGTCTAGAATAGAATAGAATAGAATAAAGGGCTGATGGGGGTCACTGAGTGCAAATGCGCTCCATCGGTTTATCAAAGAGAGGTCCTTTACATACACGGATAATAGGTAACGAGTCGATCAGAAAATCGGTCCCAATATGATTGCATTGCAGTTACAGTGTACAGAAGAGAGAGAGAGAGAGAGGAGAGAGAGAGAGAGAGAGAGAGAGAGAGAGAGAGAGAGAGAGATGAGAGAAGAGGAGAGAGAGAGAGAGAAAAGAGAGAGAGAGAGAAGAGAGAAGAGAGAGAGAGAGGAAAAGAGAGGAGAGAAGAGAGAGAGAGAGAGAGAGAGAGAGAGAGAGAGAGAAAGTTGGGGGTGGGGAAGATGAGGTGAATAATGAGCTATGATTTGAAAATAAATGAATTAATAAATAAATAAATAAAAACATTTTAAAAAGATGAATAAATACACAAACAAAATAAATAAATAAATAAATAAACACAACGCATTGAGACCGTGAGTCTTTCTGTTCTGATCGTTTTCTTTTTTATAACTAATATGATTGCATTCAATGAGCCGCCAGCAAAACTCAATGTAATCTCTTCATAACATCTTATTTCATATAGCAATCATACAGATACCAACCACAATACAGCTGTTTGATAGGGTTTTTTTTAAAATAATTTTTGGGATAATTTAAAAAAAAAAAAAAAAAAAAAAAAACAACAAAACAAAAAAAACGTCAGAAACGTATCCTGGAATCATTACATAGGTGTGATCTAGCCTCTAAAACAATATAAGCAGTTAAGAACGGCAACACCTGTTTGAGGGGGAAGTGGGGGCGGGGGTGGGTTCTTCTCTGAAGACTTTCTGCAAAGGCTTTCCCTTCAGGGTGTATTGCATTTATTGCTGTTTTATAGTGACAACGAACGGACGATTTATTATGCAAGTAAATAAACTGAATAAACTGTGGAGTATCATCTCAGCTTGTCTTTCAAGTGTCTTTGATAACAATATTGATGTCTTCTAAAAATATATCCTTTGGTATGCAGACCTCCCTGTCCGTAGGTGTATATTCAAAACATAATGATAATTCTAAATGCACATAAGACTTTCAAGAAGAAGAAAAAAAAAAACAATATCCCAACTCAAATGTCATGATGCCAAAGATTAATCCTTTATTTACCTATTTTTAAAATCGCATCTTTCAATATCGAAACTATTTTTTT